>NC_092761.1:85562051-85917051 GCF_047496795.1 Chiloscyllium punctatum
AAGGTTCAGAAGGTCTGGCAGCATCTATGGAGAGAAATCAGAGTTGACGTTGAGTCGAGTGACCCTTTCTCATGAGGCGTGTTGTCAAAGCACGGAACCAAATAACCATCTCTCGATATTTCCGTAGAAAAATTGCCCAAGCTGACTACTGCAGTGGGACTCACCCAAACCTGTTCTTATGAATAAGCTGGTGACTGTTTTGAAAACTACATTGGTGGATATCTGGCAGAACACTTTTTCAGTTGAAATCTGGAAGTAAAATGGCATGGGAGGGAGATTTTTTTTTAAAAAAAGGTGCGATCACAACTAATGAATTGGAACCAACATTTTTAGACCAGACCAATAGATATTTTAACAACTATTTGGAACTTGCTGATATTGGTATTTTGCTCCCCCATAAATCCTTACTTTTAGAACATTGGATTTTCAATGTCATAAATACTAAACACAATTGCTCTGTCTGCTCCCTTCCAGTAATCCCTGCTTCTGGTTCTTAGCTGAAGCATTTTTCTCCCAGAGCTTCTACTAATTATCATTCTCTGCTATCCAATGGCACTATTGCTAACTCTTTGCTCAAGTAAAGTTCTCAGAAGCCAAGCAACAGAAGCTGACCAGTTTTGGCTCATTTTTTGCCTGCACATCTACATTGATAAGGAACACTCCTTGCCCTGGTTTTGTACATCCCCTCCACCAGAGAGAAGAGCCTCAACTTTAACCTTGGACAGCATGGGTTCGAGATGGAAAATTATAGCCCTTCTTTAGTTAATGGTCGCACTCTGTATTTATGAATTTTTTTTATCCAAAGTTGGAGACATCAGGATAGATAACTAAAAGCATGGTGGGTGTTGAGGAAGATATTAGAAGACAGGGAAGCATAGAGTTTTAGAGAAGGAATTGGAAACCTTAAGACATGAACAGATCAAAGCACTGGTGCCAAAATGGGGCAAAGTAAATCATGTTGGGTCCATATAGAACATAGAACAAAGAACAGTACAGCACAGAACAGGCCCTTCAGCCCACGATGTTGTGCCGACCACTGCACCACATCTTCAGGAATTTCCCAACTGCTTCTGAGCCAATGATGTTATGAGTTAGATTTCAGTGTCTCAGAATGGCTGTTCTTGAAGCACTCGGAAGAGGAAAAGAATGAGACAATTTGACACCCTCTGAGCCAGCCATACAATCAGGCAGAAAAGAAAATCTTGTTTTGACCAACTAAGAATAAACTGGGAAGCTCCTCTCTGACTCCCGGAGACCTGTCAGCAGTTGTGAATAATCCCAATTACTGCCCACCCACCCATTAGCTAGCTGCTGACTTGTCCTCGACTTTCAGAAGTCCATCAAATTATTTTTGCATCCTGTGTTTAATGCTCTGAGCCAGTTTGTCATCATTTTTTCTTAATATTTACATTTTTTGAAGAACATTCAGAAAGATTCTCTTCAGTGTACAAGCCTGATCTAGATTGTTAACTCCAATTTAGGCACACAATTCTCAAATACAATGTTAAAAATCACAACACCAGGTTATAGTCCAACAGGTTTAATTGGAAGCACTAGCTTTCGGAGTGCCGCTCCTTCATTGGACTATAACCTAGTGTTGTGATTTTTAAACTTTGTACACCCCAGTCCAACACCGGCATCTCCAAATCATGACTCAAATATAATGACATCTAAACTTTTGTACAAGCTGACTGGCCTTGTTCATGTATACCCTCCACTGCCTAACAAACCTCCACAGGTTCAATGCCATGACCAAAAAACACCCAGAAAACTTAGGTGACACTTTGGGTGGTGGTTGTTGATGGATGGTGTAGGAGAAGGGGGCACTGGTAAAGAGATCTTGACCTTTAGGCGTTGGAAGTAAAATTCAGGAGCCAAAGGTCACAAAAAACGTTTGCAGAGTGTGTAAAAGTGAAAAGTTGATTGGGTACACATTACACCCCACAGAGAAAAATGCAAATTCCACCTCTCCTTCAGCACCCACTGTTGAAAGGGCTGCAGCTTTGATTACTTATTCCCTATGCCTATCTCCGCCTCCGACCAGTCTAGACTGTAACGCAAAGATACCAGTGCTGTCTTCTCTATACAGAAGTATCACAATTGCCGGACACCTGAAATTAAAACAGAGAGCATGCTGGAGAGACACAACAGGTCTGGCAGAATATGTGGAGACAGAAACTATGACTCATAACAAACTTCCAGAGGAAGTTATGGAGGCTGGTACAATTACAACATTTTAAAGACATCTAGATAGGAAGAGATTAGAGGAATATGTGCTGACTTAGATTAAATTAGGATATCTGGTTCTCATAGAGGAGTTGGACCAAAGTGTCTGTTTCTGTGCTGTACATCTCTATGACTCTAAACAGCGTTGATGTTTCGAGTTTAGCATGACTCAAAAAAGACTCATACCAGAATGTTAACTGCTTTTTTTTCCATATAAGCTGCCAGACGTGTCAAGTTTCTTCCTAGTTTTGTGTTTTGTAAGCACTGTGCAATCAGAACTGCATCAAGATACAACCGTTCAACCAGATATGGTAGATTACCACTTACCTGGATAGAACAGCGTTCATTTGCCAGAGCACCAAGTTTCTCTTGTGTCACTTTTACTTCTTCAGATATTTCTCCAAGAATACTTTGAAGATCCACCTTAGTAAAATTAGAAATCCAGTTATCTTAAGTGAAGCAAGGAAACCTGTTTCATGCGTGCAATCAATTTGTAAGCCTTTTAAGGTTTTTGTGAGGTGCTCAGGAGGTGGTTGGATTCATTGCTGGTGTGTTCGCCGAGCTGCTAGGTTTGTTGGCAGATGTTTTGTCCCCTTTCTAGGTGGCACCATCAGTGCCATGTTGCCTCCTGTGACGCGCTGCTGTACTGTTCTGCTTTGAATGTACGTGGTTCTGTTTGAGCTATTTCCAGTTGGTGCTGGTTCTGTTTTTCCATTACAACAGTTTGTATATTGGATCCAGGTCAATGTGTTTGTTGATGGAGTCCAAGGATGAGTACCATTTTTTCCAGGAATTCCCTTACTGTTCTTTGTTTGGCCTGTCCTAGTACCATTGTGCTGACCCAGTCAAACTCATGGTTCTTGTCATGGTTACCAGAGAGAGTTGGTCGAGTCACGTGGTGTTCATGGATGCAGGTCACTTGCTGTTTGCCCTACATAGTGCTTAGTGCAGTCACTGCATGGGATTTTGTAAATTACATTCATCTTGCACATAGTGGATATCGGGTCCTTTGCTCTGGTGAGCTGCTGTCTGAGAGTGGTTGCCTATTTGTGTGCTGTCACGATCCCTAGTGGTTGGAGCAGTCTGGTTGGTTGTCAGTCACAAAATGTTTTTAATGTACAGGAGACTCCATCACAAACACACTGACTGGGTCCCAATACACAAACCGATGTAACGGAAAACCAGAACCGGCACCAACCGGAAAAAGCTCAAACAGAACCACATCAATTCAAAGCAGAACGATATGGGGTGCCTTACATGAGGCAACACAGCACTAGTGGTGTCACCTAGAAAGGGGACAAAATGTCTACCAACAAACCTACCAGCTCAGCGGACAGACCAGTGACAAACAAAATCCAATCTGTAAACTGTTGAACTTCTTTTGTCTGCATCTATTTGATTGCATAGGAACTGAGAAACGATATCCTCTGATGGGGAAATCAACTATGTGGGAACAGAATCTTTATTACAGCTACGTCATGCAGCTGTGTATTCAAAATAATTCTTCCCAAACATGCTAACATCAACAGATTTTTGTTAGGCACGTTTAGCAGATAATAAGGGAGAAAAAGTGGATATAATGGATCAGGGTTATAAATCTAATTCGATAATCATGCAGGCTTAGAGAAGTTTTTTTTAAGATTAGAATCCCGACAGTATGGAAACAGGCCCTTTGGCCCAACAAGTCCACACCAACCCTCTGAAGAGTAACCCACCCAGACCCATTCCCTCTGACTAATGCACCTAACACTATAGGCAACTTTGCATGGGCAATTCACCTGACCTACACATCTTTGGACTGTGGAAGGAAACCGGAGCACCTGGAGAAAACCCTCAGGGAGAATGTGCAAACTCCACACAGACATTCGCCCAAGGCTGGAATCAAACCTGGGTCCCTCGCGCTGTGAGGCACAGTGCTAACAACTGAGAAGTTAATGGCTTCCTTCTGATTTAAAAGGTCCCTTTTATATGGGATCTCTCAAGTCAACAGATATAAATCCTAGCTAGGTCAGAATTCAGATGATACCAGGTTATAGTCCAGAATCTTTCGGAGCCCTGTTCTTGAATGGGCAGCTCTCCAAAAGATTGTGATTTCAAATAAACCTGTTGGACTATAACCTGGTGCTGTGTGACCTCTGACCTGGCATCATTCCAAAGTAAGAGGCGAGTTATCCAATCAATAGCAAGAAATGTACCGTTACACAGCTCTGTAAAAATGAGGCTAACCTGTTTCATTTTACGTTGTTCCGCCAAAGGGATGGTTTTGCAGCTACTGTGAGCAGGTTTACAAGAAGCACATATACAAACGTCGTGGTTTGTACAAAACACATCCTGGATCTTTCTGTGCTCTTTGCATTTCCACCCTTGCAGGTCTCCGATTGGGCTGGTTATCTCGTGGTCCTGGTAAGCAGCACCGTGGAGGTGAGGCCAGAGGTGGGGGCCACAGAAAGAGGCCATGCAAGTCAAACAGGTCTTCTCCGCCTTATGGACCGTGTCGAAACACGAATCGCAGGCAACTTCGTGACCCTCCCCCGTGAATGCATCGGGCTTTTTGGTGAGCTGCTCAATGACAGCCACCAGAAGCACGTTTCTCTTCAGCACGGGCTTCTCGGTGTAATGGTACCTGCACTGTGGACACTGGATCTCCTGGTGGAGCCTTGCAGCTTCATCCCAAACCTCCTCCAGGCACTTGGAGCAGAAATTGTGGCCGCAGTTTGTGGTGACAGGCTCCCTCAGCAAATCCAGGCACACTGGACAACAGAGCTCAGCCTGGACACTGGCGGAGGTCGCCATTCCTCACTCAGCTACACCCTGGGCTCTTGAAATGTCTCAGAAATGAAAGTGAAACTCAACTCAGACCCGCCAACACAAAGCATTACTCTACTCGGTGGGGTGGGGCTAGAGGTTTAAGATCAGAATGGGAAGGGGGAAGTTAACATTTTTTCACACAAGCGTTCTCAGCTTCAAATAAAGGCTTGGACAGATTGGAGGTGGGGGGGGAATGACTCCTTTATTAGGATTTAATGTGCGATTCAAGAGACACGTGGCACAGCAGACACTTCAGATCTGCAACATCTGCAGTCCTTACTTTCTCCTGGTTCAGGGCATAAAACGGAGCAAAGAACCGTGGATGCTGGAACTCAGCATGGAGGAACTCAGCAGGTCTGGCAGCACGTCTGGAGAGAAAACGTGACACAGACACTACCAGAGCATAGAATAAGGGTCACACCAGAAACGTTAACTTCTCCACATCCTGATGCTGCCTGCCTCGCTGTGTTTCTTCCAGCCTCCTGCTTGTCTAACTTTGATTCCAGCACAGAGTCATAGAGATGTACAGCACGGAAACAGACCCTTCGGTCCAACCCGTCCATGCCGACCAGATATCCCAACCCAATCTAGACCCACCTGCCAGCACCCGGACCATATCCCTCCAAACCCTTCCTATTCATATACCCATCCAAATACCTCTGAAATGTTGCAATTGTACCAGCCTCTACCACATCCTCTGGCAGCTCACGTACCATCCTCTGTGTGAAAAAGTTGCCCCTTCGGTCTCTTTTATATCTTTCCCCTCTCACCCTAAACCTGTGCCCTCTAGTTCTGGACTCCCCGACCCCAGGGAAAAGACTTTGCCTATTTACCCTAGCCATGCCCCTCATAATTTTGTAAACCTCTATAAGGTCACCCCTCAGCCTCCGATGCTCCTTTTTTTTGTCTCAGTGCACAGAATAGTGCAGAGCAGGCCCTTAAGCCCACCATGTCTGTGCTGAACATGATGCCCTTCTGAACTAATCCCATCTGCCTGCACATGGTGTGCATCCCTCAATTTGCTGCCTGTTCATGTCCATTTAAATGCTTCATAAATGTTACTATCATATTTGCTTCTACCACCTCCCCGGCAGTGCATTCCAGGTGCCTACCGCCCTCTGTGCAATAAAACGTTCCTCACTCATCTTCTTTCAGCCTGCCCCCTCTCATCTTAAACCTATGCCCCTGTAGTATTTAATATTTTCATCCCAGGAAAAAGACCCTGACTATCTGTCCTATCTATGGCTTTCTTAATTTCATATACTTCTATCAGGTTGCCCCTCAGTCTCTGATTTGCCAACAAAAACAATCCAACTTTGTCCAACCTCTCCTTATAATTACTACACTCAAATCCAGGCAACATCCTGGTAAACCTTTTTTTGCACCCTTTCCAAAGCCTCCACATTCTTCCTGCAGTGTAGTGATCTGAACTGCACACAATATTCCAAATGGGTTTGGCTCAGTGGTTAGCACTGCTGCCTCACAGTGTTAAGGACCCAGGTTTAATTCACAGCCTCAGATGACTGGGTGGAATTTGTATGTTCTCCCCATGTCTACATGGGTTTCTGCCAAGTGCTCCAGTTTCTTCCCTCAGTCCAAAGATATGCAGGTGTGAGAAACAAAGCCCACTCACTTCAATAATTTCAGTCCGAGACAAGATCTGAATCAGTAGTGTCATTTATTTTACACTTGCAAGTGGGTGTGATGTCCAGTGTCTATAAGGCAGAGGACATACACACACCAAATTCAATTCATACACAACATTTATATGATTTGATGTCTATTGTTTTACATTGCTCCCTCCCCTGTTTACATCCTCCACTTCCCTAAGACCGGCCCCCATTACCCCTGTTTATCTCTTGCCTTATCCGGCCGTGTCTGTGACAAAATGCTTATTCCTGGCCTCACAAGGCTGTTTGACCTCATCCTGCTGTAGGTCATTGTTAGGCATATTCTTTCTTCATCATTATCTACCCCCTTCATCTGTGCCTTTCCCGAGGCCGTTCTGATCCCTATGACCCTTTTAATTGGGGTTTGTTCCTGTGTTTTTGTAAAAGCGGGAAGCAGATGTTTATACCTACTGTTTGTACAGGCGTATCTAGCTTAACTTCATCCCCTCACAACATCTTATCTACTTGCCCGTAATGTCTACCTTCTGACATACAGTTTTAGCTAATACAAAAACAATTATATATTTCCTCCACATCGTTTCCATTCTTGTTGACTCAGCTCTTGGCTAAAACAATTACACACTGGTGTGAGTTCATTTTACTTTGTAAAATGGAATTGCAGAATTGCAGAAGTAACATTAATTTACCTATATCCCACACAGGTTAGGTGGATTGGCTATGGTAAATGAGGGGTTGTGGGAGCTGGATCTGGGTAGGGTCAGTGCAGACTTGATGGGTTGAAAAGCCTTTATCCATACTATAAGGAGTGTATGATTAAAGTTTTATACAGTTGCAAAAGACTTGCCAACTTTTATACTCAATAACTGATAAAGGCAAGTGCATTGAGTATAGGAGTTGGGGTGTCATGTAGCAACCTTTGGAATACGGCATTCAATTCTGGTCTCCCTGCTTTAGGAAATATATAGTGAAAATTGAAAGGGTTCAGAAGACATTTACAAGGAGGTTGACGCGGTTGGAGAGTTTGAGCTATAGGGAGAGGTTGAATCGGCTGAGGCTCTTTTCTATGAAGCATTGGAGACTGAGGGGTGACCTTATAGAGATTTATAAAATCATGAGGGGCATGGGTAGGGTAAATAGACAAGGTCTTTTTCTCAGGATAGGGGAGTCCAGAACTGAAGGCCATCATTTAAAGGTGAGGGGAAAGATTTAAAAGGGACCTAAAGGACAACTTATTAATGCAGAGGATGGTACGTGTATGGAACAAGCTGCCGGAAGAAATGGTGGAGGCTGGTACAATTACGTAGTTTAAAAAGCATCTTAGATGGGTACATGAATAGGAAAGGTTTATAGGGATATGGGCCAAATGTGATTAGATTAACTTAGGATATCAGACGGGCATGGACAAGTTGGACCTAATTGATCTGTTTCCATGCTGTCCAACTCTATGATTCTATAAGCTTGATGTAAGCCTTCTCTACTACCTTATCCACCTGTGCTGACACTTTCAGGGAGCTACGGATTTGTATTTTAAGATCCCTCTCTATATCAATGTTCCTAAGGATCCAGTCACTCACTGTATACTTTCCTGTTACATCACCTCAGACCTGTTCAGTTCCTCCGGCAACTGATTGTTTGGGTTGGTCTGTGCACACACCTTGCTCTGTCCCCATTGGTGTAGGGAAATCACTAATTCTTTCCCAATGTGGAGCTTGTTTCATTTCAGCTGAGTCGCTAGTGGGAGCAGGGTTCTTACCAAAAGGCAGGGATGGGGATATAGGAAACACTTGTTTGGGAGATTCATGCACGTCAGAATAAAACAGGTCATAGATTATTTTTGAAGATTTTCAAACATTGTAACAGAGACTCTTAGCACCGACTGATAGATCCAGCAGATATAAATCTGTGTTGCGGTGCAGAAGTGACAGATGTAAAAATAAGTTACTTTTTCCTATAGGGAAACTAAAATATGATTTTCACTCTTTGTGATTGACATTTGAAAGGTTGTGCTGGAAGTTGTCTATTTGAAATCTTATGCTTCACCAACTGCAAGTTGATCATATCGGTCGTCATCTTTAGTCATCTAGTTTTTGTTAGTATTTCACTCCTTCTTAAAAAGCTGTAGAAGATTCATGATGTTGTTTAAACGAAAATCAATATAGTTTGTATAGTAAGGAGAGGGAAAGTGACACAAACATTTCTTCAGGCCTGTGGCTTTGAAGGGTTCTGGGAGTTGGGAGAAAAAGGAGTTACAATAGTAAAACCCAAAAGAACTGGGGAACTGGATGTAGATTTGCTCGCTGAGCTGGAAGGTTCATTTTCAGACATTTCATCACCATACTAGGTAACATCTTCAGTGAGCCTCTGGATGAAGCGCTGCTGATGTTTCCTGCTTTCTATTTATATGTTTTGGTTGGGCTTCTTTAGGTTGGTGTCACCACAGGACATGACATCACCAACCCAAAGAAATCAAACCAAAACATATAAATAGAAAGCAGGAAACATTAGCAGTGCTTCGTCTGGAGGCTCATTGAAGATATTACCTAGTGTGGTGACGAAATGTCTGAAAATGAATCTTTCAGTTCAGTGAGCAAACCTACATCCAGATCCTCAACCTCAGCTACAAATCTTCTTAAAACTCGCTAGAACTGGCGATGCTGTAACTCCGAAACAAAACAGAAGTTGCTGGAAAAGCTGAGCAGGTCTGGCAGCACCTGTGAAGAGAAATGAGTTAACGATTCGGGTATGGTGACCCTTCATCAAAAGGTTCTTTACCACCTATTCACTTATGTTGACACTTTTTGGGAGCAATGGACTTGTATTTCAAGATCCCCTGTAGATCAATGTTCCTAAGGATCCAGTCGTTTAATGTATACTTTCCTGTTGCATTTGACCTCCCATTAACTCTCTGTGATTTCTCTTCACAGATGCTAAGTATTTCCAGCAACTTCTGTTTTGTTTCGGAGTTACAATAGTGATTTGTGATAAAACCTGGGCAAGACTGCTGCCATCAATTCCTGTGCTCAGCACCTCGATTAACCCTTTCATATCCATTACCTCATACAACATTTCACCTTCCCTCTCCTTAGTTAGTCCACTGTACAATGACATAAAGAACAATCTTACATTTACCTCTGTACCTTCTCTGCCCATCCCCAAGTCTTTGCTTGAATTTGTGAAGTCAAATTGATGATTTGACAATTTTTTTATGGAATTTGCTTGAGCATTGTAAACCTTGATGTCAACCATTCTTTTAATTCTTCTCCAGAAGATCTTGGGAATCCCTTTGGCTGAGGATTTGGTTGACCATTGATGCTGGCCTATTACCCTGTCTGGAGAACCTTTGATGTACCAATGTCTTTCATGGAAAACAATGGTGCAAATGAAACAACACGGGCATGTTCTTTCTGTCCAGAAAACATAAAGTGGGAAGAGAGGCAGTGAGAGAGATCAGGAGTACAGGGGTTGGGATGAAGGGACAGAATATCAGCCCTTATTTAACACCTCTATCACTCAAACTGAAATACCCTTCCTAAAAACATATAATTCCTATCATCATGAAATGGACTAAGTGTACCTAGTCTTACATTCTCTTTTTTAAAAATTCTCCTTTTTTCTTTTTTATATTACAGTGGAAGCACTATTATTCTGAAATTGTTTTTTTCTAATTTATTACTACGATTCTGTACTTTTGAATGCCTGTAATACTGGACTTCTTATTTCTTTATTTTTTCTAATATTTTTCCTTAAGAATATGTCCTCAAGAATCTGTACCTAGGTACCTTTGTACCTAAGATGGTGGTATAAGTGTTGACTTATAAACTTTTCACTGCACTCATGTGAGTATATGTGACAATAAACCTGATTCAATTCAATTCAATATCTTGCCCATCATGTTTTTGGTGATTTTCTCTAAGTCTTCTGTCTCTTGTCTGACCTTTTGGCTCATTGTATTCTTCACTGTGACAAGCAAGTGGCCTGAAGAAGATGATAATTTTGGAGAACCTCAAAGCTTGCCTTATGTTAAAGTAATTAAGTTAAATTTGCTTGACTATATTTGTAAGTTAAATTCCTGACACTCCAGTTCCTCCTTCATTGCACATCATTGGCTTATTATCAAGCTGAAACTTGTGATCCAACTGTGTCTCTTCATCATGATCAGATCAACAGAATGAAAATGCTTAATTATTCTGGTTTATTTCCCTCCCAGCTAATTGATGAGCAAATTTCTGAGTCAAAAGGCTTATTTATGTGAGGAAATCTTCAAATAACACATTGTTGACCAGAACACCAGATAATGAGATTTAGTATTCAATCCATTGTTTAAAATGAACCGAAGACAAGATTAGATTCCCTACAATGTGGAAACAGGCCCTTCGGCCTAACCAGTCCACACCGACCCTCCGAAGAGTAACCCACCCAGACCCATTTCCCTCTGACTAATGCACCTAACACTATGGGCAATTTAGCATGGCCAATTCACCTGACCTGCACATCTTTGGATTGTGGGAGGAAACTGGAGCACCCGGAGGAAACCCATGTACAAAATCCACACAGACAGGCACCTGAGGCTGGAATTGAACCTGGGACCCTGATGCTGTGAGGCAGCAGTGCTAGCCACTGAGCCACCATGCCACCCTTGTTGACCAAAACACCAGATAATGTAGATTTAGTATTCAATCCATTGTTTAAAATGAACCTAAGACAACTGAAAAGTAACAATGAAGTGGAGGTGTCGCTGTTGAACTGGTTTGGACATAGGGTGAAAGTGAGTACTGCGGATGCTGGAGGTTAGAGTCAAGATTAGAGTGGTACTTAAAAAGCACAGCAGGTTAGGCAACATCTGAGGAGCCGGAGAATCAACGTTTTGGGCAAAAGCCCTTCATCAGGAATTGAGTTGGACAAAGTCAGAAGTCACATGACACCAGGTTATAGTCAAACAGGTTTACTTGAAATCACAAACTTTCAGAGCCTCACTCCTTCAGGTGCTGAGTTAGTGCTGAGTTCAGATTTGGGGAGCAGTAAATATTTTAAATTGAAAAAGCTTTGTTTCAAGAAAAAAGAATCCACAAGGACTAACTCAGTCAATTATTATTCGTTCATGGGATGAGGGTGTGGCTGGCTAGGCAGCATTTATTGCCCATTGGGGCAGTTAAGAGTGAGTGACATTGCTGTGGGTATAGACTCACATGTCGGCCAGACCAGGTAAGGATGGCAGATTCCTTCCCCTAAGGACATGAGTTAACCAGATGGGTTTTTCCAACAATCGGCAATGCATTCATGGTTATCATTAGACATATAATTCCAGATATTTGTTGAATTCATATTCCACCATCTGCTGTGGATTCAAATCCAGGTCCCCAGAACGTTTTCTGGGTTAACAATCCAGCAATAATACCATTAAGCTATTGCCTCCCCTTGTACTGTGCAGAATATAAATTGAAAACTTGAGAGGAAATCTAAATCAGCACAATTATTTTCTTTTGCTTTTCAGCTGGTTGACAGATATTGAAGGGATCAAAACTAGCTCTTATTTTCAAACCAGAAATCTTTCTGTATGGCTCTTACAGTAGATGATAGCTGTCTTTCACAAATTCATGAAATCTAATAACAATATCAGTAACTGTGTGCTGGCTGAAACAAGTTAATTTTCTGAGGAAGGGTCACTGAAATCAAAACATTTCTCTCTCCACAGATACGGCCAGACCTGCTGAGTTTCTTTGGAAATTTCTGTTCTTTGTTTTATTTCAGTTAATTTTCTTAATAGACCTGAACATGATGAAATAACTGCATAGAAACTTGTATCCCATCACTTTGTTTACATGTGCACAGTACACTGGCTGTGGTCAGCCAGCTCAGAGTCAGTCCCCTGAACTGAGGAGATTCTAAATCCTCTGTTTTTTTTGTGTGTGTGTGTAGGTGCAAAATACAGTGAAAAACACAAAGTGAAAATGTTTATTAATATCCCACCACCATAAAAGACACCCATGAGACCAATGCACTAGTGACAAACAAAGCCCAGAACAAGAAATGTTTACATTGAAAAAGCTGAAGGGGAGGATAGAGACTAAATCAAAATAAAGGTGGAAGGGGAAATAAAGCACTCCATTATCCTCTGTTAATATACATCAGCCAGAGCTTCCTAACTGGCCCAGGTTAATAACCCCAATCAAAGATCCACCTGGTTCCAATCATTGTATCTGGTTAAAAGATTTTGTAATGTGGTAGCTTTTGGTGGAAGTAAGATGTCCCATTCTGTTTGAAAAAGAAAATCTTGTATTAATATCACACTTTCCACAACCTCAGAATGTGTAGAGCATTTTCCAGTCGAAAAGTGTGGTGCTGGAAAAGCAGCATCCTGAGGAGCCAGAGAGTTGACGTTTTGAGCATAAGCTGTTCATCAGGAATTCTCGATGAAGAGGTTATGCTCGAAACATTGATTCTCCTGCTTCTGGAATGCTGCCTGACCAGCTCTGCTTTTCCAGTACCACACTCTTTGACCCTGACCTCCAGCATCTGCAGTCATCACTTTCTCCTAGACCATTTTACAGACAATTAAGCAGTTTAGAAGTTTAATCACTATTGTATTGTGGGAAATATGACAGCAAAATTAAGCACAAATAATTCTGTGATAAGGCCCAGATAATTGGTTTAAGTAATATTGAGTGAGGAATATATCATTTCATTTTTCCTTTAATCTAAAAACATATTTTCAGGTATACCCAAAGAATCTAAGATGACACAAGGTTAGGTGACACAGTAAGATGTGGAATGAGAGCAGAAAGGTGCTGAGGGAAATTCACAGAGTAATTGAGCAGGAATAATTGTGGCAGATGGAGTTCATGTGTAAGGTCATCCTTCTCGGTCCTAAGACAAATAGATCAAAAACATTTGCAAATCTCAAGATGTAGGAATTGTGGATGAGCAATCCAACTTAAGGGAACCAATGGTTTGAAGATCACTAAAAGCTCATGAACAGAAAGAATAGTAATTTAAAAGTTCCTTGAATGTTGACCCCAATGTTGAGGACTCAAAGAGTGGATTTTTTGTTGCAACTGATGAAGCCTCGTCTGGAGTGCTACATTTACTTTGGATAGTAAAGTTTAGGGAAGATTTATTGGCCTTGAAAGGAATGCAATGTTGATTTACAAGAATGACATTGAGCCGAAACAAGTTTAATTATGAGGACAGGGTGTAGAGACAAGGCCAGTTTTTATTTTCCTTGAACATCAAAATTTAATGGGTCAGCCAATTCTTGCAATGACAATAAAACGATGAACTCAGCACAAATACAGTAAAGATGTCTTGTTTCTTTATTTTCTGAATGAACAAGTTTGAGTTCTCAGTAGTTGATGTACTTTGAAGAGTAAGGAGAGATGAGACTGAAACTGCTGTTGCTTTTCTTTGTGTTCCTTGAATGTGATAGTGCTAATTGAAATACCATTTTTATAAAACAAAGATGATTAGATTACTTACAGCGTGGAAACAGGCCCTTCGGCCCAACAAGTCCACACCGACCTTCCGAACAGCAACACACCCAGACCCATTCTCTACATTTAGCCCTTCACCTAACACTACGGGCAATTTAGCATGGCCAATTCACCTGACCTGCACATCTTTGGACTGTGGGAGGAAACCGGAGCACCCGGAGGAAACCCACGCAGACACAGGGAGAATGTGCAAACTCCACACAGACAGTTACCTGAGGCGGGAATTGAACCCAGGTCTCTGGCGCTGTGAGGCAGCAGTGCTAACCACTATTTCCAACTTTATTTCCACATAAATGTGATAATTCAGAAAGAAGAGGGCTTAGCATTTGGTATTATGTAGACATGAATTTGTAAGAATTTATGTAGAAAAAAACATCTACTTTAGTGTCTTGCTTGTACCGTATATTTTTCTTCAAGGACTTGAGTAATTCATGGAATTGCTCCTAATCACAAATTAGTTCCCAAATTTAATGTATTGGAAAAACATCAGCCATGAATCTCCCATCTAAAATGTAGGAATACTCCTTGATCCAGTTAAACAGCCACACACACAACCTGAATTCTGCCTTGGGTTAAACTCACATCCAAAGTGTCAGCTTGGTTCAAAAGCTGAATTTTAAACTCAGAGATGTGGATTCAGTTCTACTCCAGAGACATAGACAGTCGAACTTGCTGTTGAGTACTTACTTTTCAGATGTCAAGTGGCTGTCTAAGCCTCTATCATGGTACGTAGGAAGCAGAAGGCCATTCTAAACTGGAATTATGTCATTTTCTGCATTCTTAAGGCCCAAAAATAATCAGCATTTTGTCGTTTTGCCTGAAACATTTGGTAGGCAAATTCCAGATGCAAATAAAGAATGAGTGAACAGTCCCACCATTGGTATGGACACTGTGTTAAATATTTGATCAGCGAGTTAGTTCTCTACTCTTTAAGCTGGTTAATGAGCTTCTTTAACTGTTGAGATTTTTCTTTTGCATTTTATGTTTCCAATTTGATCAGCATGCTAATGAAAGACTGAGAGTAAGGGAGTGAAATAATGAACTGCTTTGACTCTGGAGATTTTCTGACTGCAATTTATTTCTGAAAATGATGCTTGAGCTGTTTGAGAAGTTTTTGGGTGAGGTGTGTGATGACAAACTTTGGAAAGTGCACTAATTTTTGAGCCCTAGCTGCATTCATGGTTACACATAAGTTAATGGCTAAATCAAAGTTACTCATTTACCTGGTTACACTAATTTGGTTCCTGTACTTATTGTTGTTTATTACACAAAAAAAAGTTCTAGCCACAGGTAAACAAGACTATGAACTATAAACTTGAACTCTACCAGCTGAAACTCTTACTCTATTTTAAAACCCTTACACAGAAACAAAAAACATTGGTGATACGGGGGTTGAATAAAATACTGGGAAACACAGTTTCATAGCATCAGTCTCAGAATTTAATGAGATGTTCTTTTTGCTTCCTAAGATCTTTTGTTGTCTGATTTCCTTCCTGGATTTTCCTCCTTCATAGGATATACAGGGCAATTGGTAAGTTAACTGCAGAATTTCTTAGTTACTTGTTAAAGGCAACAGTTCATAGCAACTGGTTCGAGAAAATACATGACTTTCTTCAGATTTAAGGTGCTTTTACTGCAGAGATACACTGAACCCTGTTTCTTCCAGGCTGGAGAGCGGTCATCAAGTTGACAACTTCTAACATCAACAACTGGCCACAAAACAATCAGCAGTCGCTTACTGGTCAAATCTCACTCCACAGAAATGTCCTGCTCCCATACTTGCAAAGCAACAATTTTACCTTGAACCAGGCATTCTGGGTTCAAGTCCTGCCTGCTCCAGGGGTGTATCATAAATTCTCTGAACAGACCGATGAGAAAATAGCTGAACAAGGCTCTGAACGGGTTCCACTAACTTGTTTGTAAAAGTACAGCAATCTCTTCCTTGATCCTTGGTTATTTTTAAAAGAGCCTTTTTTTTTCGATTTTAGTCCACAATCAAAAGTGAAGAAAAATAAAAAGGTGTGGCAAAAGCATGGCTCATAGCAACCAACCTCACCACTAGACAGAGTCTAACACTCCATTGCAGTACTGAGCGAATGCTGCACATACAATGGTATCAGCTTTCAGATGGGACATTAGCTTTGGTTGAGGCCCTATATCCCCTGTCAGAGGGACATAAATGATCCTGTGACACTAGTTCAAAGAGGGGCAGGGGCTGATCTCCTGAGGTCGTGACCAATACCTATCCCTCAAAAAACACCACTTAAAGAAAAATACATTATTTCACATTTGCGCTGTACTAACTGGCTGCTTGATTTCAATATTTACACTTCAATAGTATTTAACTGATTGTGGAATACTTGTGGAATTCCATTGTTTTAAATGTTGCTGTAGAATTTATTTCATTTGAATAATAAGCATGATACTTATAAGGAGTTCTTATGGTGCAGTGAAAGTGTCCCTAACTCTGAGCTAGGAGGTCCCATAACAAAGTCCACACATGCTACCCATAGTCATTGGAAACCTTTGAGAGATTTTGCAATGTCAGTGAGAGCTTGCCCTTTCTCATTGCCTAGCCCATCCTTCATTATAGGCTACTACTTAATTGTGAACAAGATAAAACTCCTAACCATCATTCTGACTTCAAGTGCATGCGTTGACAATGGTGGGATTCATTGCTTACCAGTTGAAGTGTAGATTGGTTCAGGTGGAAGCTCAGACCATTATTGTTTGTTAAGATTAAATTAGATTCGCTACAGTGTGGAAACAGGCCCTTCGGCCCAACCAGTCCACACTGACCCTCCGAAGAGCAACCTACCCAGACCCATTTCCCTCTGACTAATGCACCTAACACTACGGGCAATTTAGCGTGGCCAGTTCACCTGACCTGCACATCTTTGTGACTGTGGGAGGAAATCGGAGCATCCGGAGGAAACCCACGCAGACACGGGGAGAATGTGCAAACTCCACACAGACAGACACCCGAGGTCTGGAATCGAACCTGGGACCCTGGTGCTGTGAGGCAGCTGTGCTAACCACTGAGTTCTTATGGATCACTTAAGGTTTATAATTAAACACTCATCTACCCATGTCCCTGCCTTCCGTGACTATGTAATGAATATTTCAGAGGTTGTGTTATGCTGAACTTATCATAATTTGATATGGGCATACTTAGCCAGCAGTGTACTCCTTTATGATTAGAAAGTTCTATTCACAGTAGCTGTCACCTGAAAGCTGTAGTCACTGGTAGAGTTTACCCAACCTATATGTCCCTGAATACTATGGGCAATTTGGCAGGGTCAATCCATCTAACACACAAATCTTTGGAGTGTGGGAGGAAACCAGAGCACCCGGCAGAAACCCACGCAGGGAGAAAGTGCAAACTCCACACAGACTGTCACCCGAGGCTGGAATCAAACCCAGATCCCTACTGCTGTGAGGCACCATGCTGCCCTAATTACCCAGAGGGCAGTTAGAGTCAAGCATGTTGCTGTGGGTCTGGAGTCACTAGTATCCTATAATGAAGGATGGGCTAGGCAACGAGAAAGGGCAAGCTCTCACTGACATTGCAAAATCTCTCAAAGGTTTCCAATGACTATGGGTAGCATGTGTGGACTTTGTTATGGGACCTCCTAGCTCAGAGTTAGGGACACTTTCACTGCACCATAAGAACTCCTTATAAGTATCATGCTCATTATTCAAATGAAATAAATTCTACAGCAACATTTAAAACAATGGAATTCCACAAGTATTCCACAATCAGTTAAATACTGTTGAAGTGTAAATATTGAAATCAAGCAGCCAGTTAGTACAGCGCAAATGTGAAATAATGTATTTTTCTTTAAGTGGTGTTTTTTGAGGGATAGATATTGGTCACAAGAATGATACCTGAATTTCATGGGGTAAGTTATGAGGAGAGATAGTACAAATTATGTCTGTTTTCTGGAGAATTTAGAAGGTTAAGGGGTGATCTGACCGAAGTTTTCATGATATTAACAGGAAAAGACAAGATAGATAGACTATTTCCACTGGTTGGAGAGTCTAGAATTAGGACACATGGTCTAAGAATTAGGGCCAGACTAGTCAGGAGAAATGTTAGGAAGCAAAAAGTAAGAATAAAGTCAGTATAGTTTTACTGGACCATAAAGCTCCAGTTTTATTGAAAGAGACAACTGGTGGTAACTTAACCTGAGGGTTACCATTTCTCAGGTAAAGGGGTGCGATGTTGGTGGTGGGACAATTGAGCAGGAGACATCTTTATGGTAACTTCAACTGCTGTGGGAATTTAACCCACACTGTTAGACCACCCTATGTTACACATCATCAATCCAGTCAACTGAGCTAACCAACTACCATACACCACTCTGTACAAAGAGTTGTAGAGATTTGGCATTCTGCTTCCCTAGGTGATGCCCCATCAGGGCAGATGGTGGACTTTGAATTCCAGAAAAGTCTGGAATTAAGAGTCTAATGACAACCCGTGAATCCATTGTTGATTGTTGGATAAACCCATCTGGTTCACTAATATCCTTTAGGGAAGAAAACTGCCATCCTTACCTGGTTTGGCCTACATGTGACTCCAGACCCACAGCAACATGCTTGACTCTAACTGCCCTCTGGGTAATTAGGGCAGCATGGTGCCTCACAGCAGTAGGGATCTGGGTTTGATTCCAGCCTCGGGTGACAGTCTGTGTGGAGTTGCACTTTCTCCCTGCGTGGGTTTCTGCCGGGTGCTCTGGTTTCCTCCCACACTCCAAAGATTTGTGTGTTAGATGGATTGACCCTGCCAAATTGCCCATAGTATTCAGGGACATATAGGTTGGGTACGTTAGTCATGGGAAATGCTGGGTTACAGGGATAGGGTGGGGGGATGGGTCTGGGTGGGATGCTCTCACAGGATTGGTGTGGACTTGTTGGGCCTAATGGCCTGTTTCCATACTGTGGGGATTTTATAGGGATGGGCAGTAAATGTTGGTCTAGCCAGTGACACCCACATCCTGTGAATGAATCAAGAAAAGCTGGATGCTCAATCAGTTGTTAATTTTAAATCTGCGATGAATAAATTGTGTGAAGCAAAGCTATTAAGGGATATGGGCTAAAGGCAGGTGTATGTGTTAGCCCACAATGAATGGTAAACCAGGCTTAAGGGACTAAATAGCCTATTTCAGTTCCTATGATCCTGTCTCTCTGGGTCCACCTGTGCCTATTTAAGTTGGCAAAACGAAACACATTAAACTGCAAATGAACGCCAAGTGTAATTGAAGATGCACATTTGAAGCTTGATGAAATTTTCAAAGATGGGGAAATGCACTCTTTAGGAAAATACCTTCCAGATTCAGACTCCTCTGCTGCCTATTGTTGTCTAACCAATCAATTTGCTGCTCTGATCCATGGTCAGTATGTATGAATACTCTTAATGGTCATGGATTCTCCCCGTTGACCAGAATTCATAAAATGACCATGAGTGTGCCTTTTTTTTAAAGTTGCTGCTGAAACAACTTTCACCATCCTTTCAGGAAATACATTCCAGATCATCGTAAAACTGTGTCAAACAAATGTCCTCCTTCTTTCAGCAATTTTGTGTATTCCACAATAAACCGATTGCCAATTAACTCCAAGCTGATGAGGACACCATGTAACAATCAATTCACATTTTAGACACCTGAAATGAATAAATATTCATATATAAACAAAGAAGATAAATGCTGAAGATTAAAGTGGTTATTGATTGCATAATAATTTATAAAAATGCAAATAATCTCCCCATGTCCTTTAAAGCTGATTTAAACTTTACAGATATCAGTAATCTTCATGAATAGATATGAATATTAATCTCAGATATAAAAGTTCAATCATTTCAGGCTAATGCTTCCCAGTACATTGTAGAAATTTGTCTGTGATGTGTGATTTGAATTGTATTGGACACTAGATGAATTCTCACATAAAAGCAGTAATTTTGATGCCCAGATTGTTATGGACCTGTTTAACACATAAAATTATCATTGACTTAAATGAACATTTAGCTGCTTCCTGTATGTCATCCTTCATGAAATATTTCAAATGCAGGAGGAGATCTCTGCAATGGTAAGTGCATTAGGAGCAACACAGAGCTGATTCCAGAGCTTGAAGATTGTAAACTGAGGGAATATTGTTCATTTTGAGGGAAAGAAGGCGGGGGACTGTTGGGGGTACTTTTTTCTTTGGAGGGTTGATATGAGTGTCTCCAAACAGACCAACATTTATTGACAGTCCCTAATTGCCCTTGAGAGAGTGGAGGTGTACTGCTGCAGTCCACATGGTGTAGTTCCAGATTTTTTGGCCATATTGACCACAAGGTGTAATTATAACCACAATAATCGATAGGGAGCGAGTTCCAAAATTTTGATTGCATTGAGTGATATTGATCAGGAGCAAGAGTTCCAATTCCTGGTCAATGCTGAGTTAGTTAATTTCAACTGCTGTTTTTTTGACTTCAATTCTACCTAATCTTGAATAAGGTGGTGTAGGGAATTGACAAATGCAGTCTGTACAAAAGCAAGGGTCATTAGTTTATTAACACATTCTACTGAAATGTTGAGTAAAGACCGGATTGAACTGGAGGATAAAATGTTTTCTCTTACAACTATAGCTACACAGAGTAATTGGAAGATGCTGAATATTTTCACTTCCTCTTGGCAGTGCTGTTGAAGGAGTCAAAATGTCAAAATACATTTCAAACATAGCTCTTAAACAGGAGGTGGAAGGGAGAGAGGAACTTGGTGAAATTGTAAACATGAGAGAAGCAGTATTGAACAAACCAGAACTGTGAGCTGACAAGTCTTGGATCCTGACAGACTTCATCCTAGGGCCTTAAAAGACGTTGTTAAAAAGGTAGTAGATGCATTAGTGTTAATTTTCCAATATTCCATTGACTCACAAAAGGTTCCGTCAGACTGAAAAGCAGAATATATACCCTGCCTCCCCAAATTCAAGATGGGAGGGAGGCAGATGTTCCTCTCAGAGGATTGTGTGAGACTTTGGAACTCTGACTCAGAAGGTGGGCAGGGGAACGGAAGATTATTGAAAATATGAAATTTCAAACAAACAAGAAGGGAAACATCGGCTTCTCTACCTCCTGATGCTACCTAGCTTGTTGTGTTCTCCCAGCATCCTTCTTGCCTACTTCACAATTTGCCACAAAATCAGTGTTTCTGAGGTCATTTCCAAACTCAACCTCCTCATCTCATTCAAAAGCCAAATACTATGAATGCTGAAAATCAGAAAGAAACACAAAATACTAGGAGAACTCAATAGTCTGGCAGCATCTGTGCAGAGAGAAACAGTTAGCATTTCAAGTTTGATATGACATCTTCAGAACCAAACACCCAATCTCACCCTTTTATTGTGTCTGTGACTCTCCATAATTGAATAGGATGCCTATTAATGCACCAGAGGCTCTTTGTCTGAATGGTACACACTTTAGGTACAATAATGTGGCTCAGTGCACACACTAATTAGGCACCTTTGACACCCATAGCAATGAAATTCTGCTAGTACCAATTACATTAGACTGCTCCTTGTGTTAAGTAGACCTTAAGATGGGAAATAGTTGCAAAGTGACTTGAAAAGCTGAAGGTTACTCATCAGAATAACTGTGCTGGGAGGCTGGGAATTTGTCTTTGGCTGTTCAGGATGTAAAAAATGCACATTTAAAGTGCACATCATCTTGCAGAAGTGCCTAGAGAAGAGGGCTCAGTCTGGTTATAATCCCAATAGCTTTGCTTGGATGTTGCCCTTCAGCCTGACCCTGCAGCAGTGTGGAGACAACAGAAGAGCAGCCACGGCACATCTTAGACATCAATCTGCCTCTTGTTAGGAACCGTAGCCCCATATAGCATCATTTGGAGATGCTGGTGTTGAACTGGGGTGTACAAAGTTAAAAATCACAAAACACCAGGTGATAGTCCAACAGGTTTAATTGGAAGTACACTAGCTTTCGGAGCAACGCTCCTTCATCAGGTGATTCATCAGGCGCTCCGAAAGCTAGTGTGCTTCCAATTAAACCTGTTGGACTATAACTTGATGTTGTGTGATTTTTAACCCATATAGGATGGCATAGTGGCTCAGCAGCTTGCACTACTGCCTAACAGGCACCATGGACTTGGGGTTCAATTCCAGCTTCAGGCAACTGTCTCTGTGTGGAGTTTGCATGTTCTCCCTGTGTCTGTGTGGGTTTCTTCCCACAATCCAAAGGTGCGCAGGTCAGGTGAATTGGCCATGCTAAACTGTTCAGGGATGTGTGGTAAACCCTCCTGCTTAATTTAAACCATTAACACAGATTTATCCCATGCAGTAATCTGAAAATTCGAGAGGCCAAGAGCTATTTAAAGTAAAAATTAACAATTTTATTTCTTAAAGTATAAGAATAATTAACTAACAACTATTTACAACTCCTCCCTCTAACCTCTCTTTTACTTTCCCTTATATAATACCTGTCCAATAACACCCCCTCCCCCACCCCATCAAAATTTACTGAAAAATTCAAATTTCAAAGCCAGCCAGCTATCAAATCTTCTCTTTATATCTTCCTGTCTTCTTTGGGATGATGTTTCACAGGTCACTGATCGATAAAGGTACCTTTAAGAGAGCTATTCTGCAGGCAGTCTGCACGTGTTGGTGGCTTGGCAGTTCTCTCCCAACTGTTCATTTATTCCCAGTTTTATACCCTCCAAAGCATCGGATTGTGTCATTGGCTTTTAATATTGTCAATATACTCAATTCAAACTTGATTGGAGTTCAGTATGTTTTGGAGTATAATTTAAACTGATTGGTCTAATTCCAATTTGTTTTGGTCTCCAGGTAACCAGCTACACTAGCTGCTGGACCAAAAGGTTACATTGTATCTTGTTCAGAACACTTGGTGCAATCAGGTAGCTCTGCTAGCTTTTAACTTTTCTTAAAAGGTACAGTACTCTACAGAAGCTACACCTTCATAACAATTAGTAAGGTGTAAATGTAGAGTAAAAGGGTAGGGGAATGCTCAGGGTGGGATACTCTTCAAAGGGCTGGTGTGGACTTGTTGGGCTGAAGGGCCTGTTTCCACACTGTATGGATACTATGATTCTAAGATAATATTCCATCTCCCAAAGGGCCCCACTGGCACTCTTCTGGAGGGTCTTGTGGTCATGATGTCCCAGCTCCCTGTCTTATGACAGAACCTCATATGTATTTATTGGGACGTCTCGGTGCCTACCTTCAGGCATTCTTTCAAGAAAAGTGCAAAAATTACGTTACTGAAATGACCTAGTAGGAACACATTGCAAATGAAATGGGAATCTTATCTACTCAGTTCCCAAGCTTTGAGGGAAACATCTCCACAATGCTGGAGATATGGCAAGAAGTTAATGGAATAGCCAAAGAAATTTAGTATTGTGAAGGTACAAGTAAAATTAAAGACTTGCTGCTGTTATCATAGGATCGTTGACAAGATGACCTTATAGAGGTTTACAAAATTATGAGAGGCATGGATAGGATAAATAAGCAAAGTCTTTTCCCTGGGGTCGGGGAGTCCAGAACTAGAGGGCATAGATTTAGGGTGAGAGGGGAAAGACATAAGAGACCTATGGGGCAACTTTTCACACAGAGGGTAGTACGTGTATGGAATGAGCTGCCAGAGGAAATGGTGGAAGCTGGTACAATTGTCACATTTAAGAGGCATTTGGATGGGTATATGAATAGGAAGGGTTTGGAGGGATTTGGGCTGGGTGCTGGCAGGTGGGACTAGATTGGGTTGGGATATCTGGTCGGTAAGGACGGGTTGGACCGAGGGGTCTGTTTCCATGCTGTACATCTCTATGTTGAGAGGCATAGATACAGTGGATAACCAGGACTTTTTCCCCATGGTGGAAATGTTTATTATCAGGGGGCATAATTTTAAGGTCAGTGGAAGAAGGTTTAGGAGAGATGTCAGAGGTAGGTTCTTTACAAATGGTGGTGGGTGCATAGAATGTATTTTCAACAGTGTGGTAGAGTCAGAGACATTTAAGCAACTCTTAGATAGGCACATGAAAGATAGTACAATGAGGGGTATGTGAGTGAGTCTGCTCTTAGAGTAAGAAAAAAGGCCAGCACAACAAAGAGAGCTGAAGGACCTGTACTGTACTGTTCTGTGTTCTGTTGCAAAAGAGACCATTCGCTTTGAGCATTCTAAAATTAGTGCCAGTCTCCAGCCTTTTATTCATAATGCTGCACATTATTTAAATATGGAAATAATTATCCAATCCCCTCCACCACACTTCCCGGCAATGCACTCCAGACACTAACTACTCACTGAAAGAAGAAGACATCTCATCTTGCATTTCCTTTTTTTATAAACATATTAAAATGGCGTCCTCAATCTGTTTACAAGATCCATACCCACTGTGTCCAGACATTTCATGATTTTGAAAATTTCTTTCAGATCTCCTCTTAGGCTTCTCCGCTCCAAGAAAAACTTTGCCAATCTTTCTTTATAACTGAAATTTTTCTTAGAAACAGAAGGTTGAAGCTGAGGTAGGCCATTCAGCCCTTCGAGCCTGCTCCACCATTTGATACTGTCATGGCTGATCATCCAAATCAGTATCTCACTCCCACTTTCTCCCCTTACCTTTGATCTCTTTAGCACCTAAGTCAGAAAGTCATACAGCACAGAAACAGACACTTTGTTCTATCCTGTCCATACTGAACATCATTCTGAACTAAACTAGTCCCACCTGCCTGCTCCTGGCCCATAGCCCTCCAAACCTTTCCTATTCATGTACTTATCTAAGTGTCTTGAAACATTATTTGGAGGTGCCGGTGTTGGACCGGAGTGTACAAAGTTAAAAATCACACGACACCAGGTTATAGTCCAACAGGTTTAATTGGAAGCACTAGCTTTCGGAGTGTCGCTCCTTCATCAGGTGGTAGTGGAGGGCTCAATCCTAACACACAGAATTTATAGCAAAAATTTACAGTGTGATATAACTGAAATTATACATTGAAAAACTGATTGTCTGTTCAGCCTTTCATCTGTTTGAATACCATGATAGCTTCACTTCTTTCATGTGTAAATCACAAAACCTTTTTTTAAAAAGTTGCATTGTCAGGTTAGCTGTAACAATGGTGATAGCTAGACAATATGTTGAAGGTGTTAGCCCTCTGTGTTCTCAGTCTATGCCATGATGTTTAGATTGATTCTAATCTAAAAAGTGAGATAACGGAGTTTTACATGAATTCATGCAGTTTTTGAGTAAAGTACAATGTAACCCTGCAAGTACAAATTTACCCCACAAAATATATGTGTGCATGTGGGTCTTTGTCTGTCTGTGTGTGTCTGTCTGTCTGGGTTGGGGGTTGAGAGTGTGAGAAAGTGTGTGTGTGTATATATAGTGAGTGCAGAATGTCTTAAGTCAGTGAGGGGGTGCATGTGTGAGTGTGGGAGTGTGTGTGTCTGTAAGGGTGTGTGTGGGTGTCTATGTGCGCATCTGTGTATATGTGTGTCCATGCGTATGTGTGTACAGGAGTGTGTGTACACATACGTGTGTGTGTATATAGCACAACGGTGGTCACCTGTAATGTGACATGAACCCAAGGTCCCGGTTGAGGCCCTCCCTATGGGTACCAAACTTAGCTATCAGCCTCTGCTCGGCCACTTTCCTCTGCTGCCTGTCCCGAAGTCCGCCTTGGAGATGGTCACCCGAAGGTCCGAGGCTGAATGTCCTGGACCACTGAAGTGTTCCCCAACTGGGAGGGAACCCTCCTGCCTGTTGATTGTTGTGCGGAGCCCATTCGTCCGTTGTCGTAGCCTTTGCTCGGTTTCCCCAATGTATCATGCCTCCGGGCATCCTTGCCTGCAACGTATAAGATAGACAACATTGGCTGAGTCACATGAGTACCTGCCATGTACAAGGTGGGAGGTGTCCCCACGTGTAATGGTGGTATCTATGTCCACACTCTGACACGTCTTGCTGCGCCTATCATCACAGACAGTTGTCCTGAGAGCCGGGCAGCTTGCTACGAACAACAAACTGTTTGAGGTTTGGCGGTTGTTTAAAGGTGAGCAGTGGAGGTGTGGGGAAGGTCTTGGTGAGGTGCTCATCCTCATTGATAATGTGTTGCAGGTCATGAAGAACATGATGTAGTTTTTCAGCTCCTGGTAAATACTGAATAACGAAGGGTACCCTGTCGGTTGCAGCACGTGTCTGTCTCCTGAGGAGGTCATTACGGTTCCTTGCTGTGGTACCTCGGAACTGGCAGTCGATGAGTTGAGCATCGTACCCCGTTCTTGTGAGGGTATCCCTGAGTACTTCCAGGTGTCCATCACCTTCCTCCTCATCTGAGCAGATCTGGTGTATGCATAGGGGATGGCTGTTTTAATATGTTTTGGGTGGAAGCTGGAGAAGTGTAGCATTGTGAGGTTGTCTGTGGGTTTGCAGTAGAGTGTAGTGCTGAGGTGTCCATCCTTGATAGAGATGCATGTGTCCAAGAATGAGACAGATAGTCGAGAGTAGTCCATGGTGAGTTTGATGGTGGGATGAAACTTGTTGATGTCACTGAATTCATGTAAAACTCCGTTATCTCACTTTTTAGATTAGAATCAATCTAAACATCATGGCATAGACAGAGAACACATTGGGCTAACACCTTTAACATATTGTCTAGCTATCACCATTGTTAACAGCTAACCTGAGAAAGCAACTTTTTAAAAAAGGTTTTGTGATTTACACATGAAAGAAGTGAAACTATCATGATATCCTAACAGATGAAAGGCTTAACATACAATCAATTTTTCAATGTATAATTTCAGTTACATCACACTAAATATTTGCTATAAATTCTGTGTGTTAGGATTGAGCCCTCCACTACCACCTGATGAAGGTGCGACACTCCGAAAGCTTGTGTGCTTCCAATTAAACCTGTTGGACTATAACCTGGTGTTGTTTGATTTTTATCTTTAAACATTGCAATTGTACCCACATCCATCACTTTCTCAGAAAGTTAATTCCACACAGAAACCACCCTTTGTGTAAAAACAAATGCCGCCTTTTTAAAAATCTTTCTCCTCTCACCTTAAAAATATGTCCCCTAACTTTGAACCCCACCCACCCCCCCTCCCAACCCAAGGGAAAAGACACCTATCCAGCCTTTCTTTATGACTCAAATCTTCCATATCCGGCAACATCCTGGTAAATCTGAGCCGTCTAGCTTTAATAATATCCTTCCTATAACTGGATGACCAGAACGGGATGTAGTAATCCAGAAGAGGCCTCACCAATGATCTGTACAACTTCGACATTACTTTCCAATTTCTGTACTCAAAGGATTGAGCAATAAAGACAAATGTCCTAAATGCTTTTTAACCACCCTGTCTACACGTGACAAACTTCAAAGAATTATGCGCCTGAACTCTTTTTGAAAGCATTCAGTATTTTGGCCTTAAATAATTTCCAGTGACAGAATTACACAGGCTCACCACTCTCTGGATGAAGATATTTCTCTTCCTCTCAGTCCTAAACAGCTGACCTCATCTCCTGAGACTGTGACCCCAGGTTCTGGAAAATCATCCCTGGAACCTTTCTCATTCTTCCTAAACCATAACCATTCACTCTACTTCAACTGAGGTCTAACCAGTGTCTTATATGTTCATTATAACTTCCTTGCTCCTGTCCTCTAGGCCCATATTTATGAAGCCTAAAATACCATATACGTTTTGAACAACTCTCTCTATCTGTCCTGCCATCTCTAATGATGTGCGTACAAACATACATCCAGATCTCTCTGTCCCTGCACACCCTTTTCATTCTATGCTGTATGTCCATACTCTTTGTAGCAAAGTGCATCACCTCACATTTTTCTGCATCAAACTTCATCTGCCCTCTAACAGCTCACTACACCAATACGTCTATGCCCTTTTGAAGTTCCGTACTGTCCACTTTCACAGTTTACAATTTTCCCAATTTTTGTATGATCTGCAAACATTGAAATTGTCTACTGCATACCAATATTTAGATTATGCCTTGTACATCAGAAAAAGAAAAGGTCCAAATTTTGACCAAACGTGAAGTCTACTACAGACTTCTTTTCAGCCTGAAAAGTACTCATTAACCATTACTCTCTGCTTCCTATCCCTGAACCAATTTTTAATATTACAGGAACTGTTGAGCAGTTTTCGAGTGCTGTCTGGAGATACTGAATTAAACTATCATCCTTTTCAGTCAGTACAAGAACACTTCCTATTTTATGGCCTTCTGTCCCAAGAGAACAAACAGCTGACTGCACTATGGGCTCCTTCTAATTTTTGAAACCATAAGCCAGCCCAGTGGGACTTGGACTCATTTCAAACTTCTAAATCAAATCACTACAAATTCTGCAGCTCAACTGGGATTGCTAAAAATATTGGTAGCCTGGAAGCCTCTAATAGAACAAAAAGGGGCTAAATTTCGTTCCAGTAGCTTTTCATTTTCAAGAAAACTGGTCCTTTGACAAAAGTAAAACCTGCAGTCTGGTATTGAAGGAGAAATTAAAAGTCGTTCAGGAATAGTAAAGGAACTTTGAAAACAAATCACTGGAAAAACTAAACAGAAAAAGGTCACCTTCCAACTTGGGAGAAACAGAATCTGAGAGAATCTGCTCCACCAATTATACATTGTGTCTCCACAGCTCCCACCTCCAGTCACAGATTCCCTCTCTCCGGTTCTTGCTAGTCCTGGAGACAGAATCCATGATTGGACGAGCAGTAAGAGAGGGTGGGAGGGAAACTGATTGGATGATGGAAGACATACACCAGCCAATCTCAAGGCTGCTGTTGGGCAGAGTTTGAGGAGGCCACAGAAGTAGGCCAATCATCAGGTGAGGCCTGTGTCCCATTATAAATGTTGGCCAAGTGAGGTAGAATGGTACAGAATGAGAGTGGGAATGAGAGGGACTGAGTACAGTGTGAAACCAATAATGCCATACTGGTTTGATACTTTATCAAAGAAAATGCATGGAATGCAATTATTTCATAATTAGTCATTAGATTTTCAACTGGAAACTCTTGTTTTAGTTAATCATCTAAATTTGGATCATTGAAGACAATAAGATATGGGATCAGGACTAGACTATTCAGCCCATCAAATCTGCTCAAAATTCAATGAGATCATGACTCAGCTAATAATCCTCACTCCACTTTCCTCCCTTTTCCCCATAACTTTGATTGCCTTATCTGATTAAAAATCTATATCTCAGCTTTGAATGTACCTTTGACAGCCCTCTGCAGTAAAGAATTCCACAGACTCACTATACCGAGAAAGAAGGAATTCTTCCTTATTTTTATCCCAACTGAGTGACCCCTTATTGAATTTAGTTGTCAGTTCAGGCTCTCTCATTATTCCATTTCAGAAACAGTGGGAGAGTTTTATACATGATTGATTAACAGCATCTTATTTACACATTACAAGTTAATCTAACATATGTACACTAGAGCTGGTATTTGTGTTATTTTACAACTCTGAAGAAACATTCTCAAAAAGATTCAACGCAAATTGAATAAAAAAGCCCCAAAATCAAAAAGGAGCCCTTGAGAATGCCTCCCCAAGAACTATCACCAAAATATCACCAGACTCTCAGTTCTGAGAACAACTGTATGAATTTAATCACAGAATCCCTACTGTGTGAAAACAGGCCATTAGGCCCATCAAAGCCACAGCGACTCTCCAAAGAGCATCCCACCCAGACCCAACCCCATCTCTGTAACCCTACGTTTCCCATGGCCAACCCATCTAACCTGCACATCTTTGGACTGTGGGAGGACATTGGAGCACCTGCAAGAAACTCAGAAGGGGAGAAGGTGCAAACACAACACAGACAGTTGCCAGTAGGTAGAATTGAAACCAGGGTCCCTGATGCTGTGAGCGAGCAACGCTAACTAATGGGCCACTCTCACTTTCTTGATTGCACTGATTCTTGTTTTATAGAAAGTGCATTACAGAATTGATAAAACAAAAAGCAAGAAAACACAACCAAAATTCAGTCCCAGGAAAGAGGAAAGGTAGCATTTGTTTCCTCATTATGGTCAACAAGATAGCAGTTAATTTCTGCAACAAGCTCTTCAGTGACAAAAAAGGTCATGTTACTAAAACAGTCCCAGGTGTTATTGCTCAGATACCAACTACTTCTGTTTATGAGGCATTTCCAATTATCTTAAGAACACAAATGCATTGTAAACAAGAAATGAAGCTGAGCATATCAGCAATGTTCCTGTTCTGCCAAATACATTTTGGCAAGATTATAAGATCAATGCAACAGCATTAACAATGAATATGAGGGCAGTGGCAAAATAATTTAAGTTAGGATTAGTGATAAATGACGAGTCAACATATTGATTAAGGCCCGAATTTTAGTGGGCAGGAATTGGTCTATATGTACTGCAAAGGGGATGCAAATGACCAAGTCACAAGCTCACATTGAGCTTTTAACTCAAATATTTTAGGTCCCAGGTTTTTTTTAAATTTTCTGGAATCAATGCCTGACCAGGATTAGGAATAATGGGGAGGTGGAGGTCTAGTGCTATTATTGCTGGACTATTTATCTAGTATCACAACACAGTAGTAAACTCTGCTGCTAGTTAAACCAAACACACAGAAAGGCTCACCTTGTAATCTGCTAAAGTATGAGTGACAGAACTACCCAAATTCCACTATTTAAAAGAAAGAATATCAATGTTATTCTTGAACTCTAAAAGTGAACATTAAACAAAAACTATGTACAACTCTGTACATCCTTTCTCTTAAAAGTTTGGTATCTACCTCCCACTCTAGAATAGTATACTGATCCAATAAGAGCCCCTATTAAAATTACAGCAATTTAATTTTCAAAACCAGACAGTGGCTGTCACCACCAGTGTCCGTCTTCCTCTGTTTGTCAATCTTCCTGGACCATCTTCAGTCTTCTGCTGCAAAGATGTTTCATATGAAAACAGTACCCTTGTCAGAGTGTTTTTCAGGCAGTCTCTCATTAACAATTGGTGCTCTTCTTCTCTGGCTAACTTTCAAAATGCCGACTTATTTATACCTCAAACATCGGATCGTCTCATTGGTACAATGTTGTCAAAACAGTACAATTCAAATTTGATTGGGGTTTACTATCCTGAAACACAATTTAAACTGATTGGTTAAATTCAAATTGTGGTCAAAACAATTGAGGTATCTATTTTTCAGCCAAATGTTACATATTTTCAATTTTCTGTACACTCTGAGACTGCTAGTCAGTCACATCACAGTTGCCTGCAAACTCTCACTGTCAAGAGTGTGGTGCTGGAAAAGCACAGTGGGTCAGGCAGCATCCAAGGAGCAGGAGAATCAATGTTTTGGGCATCAGCCCTTCATCAGGAATGGAATGCAGAGTCTTACTGCCAAGACAGCCTTCAATCTCTCTTAAAGTACAGAACACGCCCTCAACTTCATAACATCTCACCCTCTTAAGAAAAAAAGATGGCGTTTTTTTTCATTTGTAACCCCATTACAATGAAATACATATTTACATGTAACATTGGTATCTGTTAAATCTTATCTATACTTTATCCGTTAAATTCGCAATAAAGCAACTGCTATCATATTCTTACAACCCGCAACATGTACAATTTGTAAATTAAAAGTTTGTAACATAAGACTCCAACAAAATAATCTCTTATTCTTTTCTTTAAATCATTCCAAGAATGTAAGAGGATTATGATCAGTGTTCATAACCATCTCCGACACATTGTTCGTGACAATACTAAAATGTTGTAAGATCAGTACCAAACTCAATAATTCCTTTTTAATAGTTGAGTATTTTTTCTGGTGGGTGTTGAGTTTCTTTGAAAAGTAAACAACTGACAGTTCAATTCCATCGTCAGCTTCCTGTAACAGTACAGCTCCAACTCCTATGTCACTAGCATCGATCTTTAACGGGTTTCAAAACGTTTGGTGTAGCTAAACCTAGTGCGGTGGTTAATGCTACTTTTAAATTATCAAGTGCATCTTGGCATTGCTCTGTTCACAGAAATTTTGTGTTCTCCTTCAGCAAATCTGTTAACAGTGCTACTATACTGCTGAAGGTTGGAACAAACTTCTGGGAGAATCTGCTTAGTCCCAAAAATTGGAGCTCCTCAATATGCACTGGATTTAAAGTGCTGTATATCCATGACTTCCTTAACAGCCTAGCAGTACAATTAGACCCTTGGTCCAACTGAATCTCTCTGGGTAGCCCATATCATGTGAAGAAAGCTACTAACTCCTCTATGACCCTTTTTACCTTAATACTCTGTAATGGAATTGCCTCTGGAAATCTGGTAGACACATCCATTCTGGTTAACAAGTACTGGTTCCCACTTTAAGTTCTCAGGAGGAGACCTACACAATCAATTATAACCCACGTGAAAGGTTCTTCAAATATGGGAATTGTCAACAAAGGGGCTGGTTTTATTACCGCCTGTAGCTTACCCACCATTTGGTATGTATGACATGTATAGCAAAAGGTAACCACATCCTTGCGCATTCCAGACCAATAGAAATACTTTTGTCCCTTAGCCTGAATGTTCTGTACACCTAGGTGACCTCCTACAGATAGTAGATGTGTCACCCATATGTTACTAGCATAACTATCTGGTGCACTCCTGCCCATTTCCCCTCTGCACTAACCTGCTGTGGTCTCCATTTCTGCCTTAAGATTCTATCTTTCAGATAATAACTCTCCGGAATATTCTCTGCTTCCTTTCCTGAGTATGCATCAACATATATATCTTTTATTGTCTCATCTTTCTGTTGTAAGTCTATTAGCTTTTCAAGACTAAACACTTCTGCCCGAGCTTCTGATTGTTCAGGTTTTTCCTGCACCATTACGTCAAACAGGGTATCCGCTGACTAAACCTCAACTCCTTCATCTTTCGCTTTAGTTTCTGCTTTGTGCTGTGACTTACTACACAGCCTGGGAAAATCCTAGAGTTTTGTTTTTAACTCCTCAGTTCCCTGGTCTTCCTTGGACTTCTCCACAACAAGGGGTGTCACTCCCACCTTGGATCCTGCTAAATCGTTTCCAAGAACAAACTGAATTCCTGGAACGGACACTCTGTCCATCACTCCTACTGTGACTGCCCCAGTCTTGAGTTGGAACTCCAACCTGATCTAATATAGGGAAACACTAAACTTCTGTCCCATCTAAACCCTGTCCATCTATCCCACAAATTAACACTGTCTCGGGTAAAAGGTCAGGAAGGGTTCAAGTACATTCAAGTACATACAGAGGCGAATTCTTTGTAGAGATCAGGCACTAACTCCACACCCAACCCCTGTCTAGGCCATGCACTGTCCTGCAGTTCCTCAGCTCTTCTTGGGGTCTCCTTTGTTACCTTCATTAATGCCGCTGGCTTAGCTTCTTTTATCACATCTTTCCCCAGAGTGCCTTTCTTTAATGAGCAGCACTGTGACTTTACGTGTCCCACTTTCTGACAATGAAACCACCTTTTCCCAGTGCCTTTCTTTAATGAGCAGCACTGTGACTTTACGTGTCCCACTTTCTGACAGTGAAAACACCTTTTCCCAGTGCCTTTCTTTAATGAGCAGCACTGTGACTTTACGTGTCCCACTTTCTGACAGTGAAAACACCTTTTCCCAGTGCCTTTCTTAAACCACCAGCACTGTAATTTCCTGTGTCCCACTCTTTTACAGTGAAAACACCTGAGGCTTTTCACCTCCTTTCCACACTCGTGGGCCTCTTTTTAAACCTGTGGTAAACAATTACCAGTGTACTCTACTCTTTGTTTTGTCATGTAGGATCTCCCCTTCTCTTAACTTCTATCCCTCACAGGATGAAATTCTTACTGGAAGCTAAGCTTTGCCTTATGCACCAATGTGGATTCATCTGTCATCTCTGCTGCTGCTCTGACTTCTTGAACTTTCTGTTCATCCACATGAATTCTTATCATCTCTGGAAGGGAGCTTTTAAAACCTCTCCAACAGAATAATCTCTTTTATAGCCATCTTTTTTTTAGGCCCGCATCCATCTAACAAAATGACTATGTTTAATTCTTTCAAACTCAATATAAGTCTGACCTGCTTCCTTCGTTATGTTTCTGATCCACTGTCTATACAGTTCTGGTACCAATTCACAAGCACTCAAAATAGCCTGTTTGACATCTTCATGGTCTCTTGACACCTCATCTGACAGCACTGCAAATACCTCACTAGCAATGCCTACCAGGTTAGTCTGAACTAGCATTGCCTATATGTCCTTTGACCACTCCATCTGCTTAGCCAAATTTTCAAATGAAATTAAGAAGGCTTCAACATTTTTCTCATCAAATGTAACAGTGTCTCAATATATTTGTGTATATCGTTACCTTCTCTTTTCATCTCCACCCTGTGGACTTGACTTTCCTGACTAAGTCACAACTTCTGAAGTTCAAATACTGTCTCCTCTTCTCTTTCTTTTCTGTCTCCTTTTCTTCTCTCTCTCTCTCTCTTTCTCTTTCTTCTCTCTCTGTCTTTGCTCAGCTAAGAACCTTCTCTCTTTTTCTTTTTCCTCTCTCTTTCTCTTCTCTCTCTCTTTGTTTATCTTCTAATTCCATTTTCCTCAATTGTAATTTGAGTTTTTCTAACTCTACTTGTCTATTTCTCTGACACATCTAAGTGCTTGAGTGCTTTATATTTTAAGCTTTACTTTTATCCTTGGTTAAACTCACTTCTCACCTTTTTGCTAATTATAAACTATAATCTTTCTCTTTTCTTCTAAACTTTCTTGGCAATTTTGGGAATCATCTTCAGACCCCAGAACCTCTTTCGTAATTTTAAGAGGCATTTCCCTCCCTTTGAATTTAACTAACCACAAGTAATCAAAATTAAACAAAATGTCTCACCTACATCTTATTTAAAGATCTAGGACACTAATTGGTAAGTTTTTAAATCTTCTGGGATCTTTCATATCCCAAAACTGTTCAAATTTGTCCAAATCTCAGCCTGGATCTGTCTAAACCTGTCCAAATCACAGACCCAAGCCCCCAGACTGTTACAACATGGTGGTAAACCCTGCTGCTAATTAAACCAAACACTCAGAAAAGCTCACCTTCCCTTGTAATCTGTTAAAGTATGAATGACAGAACTACCCAAATTCCACTATTTAAAGAAAAAAATATTGATTTTATTCTTTAACTCTAAAAGTGAACATTAAACAAAAACTATGTACAACTCTATACCTCCTTTCTCTTAAAGGTTTGTTATCTACCTCCCACTCTAGAATAGTTTACTGATCCAATAAAAACGCCTATTAAAATTACAACAACTTAATTTTCAAAACTAGACAGTGGCTGTCATCTCCAGTGACTGTCTTCTCTGTTTGTCGATCTCCCTGGATCATGATTGGTCTTCTGCTGCAAAGATGTTTCATATGAAAAAGATACCTTTGATAGAGAGTGTTTCTCGGGCAGTCTCTCAATGGCAGTTGGTGCTGTTTCCCTCTGGTTAACTCTCAAAATGCCAGCTTATTTATATCCCAAACGTCAGACTAGATCATTTCATTAGTTCAATGCTATCAAAACAGTAAAAAAACAAATTCAATTTGGTTTTATTATCCTCGAGCATTATTTAAACTATTTCGTTAAATTGAAATGGTGGTCAAGACAACTGAGGTATCTATTTTACAGCTGAAAATGTGTTGCTGGAAAAGCGCAGCAGGTCAGGCAGCTGGTCCAAGGAACAGAAGAATCGATGTTTCAGGCATAAGCCCTTCTTCAGGAATGAGGAGAGTGTGTCCAGCAGGCTAAGATAAAAGGTAGGGAGGAGGGACTTGGGGGAGGGGCATTCTGAATGCGATAGGTGGAGGGAGGTCAAGGTGAGGGTGATAGGCCAGAGTGGGGTGGGGGTGGTGAGGTCAGGAAGAAGATTGCAGGTTAGGAAGGCGGTGCTGAGTTCGAGGGATTTGACTGAGACCAGGTGGGGGAAGGGGAAATGAGGAAACTGGAGAAATCCTAGGCGGAAGATGAGGCGCTCTTCCTCCAACCATTGTGTTGCTATGGTCTGGCGATGGAGGAGTCCAAGGACCTGCATGTCCTTGGTGGAGTGGGGGGAGGGGGAGTTGAAGTGTTGGGTTAAGGGGTGGTTGGGTTGGTTGGTCCGGGTGTCCCAGAGGTGTTCTCTGAAACGTTCCGCAAGTAGGCGGCCTGTCTCCCCAATATAGAGGAGGCCACATCGGGTGCAGCGGATGCAATAGATGATGTGTGTGGAGGTGCAGGTGAATTTTTGGCGGATATGGAAGTATCCCTTGGGGCCTTGGAGGAAGAGGGGGAGGTGTGGGCGCAAGTTTTGCATTTCTTGCGGTTGCAGGGGAAGGTGCCGGGAGTGGAGGTTGGGTTGGTGGGGGGTGTGGACCTGACGAGGGAGTCACGGAGGGAGTGGTCTTTTCGGAACGCTGATAGGGGAGGGAAGGGAAATATATCCCTGGTGGTGGGGTCCATTTGGAGGTGGCGGAAATGACGGCGGATGATACGCTGTATATGGAGGTTGGTGAGGTGGTGGGTGAGGACCAGTGGGGTTCTGTCCTGGTGGCGGTTTGAGGGGCGGGGCTCAAGGGCGGAGGAGCGGGAAGTGGAAGAGATGCGGTGGAGGGCATCGTCGACCACGTTTGGGGGGAAATTGCGGTCCTTGAAGAAGGAGGCCATCTGGGTTGTACGGTTTTGGAACTGGTCCTCCTGGGAGCAGATGCGGCGGAGATGAAGGAATTGGGAATATGGGATGGTGTTTTTACAGGGGGCAGGGTGGGAGGAGGTGTAGTCTAGGTAGCTGTGGGAGTCGGTCGGTTTATAATAAATGTCCGTGTCGATTCAGTCACCCGAGATGGAAATGGAAAGGTCCAGGAGGGGAGGGAGGAGTCTGAGACGGTCCAGGTGAATTTGAGGTCGGGGAGAAGGTATTGGTAAAGTGGATGAACTGTTCAACCTCCTCGTGGGAGCACGAGGCAGCGCCGATACAGTCATCGACGTATCTATTTTACAGCTAAATGTTACATATTTTCAATTTTCTATACACTCTGAGGCTGCTAGTCAGTCACATCACAGGTACCTGCAAACTCTCACTGCCAAAACAGCCTTCACTCTCTCTTAAAGGTACAATACACACCTTCAACCTCATAACACTAGAGATTCAGCTCATGTTCCTGGGATCCAGGTTCAAAACCCACTCTGGCAGATGGTGGAATTTGAATTCAACAATAATCTGAAATTAAGTGCCTAGTGATGACCATAAAGCCAGAGCCAGTTGTTAGGGAAAAACGCATCTGCTGTCCATTGAGGAAGGGAATCTGCTGTCCTTACCTGGTTTGGCCCACATGTGACCCCAGACCCTTAAGTGGTTCAGATGGTGATGCCCAATTCCTGTGAATGAATAATAAACTGTTTTGGGGAAAATCACCAGTCTCGGAGTCAGAGTCGGGGGTTCAATGACAGAGTTTATTTCACAAGGAAATACCGGAGCTCTCCGGGGGAGAGAACAAGGCCAACAGTACCGTGGTTAATTGCAAGTCTTCTCTCGACCATGTCGAGAAATATTTATTCATCTTGTGATACAATAGGTCAGTGATGAGATTATTATCTTTGTACATAGATTGTTTATAGTAATTGTTACAGAATCAGTGATAGTTTTGACACAGTCTTTGTTAATTTACATGCAGTCATCGTCAGTTCCAATGTAAGTAATGTCAGTTTCAATGCCTGCATGAAGGTCCATTGCTGTAGTAATGGGTGATAATCACTCTTCCTGGGAAGGATGATTACTGCGGCCTTGTCTATTAACATTTTGTATTGAATCTGTATCAAATTGTTAACATTTCTATAAGTGGTGCTGGCTGGACCCAGACACTTCAATGGGCAGTGTTCATTACTCATGTGTATTCTCTCCCCCACCCACCCTAAACTAATCAAGTGTATTGTGCTGGCATTCTGGTGACCTCAGTCAGTGTCTGTGTCTGCTCTGCTGTTTCTCTCCATATTGTGATCTGGCGGCCATCTTATGTGTCAAGTTTGCCAACTGACGGCTCAGCGGCCATCTTGTGTGCCTAGTGCCATCTCTCTCTTCAAAACAAACCTAAACTGGATCTGGAACTGTCTCTGTCGAGTGGTGAGGAGCATGAAAGATGAGTCTGGAGGTGCCAGCCATCAATGTCATCAGGAACCTAGAGGCAAGGGGAGGACCAAGTTCTTGCCTGGTAAACTCCTCGTAAAGCAAATACGATAACCTCCTGGGGGATAAAAGAAAGGACCAACGTGCATTTATATAGCAGCTTTCACAACCTCAAGGTTCTCAAAACATAAGCTTTTTCTGCTGCAAACAAGGGTAGACCACTCAGCCCTTTGATCCTTGTCTGCTATTCAATAAGGTCATGGCTAATCTGATTTTGACCTCAATTCTATATTCCTGCATATCCCCAATATTTCCTTCTCTTAGTAATCAAAAATCTGTCTTAAAGGTATTTAAAATTTTGCATTTAATGTCTTTTGAGGAAGGGAATTCCAAAGATTCACAACTCTCTGAGAGAAAAAATGCTTCCTCACCTTTGTCTTAAATACTACCCCCTTTTTTAATAATACTTTTAGATTCTAGATTTTCCCACAACAGGAAACATCCTTTCAACATCAATCTGGTCAGATCACTCAGGATCTTAAATGTTTTAATTAGGTCACCTCTAAACTCCTGATTAAACTTCGTTAGAGAGAAGAAGGTTGAGAGGTGACTTAATAGAGACATATAAGATAATCAAAGGGTTAGATAGGGTGGACAGGGAGAGCCTTTTTCCAAGAATGGTGATGGCGAGCACGAAGGGGCATAGCTTTAAATTGAGGGGTGATAGATAGAGGACAGATGTCAGAGGTAGTTTCTTTACTCAGAGAGTAGTAAGGGTATGGAATGTTTTGCCTGCAATGGTAGTAGATTTGCCAACTATAAGTACATTTAAGTCGTCATTGGACAAGCATATGGACGTACATGGAATAGTGTAGGTTAGATGGGCTTCAGATTGGTCGGCGCAACATCGAGAGCCGAAGGGTCTGTACTGCGCTGTAATGTTCTATGTTCTATGTTCTAATGTTCTATATAGGTCTAGCTTGTCAAGCCTTTCCTCATAAGGCAATCACTCATCCCAGGATCAGGAAGAAAGATGGACAAGGTAACTTAATTAAGTAGAAATTCCAAATCTTGAAGACAGAATGAGCTCCTCGAATCACAATTTTCAATTTTAATATCGGCTCCAGCAGTAATCAGCACAAACCCCTTTTACATGCTTGCATCTCTTACATTCTCATTAAAAGATTAGTCCACAAGAACTAAATACCCTTTTCTCATTCAAAGAGGATATGCCTTTAGAAATCCAGCTGTAAAAAAGCAGCATACAGCAGGCAAGGCCTGGTCATTCAGGTGAGTTTAACTGCTTCCATCTTTTTGTGTTACAGTGCATCCATCCAGGGCTATTGTTAAAGTTGGGTTGCCAGCGATCCATAGATGAGAGGAGCATTGAGGCATGCAAACACTGGAAGTCTATCTGTGGTAAGGACCTGGCCATGGGAGGCAGAGTGACTAGGAAAGTCATGAAGTGAGTAATGTGTATTGAAGCAAAGTGTGCAGGAAAGGCTAAGGTTTTTAATACTAGGAATGGCGGGGTGGAGAGGCTGACGATTGAATTTTAAGGGTGGAGTTGCTGATCTTCCTAAAAGGTTCCTGGGGATGGAACTATGTGTACATTGAAGTTTCTGGGATAGTAATAGTCATGTGACAGGGTACGGTGTAAGTTCCAGGCTTGGAGGAGGAAGTGAATAGTACAGGTCGCTCTGCTTATAACGCAGTTGTTGTTTCTATAGCGCAAACTTTTAATTTCGCAGTTGGTTAGCTAATGCCCGTGGAGGCTTAACAGCACAAATTTACAAAGTAACGTGATCACATTGCCAGCATTTTAAGCGCTGTTTCTAAAGCATGATTTCTCTGTAATGCGGGATTGCACAAGAACGCAACCATTGCGTTATCGAAGAACTGACTGTATCATGTACGAGAAAGGAGAATGAGGACATCTTCCCAATCATGAAAGATGACAGGATCCGGATCGACATGGAGATGTTGACAGACATGGACTCATAGGAGAGCACAGACACATAGATGGTGGCAGTAATTGAGTCCAATTTCTTTTTGAGTGGGGATCAAACAGGATTGAGGGAGAGGAGAGGAAGGGAATTGAAGTATTTGGAATGTCAAAGGTAATGAGGCCCAGTTAGTGGCTGGTGTGCATGGAAGAAAGTGACAGACAATAGGGTGGCACGGTGACTCAGAGATCAAGGACCCAGGTTCGATTCCTGCCTCCGGCAACTGTCTGCATGGAGTTTACATGTTCTCCTCACGTATGCTGGGCTTCCTCTTATAGTCCAAAGATAAGCAGGTTAGGTGAATTGGCCACACTAAATTGCCCATAGTGATCAGGAATATGTAGGCTAGGTACATTAGTCAAGGGAAATGTAGAGTAATAGGGTTGAGGAATGGGGCTGGGTAGGATACTCTTCAGAACGTCAGTGTGGACCTATTGGGCCAAATGGTCTGTTTCCAAACTGTAAGGTTTCCATGATTCTATGATAGTAATATGCATCATTTTCGCTGCCTCAAGATTACACAGTCCCCCGCAAGTATCGAGAAATCACAATGGGCCAAAGGTCACCTCACTTGCATCAGCTCAATGGGTCTGCTGAAGTCAACCCATCTCTGCAATGGGTGAACCTGATGAGAATGTATACAGTGTGGATTCCTTTCTAGGTGGGTGAGTTTTGCATCCGGCTTTCAGGGCTCTCTTTTCTTTGGAAGTGCCAATGAGTCTGAAGGTGCTGTGACCTCAGTATCTGCAAGAACTAGAACAGCAGATGCCTGGAGATTTCATTGCATCCCCAACTCACGCACTGCCTTCTATTTAAGTCCTGCCAGACTGCCTTAGTGCCGCAATTGGAAAATTTAAGTCCAATATCTTCACGGCTAATTTCTCAAAGCACAGCCTAGTGAGATCAAATTAATTTCGCAGTTTGTTAGTTAATGTCTACAGAGGTTTAAATGCACAAATTTGCAAAATAACACCAATGGCCTAAAGTAACCTGACTGCTCTAAGTGAAAGTTTAACACATGATACAGCACTGCAGTACCAGGCAAGCACGTAGGCTTATTAGATTCAGTTGTCCATTTCAATGGCAAATGGCTGTGTAATTCGAAGCTTACACATTCTCATTAGTCTGGTAATTACAGTCCCTCTCCTCAGGCCTGAAGTTTTAAGAAAGCATCTCAGGTTATTGTATGTTTCTGTCCTCTCTCCTCTCCTGGAAGTGCTGGCTTTTGCAGAACACATTGTACCACAGTTAAACATCACACAACATCAGGTTATAGTCCAACACATTTACTTGGAAGCACTAGCTTTCAGAGCACTGCTCCTTCATCAGGTGGTTGTGGAGTATAAGATTGTAGGGTCACAGAATTTATAGCAAAAGTTTGCAGTGTGATGTAACTGAAATTATATATTGAAAAAGACCTGGATTGTTTGTTAAGTCTCTCATCTTTTGGAATGAACATGTTGATTTCAGTTCTTTCATATGTAAATCACAGAACTTTTAAAAGTTACATTCTCAAGTGAACTTTAACAACTTGTGTCATGTCGGCCCAGATAATACATTTAAGGGGTGAGCTGCCCTGTGTGAGACTGTGTTACAATGTTCAGACTGATTCTAATCTAAAAAATTGATTTATAGAATCTTGCAAGGATTCATGCAGTTTTTGAGCAAACTTAAATGTAATTCTGCAAGTATAAATTCACCCCACAAACTTATATGTCTGGGTGTGTGTGTTGGGTGTTTGGGTGCGGGTGTTATGAGTGTCTGTGAGAGAGTGGTGTATGTTTGTGAGTGTAAAGTGGTATAAGTCTATGAGAGGGTGCCTGTGTGTGGGAATGTATGTGTGAGCGTATCAGAGAGGGTCTACATGAATGTATGGGTCTGTAGGAGAGTGTGTGTCTGTACTAATTGCACCAATTGTTAAAGTTCACTTGAGAATGTTACTTTTAAGTGTTCTGCAATTTACGAATGAAAGAACTAAAACCAACATGTTCATTCTAAAAGATGAGAGACTTAACAAACAATCCAGTTATTTTTCAATATATAATTTCAGTTACATCACACTGTAGACTTTTGCTATAAATTCTGTGTATTACAATCTTAGACTCCATAACCAACTGATGAAGGAGCAGCACTCCAAAGGCTAGCACTTCCAATTAAACCTGTTGGACTATAACCTGGTGTTGTGTGATTTTAAATTTTGTACACCCCAGTCCAACACCAGCATCTCCAAATCATGACTACTATTGATACCACTAACTGCCAGCTTAAAGGGGAGAGGATCTCCAAGAAGATCGCACATATCGACACAGACATCAAGTTTCTACAGGAATGCAGGCAAGCAGAAAAGATCCCAAAAGGATGACGGATCACGAACCCACTCAAGTTGACCTACAACACAGACTACGCAGAGAGACTTTGCCAACGCACCTCTCACAACCTCCTCAATCATCTCATACACCAACCCTACAGCAGGCGCCACAATCTTGAAATTCAGATGGAGTCCACACTCTCAGCCTGCGCTCATGATACAGCAGTACAATTACGTGACATTGCCAAACAGACAAGGCGACAAAACTACACCACTTACATGCACACCGAGAACAAAAAACTGGAGAAACTTGGCATTCTCACCAGGAGTAGTGAAGCCCACCCTGGCATCACAGTGGATAACCACAACCACATGATGAAGGAGCAGCGCTCTGAAAGCTAGTGCTTCCAATTAAACCTGTTGGACTATAACCTGGTGTTGTGTGATTTTTAACTTTACTAACAAGTACTTTATGGAGGCTTAGAATGTTAGTTGGGAGTGCTTTAGTTCAGTTGACTAGGCAGCTTTTTTTTCAATGAAGAGTAATGCAAACTGCGTGGATTCAATTCCTGGACAGGCTGTGGTTACCTTTTTTTTTTAACATTCACTCATGGGACTTGGGCTTCATTGGCTCTGCCAGTATTTAATGCCCCATCCCTAGTTGTCCTCAAGAAAGTGGTGGTGAGCTGCCTTTGTGAACCGCTGCAGTCCACTATGAAGGATAGTCTTTCTCAACCTCCTCCCATCCCTGATGTATGGTGACCCTCAGGTTAAACCACCACCAGCAATTCCTCTCTAGCGAGAGAAGTAGCTCTATGGTCTGTTAAGACGCTGGTGACTTTATCTTTTCAAATAATAATTGTCGTAATAATTGTTTTCATATGTGCCAGATCAATGTAATTGATTGCATTGTACTTTATTTCAAAAAACATACAGGAGATAAAGTAGGTTTTCTGATCATTCTAGATGTGAAAATCCAGTCTTTATTCATTATAATAAAACATACAAATGAAGTATAAAGTAAAAATGAAACGTAAAAAGAACACAGCCCTCCTGTATGGCATGGCATGGTGGCTCAGTGGTTAGCACTGCTGCCTCACAGCGCCAGAGATCCACGTTCAATTCTCAGTTTTGGGTGACTGTCTGTGTGGAGTTTTTACATTCTCCCCTGTGTCTGTGTGGGTTTCCTCCATTTGCGCTGGTTTCCTCCCACAGTCCAAAGCTGTGTAGGTTAGATAGTTTTGCCATGCCAAATTGCCCCATAGTAACAGGGATGTGCAGGAGAGGTGGACTAGCCATGGGAAATGTAGGGGAATGTGGGGTGCTCTTCAGGGGTTTGGTGCAGACCTGCTTCCACATGGTAGTGGTTCTATGATTCTAAAGTAATTGCAAGGCTGTGGAATTGATAATGAGAGACAGGAGAATGGCAGATAATTTAAACCAATACTTTGCACCAGCCTTTATGGTGGAAAATTCTATAAACATCCCAAAGATAACAGATCAGGTGGTAATGGGAGGAAATATCTAAAACCACCTCTATCACAAGGTGCAAAATATCTGACAAACTAATGGGACTGAAGGCAGAGATGTGGCCAGGATCTGTGGGCCTGCATCCAAGGATTTCAAATTAAGTGGCTGTAGAGATGGTGGAGCCAATGAATCAAAATATTCCAGAACTCACTGGATTCCAGGATAGTTCCAACAAATTCCAAAACCAGTAATGTGACCCCCCTTGTTCAAGAAGGGAGAGACAAAAAGCATGAAAATACATGAAATAATGGGAGGCATGGTGGCTCTGTGGTTAGCACAACAGACTCACAGTGCCAGAGACCCAGGTTCGATTCCAGCCTCAGGCAACTGTCTGTGTGGAATTTGCGCATTCTCCTGGTGTCTGTGTGGGTGTCCTCCCATAAGCCAAAGATATGCAGGCCAGGTGAATTGGCCATGCTAAATTGCCTGTAGAGTGAGGGAATTAGTCAGAGGGAAATGGGTCTGGGTGGGTTACTCTTCGGAGGGTTGGTGTGCACTTGTTGGGCCAAATGGCCTGTTTCCACACTGTAGGGAATCCAATCTAAAGGTCAGTTAGTTTAATATCTGTCATTGGGAAAGTGCTACAGACCATTATTATGAAAGAAATAGGACATTTAGAAAAGCTTAATGCAATCAAAAGGGTTAATTGGTTTTGTGAAGGGGAAATCATGTTTCAGAATTGATTGGCATTCTTTGAAGATGCAGTAAGCAGAGTTGATAAAGTGGAAAAGATTGATGTCGTGTATTTGGACTTTCAAAATGACAGTGCCTAGGGCCATGCAGCACTCCCTCAGCACCAGACCAGAAGAGTCAGCTTTGATTTTGTTTAAGTCTTCAGGTGAGATGAGAAACATTGTCTTCTGACTTGAAGGAGTGAGTGTGACCTATTAAGCTGGCACCTTAAACTGTCTGGGGACTGCAAAGTAAGATTGTTCACCTCCAGAGGAAGGAAGAAATAGTTGTAGCCTGAGAAATCTCCGACCAGTTATTCCTCAGTTGCTATCTGGTACAGGAACACATTTGATTTAGACCTCATTGATAATCATATTTAATCACTTCTAACAAGTTTAATCAAGTAATCTCTTTTAAAGCTAAGGCAGATACTTTTTTGAAAAATAAAAGAATTAAGGGATATGGTGAAAACACGGGTTAGTGGATATGAGTCCATGGAAAGATTGACCATGATCTTATTGAGTGACGGAGCAGTCTCGAAGGGCCAGATGGCCTATTCCTTCTCCTAGTTCTTATATTCTATGTTCTTATAACCTAGACACTCCCTTTTGTTAATCTATAATGCTGAGAGAAGCATAAATGGAGGCACAAACAGAAAATACAGGCTAGATAATTGCTCACAGAACTGGAGACACTTCCATTCACCGGAAAGCAGAAGTGCAACATAGGACCTTTAATTCCATTTTTTAATGAGATCTCTAAATTCTTCTGCATTTATTACTTGCAGCCATTTGTTCTCCAAACAAAGATTTAATTAATTGATGAATTATAAGTTGTTTAACAGACTGGCTAGATTAATGTGTTGTGAAGCACAGTAATGTAAGACTTTTGTCAACACTTCATCCGATGTTATGATACCATTAATCAACAAATCACCTCTTTCTAGGGATTCTGAGGCAATGTAAGCCAAGGGAATATTCAATGACACACTTTCTGAATAAATATTCTGCTTAGTTTCTTAAAGTGGAATTGTCCTGGAGGTAAACCATATGTAGAACACGATGCAGAGTTTATTCATGATGATGTTTCATAAAAATAAAGTGGCATTGCATTTCAGTGTGCTTCACATTACTGTTATACCTCGAAGTAAATCTGTGATTTGCTTGTCAATGATTTTGAATTAAATAAATTAGTTTTATTGTCACATATTGTTATGATTTTATATATAGAAAAATGTTTGTTTCTCTTCTGAAGGACAAGAGTAGGCAGTCTGACTCTCCATCCTGCTCCAACCTTCTAGGTCATAGATCATCATTTATCTCAATTCCCATGTGATTCCCAATCTCTGTCCTGAACTGGCCTAGTGATTCATCTGGAGTGGAGAACTCTGAAGATCCACCTACCTTCAAGATGGTTGGCCATTGTGAATATAATTCAAATGATTTCATTGTCCAAACCCTGTAATCTGAGACTAAATACTTCAGTTTAAGGTTTTGCATGTAGTTTCCTTTTACTCACACTGTTCTTATTCCATCTCCCAATACACTGATTTTTATTGAGTTCTAGTGACAGATAAACTCTCAGCCAGCTAATTGAAACAATGACCTCATTAGTAGTCCCATACTTCCTAAGAGCTGCTTGCTGTCAGGGAACATAATTGCTCAGTAAGTTCCTCGAAGAATGATGAGCAGCAAATTAATTAGCAAATCAGTTGTATTTTTCTTTTCAACAATCAATCAGCATATGATTTTTTAAAAAAACTTGTGCTGCAGATAATAAATTTGTATTAGTAACAAAAATAGTTTTGCCATTGTTTGTTCAGATGCAGTACACTGAAGCATTAATATAGAAGGGCTTATGTCAGAAATGTCGATTTTCCTGCTCCTTGGATGCTGCCTGACCTGCTGCGCTTTTCCAGCAACACATTTTTCAGCTCTGATCTCCAGCATCTGCAGTCCTCACTTTCTCCTAGCATTAATATAGTGTTGTAAATGTAGCTTAGATCTTCATTAATCTTCACTATTTAACTATTAGCTTGCTAATAGGTTTAAAAAATGAACTTGGAAACGTTGGTCTGCCTTTCCAAAGTAATCATTTTCACATATTGTCAGCTCATGCACCAGGATACAGAAAGCAACACCAATGTACTATTGCACTGACACCACTTAAAACTGTTTCTGTGTTTACTTTGGGAAGTGAAGATTAATTTCATTCTCAGTAATGCATTTTATTTTTTTTAACTTATGATCATGTCTGCACGAGCTACAAATGTATCCAACTGGAAACAAGTTCAGAACAGACTCATTGAACATCTAAGAGGGGAAAAGACAAATTATTTGATATCAAAAGAGCCTCAATCATAATTTAGTGAAAGGTCTCTACACAAAATGTGAATACAAATTTTCTTTCTTCAAGATGCTGACAGACCTACAGGATACATTCTGATCCTCTGATTTCTTTTACAGATTTCTAACATACTTTTTCTACATCACTCATATCTCTGAGATTGTCAAAGGGCTAATGCCTTTGGTTTCCTTGATGAGTAACAGTTCCTGCTGTGATGGATAGCAGGTTAGTAGATTCCTGGAGACGTTATGTTTTTAACCTGGATAAACTAACCAATGCTGGTTCTTTCCCAGCCTTCTAATGTAACCTTAGCCTTTGCACTTGGTCAGCTTTGAGAGATGACAGCTGTTACAGTGAAAGTGGAATTAAACAGCCAATTTGTTACAGCAATGTATTTTTCTGTAGTTCTTTCAGAAAGATCATCTTTCAGATGAGACTTCAGACTGAGTTGTAAAAGATTACACAGCACTATTTCAAAGCAAAGCAAGGGAGTTCTCTCAATGAATGTCACAAAAAAAAATATTATCTGGTCATTAATATGTGAAGAGAGTTACCTCAGATTACAACAGGATCTGGACCAGATGGGCCAATGGGCTGAGAAGTGGCAGATGGAGTTTAATTCAGATAAATGCGAGGTGCTGCATTTTGGGAAAGCAAATCTTAGCAGGACTTATGCACTTAATGGTAAGGTCCTATGGGGAGTATTGCTGAACAAAGAGACCTTGGAGTGCAGGTTCATAGCTCCTTGAAAGTTGAGTCGCAGTTAGAATAGTTTTTTTTAGATTACTTACAGTGTGGAAACAGGCCCTTCGGCCCAACAAGTCCACACCGCCCCACCGAAGCGCAACCCACCCATACCTCTAAATTTACCCCTTACCTAACACTACGGGCAATTTAGCATGGCCAATTCACCTGACCTGCACATCTTTGGACTGTGGGAGGAAACCGGAGCACCCGGAGGAAACCCACGCAGACACGGGGAGAACGTGCAAACTCCACACAGTCAGTCGCCTGAGGCGGGAATTGAACCCAGGTCTCTGGCGCTGTGAGGCAGCAGTGCTAACCACTGTGCCACCAAGCCGCCCTATAGTGATAGTGAAGAAGGCATTTGGTATGCTTTCCTTTATTGGTCAGAGTACTGAGTACAGGAGTTGGGAGGTCATGTTGTGGTTGTACAGGACATTGGTTATGCCACTTTTGGAATATTGTGTGCAATTCTGGTCTCCTTCCTATCGGAAAGATGTTGTGAAACTTGAAAGGGTTCAGAAAAGATTTACAAGGATGTTGCCAGGGTTAGAGGATCTGAGCTACAGGGAGAGGCTGAACAGGCTGGGGCTGTTTTCCCTGGAGCGTCGGAGGCTGAGGGGTGACCTTATAGAGGTTTATAAAATCATGAGGGGCATGGATAGGATAAATAGGCAAAGTCTTTTCCCTGGGGTCGGGGAGTCCAGAACTAGAGGGCATAGGTTTAGGGTGAGAGGGGAAAGATATAAAAGAGACCTAAGGGGCAACTTTTACACGCATAGGGTGGTATGTGTATGGAATGAGCTGCCAGAGGATGTGGTGGAGGCTGGTACAATTGCAACATTTAAGAGGCATTTGGAGGGGTATATGAATAGGAAGGGTTTGGAGGGATATGGGCCGGGTGCTGGCAGGTGGGACTAGATTGGGTTGGGATAGCTGGTCGGCATGGACGTATTGGACCAAAGGGTCTGTTTCCATGCTGTACATCTCTATGACTCTATGACTGTATGTTGAGGTGAATCTTATAGGAGCCTGAACGATGTGGGTTAGGACAGGGTTTGTGGACATGAAAACAAGTCAAAGCCCATCTTGACACTACCACACATTGTTGTTTTGTTGTTGCCTTGATCGTCCAGAGAGACTTTACTCATTGATGTTGCTGGGATAGTGAAGACTCATCCACAGAGTACTTTGTGAGAGAACAATTGACTCTTTTACCCCTAGGAATTGGCAAGTCCATATGTTTGAGGCACAGCTGATTATGTAGCAGATTCTAAAATGTTTAACCACAGAGAATCTCGCTGTGCTGAATATTACTCTTGGGTTTTACTGGAACTAACATTCCTTCCCTGTTAAAATTACAAACATAATTCCTTCAATTCCCATCTCAATGTTGGGCGCAAATCACAATCTTTCACAATTTTGACAAGCGGTGTGGTGAGTTTCTCACTTGGCACCAGTGAGTGCCAGTTAAGGGGGATTTTTAAATTTACCCCCAGAATGTGGATGTTGCTTACTGAGTCAGCATTTACTATCAATCCCTAATTGCTGTAGGTCTGGAGTCAGATGTAGAGCTGAAAATGTGTTGCTGGAATCCTCACTTTCTCCTGGAGTCAGATGTAGGCAAGACCATGTAAGGATGGCAGCTTCCTTCCCTGAAGGTGAACCAGATAGGATTTTTCCTGATATCAGTAATAGCTTCATGGTCTCATCAGACTCTTAAGTCCAGCTTTTTATCATTGAATTCAAATTCTACCATCTGGTGGGAGGGTAACCCAGGTCTCCAACATGACCTGGGTCACTGGAGAAATGATAATACCACATGGCCATCATTTTCCCCATTATTGCTTGCTATGTGCCTTGTTAGTGATTCAACTCAGTCATGAATACTCAGCTTCTTATCTAACCCAGCCCAGCAAACAAGCTAGATGTTGAGAAAACCCAGAATGGGAATCCGAATGGGTACCTGGCAGATTTAGCTCTGAAGAACCTCCATGCTGCGTCTGACAAAACTGATCTTGGGGCATGATCCTCAGGTACAAACTGCATGTACCCCTCATTCCTGGACACTGACGTCCAGCATTTGCCAACCACCACCATGATGGCACTTCTTCAATGCATTGGTGCGGCACTCTGGAAGCACAGAATGGCATTGCAGCACCAGTAAGTGGACAGCAGCAAGGACACTTTACATGGAGGGACAGGCACCCAGCTTAGATTGGACCAGGCTGCATCTCAGAGCTGCTTGCTCACTCTCTTAGCACTTGCTAATTTAGCAGCTTGCCCGCACACTCACACCATCCATGGCTTGCCTTGCCATGTCAATTAGCACAACCATTCAACCAGGTGACTTGTCTCACTGGTTAATATGTTACACAGCAAAGACACAGCAGGTTCAGCAAGCAGGTAAAAACAATAACTGCAGATGCTGAAAACCAAATACTGGATTAGTGGTGCTGGAAGAGCACAGCAGTTCAGGCAGCATCCAATGAGCAGCGAAATCAACGTTTCGGGCAAAAGCGTTCAGCAAGCAAGCAGCCATGTCTCAGAGCCTGAGGGAAGTAGTCCTTACCAAGGTTCATAGAGGCATCCATGTCTCAGAGCCTGAGGAGAGTAGTCCTTACCAAGGTTCATAGAGGCATCCATCAATCAGGAGGTCCCAGCACTGTTAGTCAAGAATATCCTCCTGGGGCATTGAACACAATCAGGTTCCCTGTTGGGGTGATCTTGGTGAGAAAGGTTAGTGCTTCTGTAATATGGAGAGTGGGGCATGGTCAGTCCAGTGGTGCCATAGTGACCAGGTTGGGACATGGGATAAAATGACAAGCTTTAGAAAATCTACAACCATCAATCAGGGCTCGGAGAACATCTCTTCAGGCCCTGGCACGTTAAGTTTGCTCAAAGGGGTGGACCCCAGTCAGTCTGTCAATTCTGTTCACAGAAACTTAGGGGAAAGTGGGGGAGGGGGGAATGGGTCATTAACCTCCTGGAAGGAGACTCAACAAATTAGTCTTCAGCACCAAGGCTGAGGTGGGAAGGACAGAGAGTAGTGGAGGAGAGAGAATGGTATCTCTTGGGGTGGGGGTGGGGCAATATGGTAAAGCATTTTGGGAAGAAATGTCATGAGGGAGGGCGTTTCATCCACAGTCAGGAGCACCCTGGCTACAACAGGGTATTGAGACTGGAAGGGGGAGAGGGGTATCAGTGAATAACCATGTTTGACATGCCCCTCAAAGACCAGGTGCTTGGGTGGAAGGAAGGTGCAGGCTTGTACACGCAGGTTGGGTGGGTCCCTGGAGGTCAGAAGCCTGCGGGGTTTTATAGGGAATCAGATGCTCAGGGGCTGGCTGACACTTCGAGGTAGAGGCTTCAAGCCATTGGCTGCAGAGTGCTCACTGTCACCTTCCATTGTGCTGGGAATGGCAACATGCACAGTAAGGAAGACAATGTTGGATCTGGGCCAAGCGCAGGCGGGTGGGACTTATTTAGTTTGGGATTATGGTCGGCATGGACTGTTGGTCCGAAGGGTCAGTTTCCATGCTATTTGACTCTATGACTCTATGAAATGGCTGCGAGCAAATCCAGAGAAAGCTTGGCCAGTGAGGGAAGGAGATGCAGGACCCAGCAAGGTTAAGGGTTTAAAAGGAAAGAACATTACACATAGGTCATTGCAGTGTGCAGGATGCAGAGCTGTGGGGTGTTAGTCCCTAGCCATCTTAATGCATTGGGAGAAAGTGAGGACTGCAGATGCTGGAGATCAGAATCAAAGATTTTGGTGCTGGAAAAGCACAGCCGGTCAAGCAGCTTATGCCTGAAACGTCGATTCTCCTGCTCCTCGGATGCTGCCTGACCTGCTGTGCTTTTCCAGCAACACACTTTTTGATCCAAATGCATTGCCCCTCTCTTTGTGTATAGCATACCCCTGCCACTGACATTGCTAAAGGAATCAGACATAAGCGTGATGGCATGAGAGAATACAAATGATACACGGGGTGGGCCTGAAGCAGCCACAGCCCTCTTTACGCCTTGTGAATGAGACAAGTTGTGAGAGCTGCAGAGTGGTATGTACTAGCTGAGGGGACATGGATGTCTCTGCATGGAGGAACTGTCCTGTCTACACCTGTGAGGTGGTCCTTGCTCTCAAAGGGGGTGAGGAACCCAATGTCCCAATTTTAGATTCGTTCTGCCCTATTATGGGCTGTTCTCGCCTAGAATGAGAGAAAAGTAGGGACTGAGACAACACTGAACTTGGTGGCATCCTCAGGCCTAGCTACCGGGGCAGGTAGCATGGACTCCTCTGACGGTGCTCCAGGAAAAGGCTGGCCTTGCCCTGTACACCCACTCAATCAATATCTCCAGCACCCTGCCAGAGATTCTCAGTGCCCACTTCCTCTTGTCCAACATCTTCAGACTCCGCCATTGATCGAACAGGGCAGTGCTTGTCTGGGTGCACATTGACCTTTTAAAGATGGCGCAGGTACATGGGATGCTGGTCCTTTGACAGATATCATTTCAGGAATGAATTCTTCTGGAAACACCGGATGGCAAGGTAGAACCGGATTCAGAACGTGACAGACACCATCGGGGTGGAGTAGAGAGTTAATGTGGCAAGTTTGGTAAGATACAATGGGAAATCTCGTCATGCCCTTGTAATGATTGAACTGAGGGCCAGATGGATCTCACTGACTATCAGATCCTGTTAATCTGGGGCAGTCAGGAAGCCCTGGCTGACAGATATTAACAGGAGGTTCAGAGTTTCTCCTCATTCTAGGGACTGGCTTGGAGCTGACCTCTCAGAGCCGATGTACTGTGCACATGTGAATAAAAGGTGACTTTGTGATAGGAGACTGGCCACTGTGTAGTTATTTCAGCCCTCATGATAGAAATCCCTTCAAAGAACTTGAAGCAGCTAAGGACTGAGCCCTCGTTACTATTTGTAGGAGCTGGCACTGGGCGAATTGGGGATTGCTGCTTTAGGTTATAAAGCACTTCAGCCTGACCTGAGTTTTTCTTTATTTTCCTTAAAGGAAGGGAATATTTCCGATCACGTCAACTCTCCAGCTCAATGCCAACATTTGTTGAGGCTATCTTTGAAGACTGAGAAGGGATTGGATATAAGAAAAGTTAATTTTGAAATGTGCAGAAATAATTAAAAGGATTAAAGAAAGCAGGCTGCAGGCAAATTTCAGAAAATTATAATATTTTGCAACTTTGATCTTCAATACCATGATGATTCGCAACCAAAATTGAAAACCAGGACATTTTTGGTGGTTACAGGAATTGATTTTATTAGCTAATAGCTTAATCACAAAAATGAAGGGTTTTGTTGTTTAAACACTTAGTTCTTACTTCTAATTGGGATCGATAGCTTGAATCTTAAACTAGTGGGAGAACAGTCAATGTAAAGAACTGTGAAGCTAGCAAATGAATCTGGATAATTAATGAACGAACATACAGTCCAGACTTATTTGCTTCACCTGAATTTGTCCTTATTTTAAGCTAAAAAAGACATGAGGGGCATATTTTTTTACAGAGGGTGGTTCGCATGTGGAATGAACTTCCTAAGGAAGTGGTGGATGTGGGTACAATTGCAACGTTTAATTTGGATCGGTGTATGAATAGGAAGGGTTTGGAGGGTTGTGAGCCAGGAGCAGGTAGATGGGGCTAGTTTAGTTTGGGATTATATTCGGTATAGACTGGTTGGATTGAAGTGTCTATTTCCGTGCTGTATTACAAGATCATAAAAAGTTAAACTTTTCACACACTTTTAATGAGGGGTCCACTACAGTTGAAGATATTTTACCAGGAGTTAGTGATGAAAGAAAGAATGATTGGTTACTTCCAATGAGGTAGTTTTGAAATGTAAAGTAGCCCTTGTTCTACCAGACCATAGGGCTGCTCTCTCCTTAAAGAGAGAGAGAGAGAGAGAGATGACTGGTGGTGGTTTAACCTGAGGGTCACCATTGAACATAGGATGATACAGCACAGTACAGGCCCTTTGGCCCTTGACGTTGTGCTGACCTGTGAAACCGATCTGAAGCCCATCTAACCTACACAATTCCATTATCATCCATATATTTATCTGATGACCATTTAAATGCCCTCAAAGTTGCGAGTCTACTACTGTTGCAGGCAGGGCGTTCCACGCCCCTACTACTCTCTGAGTAAAGAACCTACCTCTGGCATCTGTCCTAAATCTATCACCCCACAGTTCAAAGCTATGTCCCCTCGTGCTAGCCATCACCATTTGAGGAAAAAGGCTCTCACTGTCCACCCTATCTAACCCTCTGATCATCTTGTATGTCTCTATTAAATCACCTCTTAACCTTCTTCTCTCTAATGAAAACAGCCTCAAGTCCCTCAGCCTTTCCTCATTAAACCTTCCTTCCAAACCAGGCAACATCCTGGTAAATCTCCTCTGCACCCTTTCTAATGTTTCCACACCCTTCCAATAATGCAGTGAGCAGAAATGTATGCGATATTCCAAGTGCAGCCACACCAGAGTTTTGTACAGCTGCAACATGACCTTGTGGCTCCGAAACTCAGTCCCTCTACCAAGAAAAGCTAACACACCATATGCCTTCTTAACAACCCTATCAACCTGGGTGACAACTTTCAGGGATCTATGCACATGGACACCGAGATCTCTCTGCTCATTCACACTACCAAGAACCTTACCATTAACCCAGTACTCTTTATTCCTGTTGCTCCTTCCAAAGTGAATCATCTTGTACTTTCCCGCATTAAAGTCCATTTGCCAGCTCTCAGCCCAGCTCTGCAGCTTATCTATGTCCCTCTGTAACCTGCAACATCCAGTGTAACCACACTGTCCACAACTCCATCAACTTTAGTGTCATCTGCAAATTTACTAACCCATCCTTCTATGCCCTCATGCTGGTCTTTTTTAAAAATGACAAAAAGCAGTGGCCCAAAACATATCCTTGCCGTACACTGCTAGTAACTGAATTCCAGGATGAACATTTCCCATCAGCCACCACCCTCTGTCTTCTTACAGCTAGCCAATTTCTGATCTAAACTACTAAATCACCCTCAGTCCCATGCCTCTGTATTTTCTGCAATAGCCTACCATGGAGAAGCTTAACAAACGCCTTATTGGAATCCATATACACCGCATCAACCGCTTTACCCTCATCCTCCTGTTTAGTCACCTTCTCAAAGATCTCAATAATGTTTGTGAGACCCAATGTACCCTTCACAAAACCATGTTGACTATCCTCAATTAACTTATTCATTTCTAGATAATTATAAGTCCTATCTCTTACAAACTTTTCTAACACTTTACCCACAACCGAAGTAAGGCTCACTGGTCCACAATTACCAGGGTTGTCTTTACTCCCTTTCTTGAACAGGGGACAACATTGGCTATCCTCCAGTCTTCTGGCACTACTCCTGTAGACAATGATGACATAAAGATCAAATCTAAAGGGTCTGCAATCTTCTCCCTAGCTTCCCAGAGAATCCTAGGATAAATCCCATCTGGCCCAGGGGACTTATCTATTTTCACACTTTCCAGAATTGCTAACACCTCCTCCTTATGCACCTCAATCCCATCTAGAATAGTAGCCTGTATGTCAGTATTCTCCTTGACAACATTGTCTTCTTCCTGTCTGAAGATTGACAAAAAAATATTCATTTAGCGCCTCTCTTATCTCTTCGGGCTTCACACACAACTTCCCACTACCATCATTGACTGCCCTAATCTTACTCTAGTCATTCTTATATTCCTGACATTGCTATAGAAAGCTTTAGGGTTTTCCTTGACCTACCTGTCAAAGAATTCACATGTCCCCCACTGGCTCTTCTTAACTCTCATTTTAGGTCTTTCCTAGCTAACTTGCAACACTCAAGCACCGTAAATGAGCCTTCATGTCTCATTTTTACACATGACTCCTTGTTCCTCTTGATTTGGAGATGCCGGTGTTGGACTGGGGTGTACAAAGTTAAAAATCACACAACACCAGGTTATAGTCCTACAGGTTTAATTGGAAGCACACTAGCTTTCAGAGCTAGCTCCAAAATCTAGTGTGTTTCCAATTAAACCTGTTGGACTACAACCTAGCATTGTGTGATTTTTAACTTTGTTCTTCTTGAGAAGAGATTCAACGTATTTAGTAAACCACAGTTCCATCGTTCAACCACTTCGTCCCTGCCTGACAGGTACATACTTATCGAGGACACGCAGTAGCTGTTCCTTGAATAAGCTCCACAGTTCCTGCAGTTCCCTTTCCCATCCTATGCATCCTAAATCTTGCCTAATCACAACATAATTGCCTTTTCCCCAGCTATAACTTTTGCCCTGCAGTATATACCTATCCCTTTCCATCACCATGATCCCAGGTGAGGGGCAAGGTTGAGAGAGAAAGCCCTTAATGATAACCTCAGCTCATGTGGCAATTGAATGTCTGCTATTGGTATCGCTTCACATTATACACTAGTCATCCAGCCAAATGAGCCAACCAACCCACTTTGGTAATATAGTGTACTCCAGTAAAGTAGAAAATGTAGCAACTAATTTGTACAAAGCAAGTTGCTACGAACAGCAGAGAGATATTGAGTTGATACTATATATTTGCGATGTTGGTTCAGGGATAGATATTGGCCAGAGCACCATGGATATCTCCCTGCTCCACTTAAAACTAGTGCCATGGTATCTTCTATTTGCATCTCAGAGTCTGATCAGAACAACAGCACCTCTGAAAGTGTGACACTCCCTCAAATCTACACTAGCTTGTCAGATTTGCCTTTGGTGTGCAGCGCTCTGCAGTGAGAACTGAACAGATGACTTTCTGATTCAGTGTTCCAAATGACAGGATTTCAGAGGTGGCCATGTCATCCATGTTATGTTGGAAGGTAAATCTCAGCTTTCATTTGTGTGATTGAAATTTCCATCAAAGTAATTTTTTCTCTTTGGTACAGCTGGTGTTAGACGGAGCAGCTTGAAAGATTTGCATTCTAAATAAAGAGTAGCAGCAGAATTTGTCAACTAAAGTAATGGATACAGTGCTGCAAAGTGGAATAACTAATCTGTAATGCAGAACTTGTACGGATACAGAAATATTATTGAGTTTGTAGAACAGCATGGATAGATACAATGATCGCATTCAATGATGGAAATCAATGTAGTCACCGATTTTATATATACCTGATAGATTATTAACAAATATAAAAGACAGAAATCCATTTCAAACATAGGCAATAGAGGAAGTAAAAGACCTTGTAAAGGTCAGATTCCATACTGTTCCCTCTCCTTTCATACTTGCTGCAAAAAAACAAGTTCAGCAATGGAGAATTAATACAAAACGGTTTAACAAAATAATCAGTTTGTTACTGCTGAGCTCATATTTCCATTCAAGGCTGAATAGTTGTTAGGGTAGTTTATAAAATGTTTCACTGTATTTTTCATATAAAAGTACATGTAACAATAAATTTCTATTCTATTATAGTTCAACAGAATAGATAGAAGAACTTTCAATTACAATGGGACATATCTAGAGTGATTCTGAAGAACAACAAATTTTCCATTAACCTGAAGAAAACTGAGATCAGGGTAAAGTTCCTGCCCCATTATCACGATGTCAAGGCACTCACTGAACACTTGAAGTGGAGTCTCTGCAGCTCATTGATCATGAAAAGCTTGCAGCTAATGGTAAAAAGGTATCAAGGTCTCAGCTAAAGAGAGGAAAAATTAGGGTCAAAGCAAAATACTGCAGATGTTGGAAATCTGAAACAAACACAGAGAATGCTGGAACAACTCAGCAAGTCAGGCAGCATCAGTGGAGAGTGAAACAGAGATTCGAGTTTGATATGAGTCTTCTTCAGTACCATGTTCTTCAGTTCTGAAGAAGGCTTATAGCGGACTTGAAATGTCAACTCTCTTTCTTTCTCCACAGATGCAACAAGACCGGCTGAGTTTCTCCAGCATTCTCTGTGTTTGTTGCAGCGTTATGTGGTTTTTCTTTGTGGCACAGTGATAGTGTCCCTACCTCTGCACCAGAAGGCCTGGGTTCAAGTTCCACTGCTCACGTGGTATTTCATAATATATCCAAACAGGTTGATTTTAAAATGGATCAAAAAGTAACAGTAATATGTTGCTGATGAAACTTGAATTTGATTTGCTGTTGTCACATGTACCAAAATACAGTGAGAAGTGGTGTTTTGCATGCTCTACAGGCAAGCTATACTATACAAAGTTCACCAGGGTAGCAAAACAGAGTGCAGAATTGCAGCTGCAGAGATAGTGTGGAGAGAGAAAGATCAGAATTAACATTGAGAGGCCCATTCCAAAGTTTGTTAGTAGCGGGGAAGGCACTGTTGTTGAATCTGCTCATATGTGTATCCAAACTTTTATATCTTCTGCCCAATAGAAGAGGGTGGAAGAGAGTATAACCAGAGTGGGATGAGTCTTTGATGATGTTGGTTGCTTTCCCGAGGCAGCGGAAAGTATAGATGGAGTCAATGGATGGAAGGTGGGTTTGTGTGATGGCTGGGTTCATGACTCTCTATACTTTTTCTGGTCTTGGGAAGTTGCCATGTCATACAGTGGTACATCTTGATAGAATGCTTTCTGTGATACATCTATAAAAATTGATGAGAATCTTTGTGAACATGCCAAATGTCCTTATCCTACTGAGGAAGCAAAGACATTGATACCCTTTCTTGACCTTTGTCCTGCAGTTTTACTGTAAAACCATGTCCACATTACTATTGCCATGTCAAATGCTTAGCAAGTCATTTTTGAAACCAAAAGAGAAAATGCTGGAAAATCTCAACAGGTCTGGCAGCATCTGTAAGGAGAGAAAAGAGCTGACGTTTCGAGTCTTACTGACCCTTTGTCAAAGTCATTTTTGAGATGTGGGTAATACAGACAAGACTGCTCTTTATTGTACATCCTTTGTTATCTTGAGAAAGAGGTTTCGAGTCCTTTGTTTGATTCAACTGAATGGCTTTCTAAGTCACATTGGTGAAAGTGAGGACTGGAAATTCTGGAGTTCCGATCCGAAAAGTGTGGCACTGGAAAAGCATAGCAAGTCAGGCAGCATCTGAGGACCAGGAGAATCGATGTTTTGGGCAAACACCCTTCATCAGGAAGGGCTTATGCCTGAAATGTCAATTTTCCTGCTCCTTCGATGTTGTCTGACTTGCTGTGCTTTTCCAGTGCCACACTTTTCAACTCTAAGTCACATTGGAGGCTATTCAACCATGTGAGTATGTAATTGGAGTCATATGTAGGTCAGACATTCAGAGGATGAACCAATTAGCTGCATGGTTACTTTTGCTTCCAGACCATTTCCAGTTGCACTGAAATTCTCAACCTCTTATGGTGAGATTTGGCCTCAGGCTGCCTGGATTACTGGTTCACATCACTGGCTTAATAGACCTTGATCATAGCCAGATCATTCCTGCATGTTAGGTGGTGGTCTGTATGCTACCAAAGGGAAAATCGATTAAGATAATCTATATAAATAATTAGCATGATCGAGCAATCCTACAGGTCAAAGATGCTAAAGAGGGTAGGTCCAATTGTCTGGCCTAGTTGCTTATATCAAAGGCCTTTACTTTTTAAATTCACTATAGATTTTTTTTTGTTTTGTTATAGATATTTTCTGTGTTGACCTATTGAGAGATGTTATTGTAAACCTCAAGAGCAGCTGAGACATGAACTCAGGAGCTCTCAGCGGCTCATGGGTAGGGGCACTACAACTGCATCACAAGAGCCTTTTCAGACCAGGATGCTATCTCTCAAATCAGAGCTCAGGTTTGTCAAATTTCTCTTAAAACAAAGAAGTGCAAATGACTGCTGTCCTGCCCAAGGGGTACCAGACTTGCTGAGCATGTTTTTACACAGTGTGCTCATCCATGTCGAGCCTGTGTAGTGGCCAAAAGAAGAATTGAGGCTGTGTGCCATTGACACAAGGAGGTAGAAGTTCATTGCAACAAATCAATCAGCATGGAGATCATCACCCTGATAGGGAGTGAGTAACTTCGACAGCAGTGAAGCAGCTGCTGGTGCAACAGCATTGACAAGCAGGGCTTTGATGATCGGTATTTATCTAAACCGGGGATACATGTGCGGTCTGTCAGAAACAAAATCCTTTGTGATTTGCCTCAAATGAATCCATAGAGGATAAATAATTTTTGATTGTTAATTTTAAGGCACAAGCAATTATTTAGGCATACTATTGGTGCAATGCATATTCTTTCCTCTCTCTCCTGGTGAGGAAATGCCTAACCAAATTTTCAAGTTACTGTTGCTGTCTCTCAACATTATATGTTATTCCTGGCATTTTCAGTGATCTTAGGAAAGGCTTGAACTTTTCTTCAGCACGTAGATGAAGACAGTTGGAAGATGAATTGTGTGAACTCTGCCATTGCCTGGGGCACAACTGCTTGGAAATTAAGGTCAGAACCCAGTTTTCTCTGCCTTGTGATACTCGAGAACATGAGAATCTTTGTGATCAGATGCATTATCATCTCTGATCTGTACTTTCACTCCATTTTAGTGTGCCATCTCATGTTTTGTTTAATATGTATAGTCCATTCATGAGGGGAGCGTGATCGGAGTCAACAGACTAAGATGTTCCATAAAGTTAAAAACCACACAACACCAGGTTATAGTCCAACAGGTTTAATTGGAAGCACTAGCTTTCGGAGCGACACTCCTTCATCAGGTGGTTGTGTGATTTTTAACTTTGTACACCCCAGTCCAACACCGGCATCTCCAAATCATTATACCACAAACTTTCTTTCAACCTTCAAAATTATATTGGAATTCGATAAGGCAGCTCGAGATAAACTAATTCCTCAGGATGGGGGCGGTGGGGGGGGGGGGGGGGGGGGGGATAATGTTGAGAATAAAGTCCCACTGTCCTATTGTTAAAAAAGACCAGTCAGGAATCAAATCTGAAAGCATTTCTAATTCTCAGAAAGAGTAGCGGAACTCCCGTTGACAGAAGGCTGCGAATGTTGGTGATCTGTTGAAATCTTCCATCATTGTAATTGGTAAGATGTTTAAAAATGTGAATGAAGGGATATAGAACAAAGGCTTATAAATATGTTTTAAATGCAGATTAACCTTGAGGTTATTGGATGGTGGAGTGGATACAAGGAGCAGAACAGACTCCTCATGTTTCCATCTTCACATGCTACAATTTCAAGTGTTCATGGGCTCGCCATCTCTCTTTGCTGTATGAGCTGATGCTCATATTAAGGTCTGTTGCCACCATCCTCTTCAAGGTGTGGGAATGTACTTGGTATGGTATGAGAGACGGAAACATTAGTCTGACTAGGAAAGACTCTCGTAGCTAACAGTTATAGTTTATTGGATGTAATCAACTATTTACAGATTAAATTGACATGATTGACATTATTAGAACCCAGGGCCAGACATTAGGCCTCACTTTTTCAAGATCTTAAACCTTCCTGCCCGCACGTCCAACAACATCATCACAGTGTTTATGGTACTCCTCTGATTTAATGCTATCAGACTCAGGGACAACAACAAATTCAAAACAAAGATGAATGCAACCATATAAATCAATAGCAGGCCTAGATCCCATAGCCTGCTTTGAGCCTGTTCCACCATTCAATAAGATCATGGCTGATTTGTTTACTTCACCTTCCAAGATACACATTACTCAATATGAACTTATGTTCAAGAGATGATTCAACACCCAAACAAAAGCAAGCAAACATATTGGGATTTTATAAAAGTACTTAAATTTTAAAATACTACGTTGCTGTCAATTGAGTGATAAATATTGACTAGATTACTGCAGAGAAGATCCTTGTTCTTCTTCGAATCACGCCATTGGATCATTGACAACTATCTCAGAGACAGATGAAACTTCAGTTCAACTTATGACCTGCAAGAGAGCACTTCTGTCAAGTTAGAGTCTGGCCAAAGTTAGCAACTAAGCTCTCTTATTTCCACAAGTTAACTCCTGCCTTTTGTAGCTGGAGGTGGACAGTAGTTCCTAGCCTGAATACCTCTGTGCTTTGGTAAAGATGGTGAGCTGGATGTTAAACAACAGAGAACTAAATAATCTTGTTTTTCTGAAGGACACCTTCTTATTATCCCTGTTGATAAGTAATGAGCCCTTCAGACTGTGACTAATGGCCTTTATGTTCTGTCCAACTGTCCAGGTGTGAATTTCACCTTTAATATCCAAATTCAGATACCTAACAGCTTGAGCTAATAAACAACATGCCACAAAGAAGAGAAACATATGCTGTATTTCTTTCTGCTGTGAACCTATATCATTTTCTACATAGAGGCTCACACTTCCCCTTCAATGCAGGCAAATCTCATTTGTTTAATATTTCTCACCATCAGCTAACTGCTGTGTTTGTCCATTGTATCGAGATGAGTTTGCAAATAAAAATTGTTTCATATGGGGTTATGTAACAAAATGTGTTTTACAAAGAAGGGAAGTAAGCTCATCCGTTTGCAAATAAATTACCAACATAGCTGTTCTAAGTGTGTTGAGTGTTATATGATACACACACACACACACACACACACCTCCCCTGTCCCTCTGATTGCTCTCTGCAGACGCTACCAGAACTGCTGAGCTTTTCTGTTTTTGTTTCTGATACTTGATAGTTTTAGGATGTTTTAATAAATGTATAATTCTGTTTTCAACAATAAATAATTAAATTGTACACTTACTTATCTAGTGCTTACTTATCTAAGATGGTTAGAAAGAATGATACAACAGGAGGTAATACTTTTGACTTGCAACCACAGAGAGGTTCTCCAAACACATGGACGAAAACTCAATGTAAGAGGGGGCAGGTCAGGAATTGAAGGGCTGTGAAGGAAGTGTTTTTAAGAGTCTAGGGCCTACACAGGCAGTGGTGTTGCAATCAAAATCAGGGATGTGGGAGAGGCTGTACTTGGAGAAACAGAGCAATTTCAAAGGTTGTGTATGCTGGAGAAGGTACAGTGATGGTGAGAGTGAGGGTGTGGAGAGATTTGAAAAGAATGATTGGGATTTTGAACTGAAGATGCTGTTAGATGTGGAGCCAGTGAAGTTGTGTGAGCTCAGAGATGGTGATGGATGAATTGAAAAGAGGGTGGATGGGTTTAGTGTTGCTGAGAAAGGGGGAAAAGGACAGGGAAAAGGTTAAAGCTTAAACATGATTTGAGATCAAAGGTGTTTTACAACACAGGATAAACTTTCCTGCTTAATGTAAAACCACAACACAGAAAAGACTTATCCCGTGCAGTAATCTGTGAAAAGTTCGAAAGGCCATGGACTATTTAAAGTAAAAATTAACAACTTTATTTCTTAAAGTATAACAGAAAATAATTAATGAACTATTTACAATTCCTTCCTCTAACTTATCTTTTACTTTCCCCTCTATAATACTAGTCCAATAAACCCTCCATTAAGATTTATAAAAAAAATCAAAGCTTCTTATCTAAAATCAGGCAGCTTTCGTTCTTCTCTGTATTTTGGCCTCCTTTTGTTCTCCTTGGGGATACTGATTCATAGGTTATTGATCAATAAAGGGACCTTTTAAGAGTATTATTTTTCTGGGCAGTGTGCAGATGTCATTGGCTTTGCAGTTCCCCTCTCAATTGTTTAATTTTCCCCGGTCTTGTACTCCCAAAATGTCAGATTGTGTCATTGGCTTTTAAGATTGTCAACATACTCAGTTCAAACCAGATTGGAGTTTGGTGTGTTTTGGGATATAATTTAAACTGATTGGCCTGATTTGAATCTGTTTTTTTGTTTCCCGGCAACCTTCAGCTAATTTAGCTTTCCTATTGGTGCTACCAGCTTTTAACTCTCTTAAAGATACAGTACACCCACATCTTCATAACACCTCCCCTCTTAGGAAAAAATGAACCATCATAATGAAAAGATGGCTTCATTTTCTTTCGCCAGTTTTTAAACATATTGCCCTAACATACAGGTAACTTTAGTAATAATTCACCTTAACTTCTTCCCATATACCTGTATATACCCGTATATATACATATATATAAATAAAGACAAATCTCATCTGAACTCTTTCAGTAAAATCCACGATAACGCATCTGCGATTAGATTCCTCCGATCCACAACATGTATGATTTTTAAATTAAAAGTCTGTAACATGAGACTCCAACAAAATAGTCTCACATTCTTGTTTTTAAAACATCCTAGGAATGTAAGTGGATTGTGATCTGTATATACAACCATCTCTGACACATTGTTCGTGACATACACAATAAAATGTTGTAAGGCCAGGACCAAACTCATTATTCCTTTTCAATTGTGGAGTATTTCCTCTGGTGAATGTTGATCTTCTTCGAAAAGTAACTAACTGGCAGTTCAATCCCATCCTCATATTCCTGTCGCAGTACAGCTCCAACTCCTATATCATTAGCATTGATGACAAATTTAAAACCATTTGAAATGTTTGTTGTAGCTAAAACTGGTTTGGTGGTTAATATTGATTTCAAATAGTCGAATGCCTCCTGACATGGTTCTGTCCACCGAAACATTGTGTTCTTCTTCAGCAACTCAGTTAACAGTGCCACTACACTACTGAAGGTTGGAACAAACGTTCGATAGAATCTTCCGAGTCCTAAAAATCGAAGCATCTCTTTCTTCACGGTTGGTCATGGAAATTCCTTGATGGCCTTCGTCTTTGTGTTCCATGGGGTCAACCTTCCCTGACTGATGTTATGTCCGAAGAACATCACCTCTGCTTTTGCAAATTCAGTTTTATTTAAGTTTTGCTTTTCGTAGTCATTCAAAGAGCTCTGCTAACTGTTCCATGTGATCTTTCCAGGACTTACTAAAGATCGCTACATCGTCCAGGTAGACTGCACAGTTTGTTAACCCAGCCACAACTCTGTTCATGAGTCTTTGGAATGTGGTATCACTTTAAAATTGATATCGCCCATCTGGGGTTACAAACACAGAAATTTATTTCGCCAACTCTGGTAAAGGTACCTGCCAGTAACCACACATTAAGTCCAACTTGATGATGTAACTGGCTTGTCCAACTTTCTCGATACAGTCCTCCAATCTAGGAATTGGATATGAGTCCAATTTTGTAATAGTGTTGACCTTCCCTGATAATCCACACAGAATCATTGAGTCCTGTCTGGTTTGTGAACTCAGACGATCAGCGAACTTCACTCTTTCTTGCTTGGTTCAATGATGGCCGCGTCAAGCATGGCCTCCACCTCCATCTGGACCTGTCTGGCTTTGAAAGAGTTAACCTGATAGGGGTGTAGTTTTATTGGAGCAGTATCCCCTACATCTACTTCACGTATAATAGCATTAGTCCTCTTCATCTGATTCTTACAAATGCCCTTTTACTGCAGTAACAAATCTTTCAACTGTGTTCTATGCTCCTGAGACAGATAGCTTACTAACCTATCCCACCCCTCAAGGACTTCTTCATTTTTTAATCTATTTTGAGGCACATCAAAATCCACATCATCTGGATTTGATTCCTCACTCCATGGGGCAGTAACTAACACCTGTTTCTCCAGGTTTTCTCTCTAATGTTCACATGACATACTCATGTGGCATCTTTTGTATCTGGCATCTTTACTAAATAGTTCACCTGACTCAACTTTTTCTCAATTTGGTAGGGACCTCTAAACCTGGCTTTGAAAGGATCTCCTATCACTGGTAACAGTACTAACATGTTATCCCCTTGGGAAAATGTCATTGTCTCAGAGCTTTTATCTGCCACCGGCTTCATTCTGTACTGTACCCTCTTTAGATGTTGTTTAGCCAATTAACCTACTCGATTTAGTCTCTCCCTCACCTCCAATACATAATCTAAGTGTGAGATCTCTGACTTTGGTCTTGTCAATTTTTCTTTAATTAACTTTAAAGGATCTCTCACTTCATGCCCAAATATTAACTCAAAGGAAGTGAAATAAGTAGATTCATTTGGGGCATCTCTAATGGCAAACAATACGAATGGTATACATTTATCCCAATCATTCAGGTAATCCTGACTGTGTGTTCTTAACACAGTCTTCAAGGTCCGATGCCACCTTTCGAAAGCTCCCAGGGATTCAGGATGATACACACTGAATTTAAAGTGCTGTATACCTAAGCTATCTATAACCTCCTTAAACAGCCTAGCAGTAAAATTAGACCCTTGGTTCGACTGAATCTCTCTGGATAACCCATACTGTGTGCAGAAAGCTACTAACTTCTCTACTATCTTTTTTGCCTTGATACTCCATAATGGAAGTCTCTGGAAATCTGGTAAACACCTCCGTTATGGTTAACAAGTACTAGTTCCCACTTTAAGTTCTTGGGAGGGGACCTACACAATCAATTATAACCCACGGGACAAGTTCTTCAAATGGGGGGATTGGTAACAAAGGTGCTGTGGCTTACCTACCATTTGTCATGTATGACACATACGGCAAAGGTTAACCACATCCTTGTGCATTCCAGGCCAACAAAAATGTTCTTGTACCTTAGCCTGAATCTTTTGTACCCATAGGTGACTTCCTACAGGTAGTTCATCTGCTACCCGTAACACTTCCTGTCTGTACACAACCAGCGACACAATCTGGTACACTTCAGCCCATTAATACACGGTTACTGATCAATAAAGATACCTTTTAAGAGAGCTATTTTTCTGGGCAGTGGGTAGTTGGCTTGGCAATTCTCCTCTGAACTGTTCAATTTTCCCCAATCTTATACCCCCAAAGCATTGGATTGTGTCATTGGCTTTTAAGATCGTTAATATACTCAATTCAAACTGGATTGGAGTTTGCATTTTTCAGGGTATAATTTAAACTGATTGGCCTAATGTGAATCTGTTTTGTTGTTTCTAGGCAACCAGCTAATTTAGCTTTTGAACAAGTGCTACATTGTATCATGTTGAGAGGAGTCAGTGCTGTCAGGTAGCTCTAACAGCTTTGAACTTTCTTAAAGGTACAGTACACCCACATCTTTATTACAGGTGTAATGGAGCAAATGGTGAAGGGAGGGGTAATGGTTGCTGTCAAGAAAGGAAAGCAATAGTGCCGAGTAGGTGTTACTAGGGGAATGAAGTTCTGCTTTGGTTGAAAGGAAGAAGGTGAAAACAAAACTGAGTCATTGAGGAAAAACAAACTGAGGAGGATGGAGTTAATCACCTGAGGTTGTGAACCCAGTGTTGAGTCCAAAAGGCTATAAAGTGCTGAGAAGTAAAATGAGGAGCTGTACCTTCAGAAATCGTGTTTCTGCTGGGGAGCAAATGAAAAGGCATCAGTTTTTTCCTAATATTGTATTATGGGAAGGTTCTGCTCAATCAATATTGGATATTGCACAAACATAGTGCCAGATCAGAGGGAGGGTCTAAGGAGTTGAGCATCATCAGCTCATCATTATGTGAGACCACATGTATTTTTGGATGCTATTGTCATGGAAGAGGATCGAGGACAGACTCAGGGGGCCTCCAGATTGAACAGTGTGAGTGGGATGAGAAACCGTTACCGGTGATTCTCTGGCTGTAATCAGATTGGTAAAAATAGAACTAAATTAAACAAATGTATCAAGTTGGACAATAAGTGAAAGGCTTTGAAGGAGGATGGTGTGGTCAGCTTTTTCAACGGACTATAATTGTAAGAGTTTAGATGAAATATTAATGATTAACAATGTGTATCCATTGAGGATTGACACATAGCTATTGAAGAGGTAAAAACAATGACTGCAGATGCTGGAAACCAGATTCTGGATTAGTGGTGCTGGAAGAGCACAGCAGTTCAGGCAGCATCCAAGGAGCAGCGAAATTGACGTTTCGGGCAAAAGCCCTTCATCAGGAATAAAGGCAGTGAGCCTGAAGTGTGGAGAGATAAGCTAGAGCAGGGTGGGGGTGGGGAGAAAGTAGCATAGAGTACAATGGGTGAGTAGGGGAGGGGATGAAGGTGATAGGTCAGGGAGGAGAGAGTGGAGTGGATAGGTGGAAAAGGATATAGGCAGGTAGGACAAGTCCGGACAAGTCATGGGGACTTGTTTGGAAGTTTGGAACTAGGGTGAGGTGGGGGAAGGGGAAATGAGGAAACTGTTGAAGTCCACATTGATGCCCTGGGGTTGAAGTGTTCCGAGGCGGAAGATGAGGCGTTCTTCCTCCAGGCATCTGGTGGTGAGGGAGCGGTGGTGAAGGAGGCCCAGGACCTCCATGTCCTCAGCAGAGTGGGAGGGGGAGTTGAAATGTTGAGCCATGGGGCAGTGTGGTTGATTGGTGCGGGTATCTCCTAGGAGGCGCCCAGTCTCCCCAATGTAGAAGAGATCGCATCAGGAGCAATGGATACAATAAATGATATTAGTGGATGTGCAAGTAAAACTTTGATGGATGTGGAAGGCTCCTTTAGGGCCTTGGATAGAGGTGAGGGAGGAGGTGTGGGCGCAGGTTTTACAGTTCCTGCGTTGGCAGGGGAAAGTGCCAGGATGGGAGGGTGGGTTGTAGGGGGGCATGGACCTGACCAGGTAGTCACGGAGGGAACAGTCTTTGCGGAAGGCGGAAAGGGGTGGGGAGGGAAATATATCCCTGGTGGTGGGGTCTGTTTGGAGGTGGCAGAAATGTCGGCGGATGATTTGGTTTATGCGAAGGTTGGTAGGGTGGAAGGTGAGCACCGGGGGCGTTCTGTCCTTGTTACGATTGGAGGGGTGGGGTCTGAGGGCGGAGGTGCGGGATGTGGACGAGATGCATTGGAGGGCATCTTTAACCACATGGGAAGGGAAACTGCAGTTTCTAAAGAAGGAGGCCACCCCCACCCTCCTTTAGCTTATCTCTCCATGCTTCAGGCTCACTGCCTTTATTCCTGATGAAGGGCTTTTGCCCGAAACGCCGATTTCGCTGCTCGTTGGATGCTGCCTGAACTGCTGTGCTCTTCCAGTACCACTAATCCAGAACATAGCTATTGAAGGGTGAATCCATTTGCTTGGTATGTAGCTAACTGGTTCTCATCAGATCCAAACAAGTCAAGACAGAGACTTCAGTGCAAACGATTCGTATGTCATGAGTTGAGTCACTATGCATGACAATAATAGCTCCCAACAGTCTTTAGCACAAAGACCAGAACTGGTCTGTTCTTGTTATGTTTTGCAGCCATTAACCTTTGCAAGCTCTCTGTCCTGTAACTTCAAGCATTTGTGAGGAATTGACCGAGATAAAATTTATCACGCTACATCATAACCTCCAAAGCTTTACCTCAATTGTCATGAGGATTGAAAATAAATAACTTCCTTAGCATTTCTTCATAACTCATTTTCCTGATACCAGGAAAAGTCTTAATGTGTCATCTTCATCACCCTCTTGAGAGTAACATTATTTATTAATCGATTCAGTGACTGGAGCTGCCTCTTCTTGCCAGTTTCCTTCTTGGTACACATTTGTCTTTCTCATTGTGTAGGCACTAAACAGTACAAGTAAATATTCCTACCATCTCTAGAGGATCGGCAGAGATTACAAGCCTACACAAGATTGTAAGTAACATTGCTCAGATGTAACATGAGCTGAAGGTGGCAATTAAATTTTGGAATTGAAAGGTTGTTATCATGTGCAATATAGCTGCAAGCTAATGTTAACTTGTCAGGCTTTGCAAGATTGACAGATCTGCATGTTAACCCACAGTGAGCATATAAAGTAAGGCAGCAGGCCTAGCTCGTTTATTGCTGTCTTATGGTGATAATTAACAAATATTTAAACTTGTCAAATGATAAATTTTCTTTTTGACAAGACCTTGACTTTACTGGAATGATACTTTGAAAAGTGCAACATTCTGTGTAATAATGCTAGATCCCAGAGTGTGACAAATATCTCCAAAGTACCTTTCCAAAGATTTTCTCGACCTTACCTAATTTCTGGCTTTGATATTTTCTCCACGTTTCTTCACTTGCCTGCAGACTTGTCAGTGTAAACACAACTTGAGCCCCAGCCATTCTCCAGTACTGAGTTGTCACAAAGCTGGTCCCTTTTTTCTAAAAGTTGTTCCTTTTCTCAAGGATACTGTGTCCTTGTTTCTTTTTCAGAGGGTTGATAAGCCAGACCGGGCTCCAATCAGACTAGTTTGGTACAGAGGTGAAAAGGATTTTGAGAGGCCTTTTGTTTCTATGTAAACAGATGAGACTTCAGGCCAAAGTGGTCATGTTTTAGAAGTGACCTGTGTGATGTAAGGGGAATAGTCAGCTCCCTAGCAGTTTAGTTCAGTCAGAACTGGTTGGGAGTTCAACAGTGAGCTGTGTGGAAACTCTCTCTCTCTCTCTCTCTCTGCCCTTCTAACTTCAACCTGGAAGCATCTGTTCTATTTGTATTGGTTTTTAAGGGTGTTTGCTTATTGGGACTGTTGTATATATTTGGAACAGCATAATTAAATCTAGTTGGGATAGACTGAGTTCTGTAGGGATTCTTTATTCTGTTCTGTGTGTCTCATCGTGCAATTTTGTGAATACATTTGTCTGTTTTAAAAGCTAGTAGTCAACCTAGCTAACTTACTCTGGGTAATTTTTGCTGTGTCCTTACCAAAACAAATTGCAAAGTTATGTTGGGTTGCCTGCTCAACAATGTTTTGAGTGGTCTGGCCTAGTCCATAACAGGGTCCAAGTGCCTAATGAATGTCTGTCAATTGTCAGCAGACTGGTCAGCTGCCAATGGCTTCATCTTTTAATCACATTCCATTCTCATCCAGTATTCATGCACATTACATTTCCAACAGGGGCCACAGGATCACAATCAGCAGTGGAAACCCTGGCAGTAACAGGACAATGTGCTATTTCTGCATTCTTCCATTCCACGTGTACCAACTTACCTAAGGGGTTCAGGATGCTTTTCAATGAAAGATTCTTTCCAGAATAATAATTTCATTATTCATTCCATAGTTAAGCTACTGAAAAAAAATCGTAATACTTGAAGAAGGAAATTTAATTGAACACAACTGATACTTTCTTGAATAAGTATTGCAAACCTGAATTATTTTATGAATTGTTTCTTGCTGTTACTTGTGTGTTAAAGGTGAGGCTTATTGTCAATTGAAGGATGTAGACATGAGGATTATGTTTAAGTTTTGTGCAGGTTTGGGTGGTTTAATTGAAGTTAACAAAATAAATTGTGATCATGCGGACAGAGTATTTCAAATGGCTAGGTTACTGAGGTTACGGTTTAGATCAGAGTGATGCTGGAAAAGTACAGCAGGTCAGGCAGCATCCAAGGAGCAGGAAAATCAACATTTCAGGCAAAAGCCCTTCATCAGGAATCCTGATCACTTTTCTGCTCCTCGGATGCTGCCTGACCTGCTGTGTTTTTCCAGCACCACTCTGATCTAAACTCTGGTTTCCAGCTTCTGCAGCACTCACTTTTGCCTTACTGAGGTTAGGGATCAGATTTAGACATTACATAAAATCAGAAAATTCAGGAAGATAACTAATTCCTTTCTTCAGAAAGTAGGAAGATGATGAAAGGACTCAGGTCCAGAGGAGGGGGATAGTGTAGGGAGAGTTGGGTCTCAGTGTTGTCAGGTCAAATTTTGAATTTTACTGTCAGGCGTTTGATCTGAGTACATACAGTTATCTAAAGGCTTTTGATGTAAGTTAATAAAATCTTTCAACTGATAATGTGAGTTCAAGCTCAGCCATAAGGTCATGAATGTTTGGAGAGTTTTATGCAGTTGGAAATTGTAAAATTCTATCAAGCTGTGAAGTAAGAAAGAGCCCTCCAGATTTCCTATGAAGTCTAGACAAAATCCTTACAGACACTTCAGTAACGGTTCTACTTTGAGATGGAACTCTGTGCAGTGTGCCCCATATCTAACTTACAGATTACAAAGAAAATTATCTTCTCAGTGTTGATGGTGACTAGTCTATCAAAGCAAGCTTAGAGTAGATGCACAGCCAGTATAGTGTCCTAAATATTAGCCTTCACATGTCTCAGGAGGATGTTTCTGCTCAGTAAAGTGTTCTGCTGTTTTTAGTATCAAGATAGTAGCCTTTGAGTGGATAGAATCCCAGAAAAAACAAGCATTGAGCCATTTGGTTTGCTGCTTGGATTTTCATTGTCTTGTCTCTTCAATTGCTTCTGGTAATGTTTTACTTCCTGATGATTGCCGGGTAACATTGACCAAATCATATAAAGACCTAAATAACGCTTGCACCTTCTCATGCCTCATGTTTAAGTACTCTGTCCAGCAAGCCTCCTTTTATCTGGCAGGTCCAAAATATTGAAATATATTGTGAAATGTAGAATATTCCACATTAGATGGAATAAACTGTTCAGTTGGCCCGTCTAAATTACAGCAGTTAAAAGAATTTAAAAATCACACAACACCAGGTTACAGTCCAACAGGTTTATTTGGAAGCACTAACTTTTGGAGCGCGGCTCCTTCATCAGGTAGTTGTAGAGCATATATGGAGCAGTTATACAGAACACATTGCTTTTATCTTTTATCATTGACTCATGTAACAATGAGTCTTTGTCACAGAATCCATTGAAAAAAAATCATTCTGTCCTTAGCTGTTCAAATTTAACATGCACATCCTTCAGATTTTTTTCCTTTAGACACTTCCAGTATTGATTAATGGCAGAGTAATTCAGCATTCTCACTCTACTAGCTGAAGATGCTTTCTAAGTGCAAGGTGGGCTTGATGTTGCATGTACATACTCGTGACCACTTAATCTGCACTATCTACACCCTTTCTCCCACAGCCCTCCAAACCCTTCCCCCTCCACAGTTACCCACTGGAAGAATATTGTGAAACTTGAAAGGGTTCAGAAAATACTTACAAGGATGTTGCCAGGGTTGCAGGGTTTGAGCTACAGGGAGAGGCTGAATAGGCTGGAGATATTTTCTCTGGAGCATCAGAGACTGGGGAGTGACTTTATAGAGGTTTATATGATCATGACGGTCATAGATAGGATAAACAGACAAGGTCTTTTCTCTGGGGTGGGGGAGTCCAGAACGAAAGGGCATGGGTTTAAGGTGAGGGGGAAAGATTTAAAAGGGACAACTTTTTCACGCAGAGGGTGGTGTGCATGGAATGAGCTGCCAGAGGAAGTGGTAGAGACTAGCAGAATTACAACATTTAAAAGGTATCTGGATGGGTATATGAATCAGAAGGGTTTAAAGGATATGGGCCAAGTGCTAGCAAATGGGACTGGATTAGTTTAGGATACCTGGTTGGCATGGATACGTTGGACCAAAGGGACTGTTTCTATGCTGTACATCTCTATGACTCTATAACTTTAAATGCTGCCAACTAGATTTGAAACATCAGCTTGCTATCTCTCCATGGATGCTCCCAAACCCACTGTGGTCTCCAGTACTTTTTTGTTTTCAGTCCAGGTTCCAGCATTTGCACCAATTTGCTTCTAATTTGTTCTGAAATTGAGGTTTCCCTCAGTGCAGTTCCCAACTTTAAGTATGGCAATGGCTTTAAACTCACATTATAACATGCCATCCTCCTAAGACACTTGATAGACTCCAGCTAAAGTATTGTGTACAGTTGTGGGCATCACATTGTAGAGGAAGTGCATAGGAGAGAGTGCAGAAGCGATTTACTATAACAGTTCCAGGGATGAGAAACTTCAGTAATGATGATGATTAAAGGAGTTGGGATTGTTCTCTCATGAAAGAAGAAGGCTGCAAGATTGAATTGTTCAAAATAATAAGCATTTTTGAAATATGGTCATATTGTAATATGGGAAATGTCACAGACATTCCCTGTCACAATAAGCTTCCTTAACCAGCAACATGATAATGACCAGATCATCTGTTTTAGTGATATTGGTTGTGGAAACATTATTGGAGAGAACTGCCCCACTTCTCTTCGATATCGTTCCACAGGATATTCTACCTGAGTGAGCAGACAGGACCTTTGTTCAACATCTTAGCGCTTTTGCCAGTGTCACACTCTCAATGTAGTTTACTGTAGTGTCAGCCTAGATATTACATTCAAAATGTATGAAGTGGGATCTAAACCGGGACCTTCCTGATTCAAGGAGACAGTGAATTGAGCTATGGTTATAATGAATGTTGTTAGCCTTAGCCTTTTTTTTAAAGACAAGACGTATTATTGTGAGAGGAAACGTTGCCTTTCGAAGCATACTGATTCCATGACTATCAGTAAAAGCCACAGATAGAAATCAGCCTGAATTGTAATCGTAATATCTGCACTTCCACAAACCTTCAGAACGGAAAGGTTACTCTGATGGTAATGCAAATGCAATTTTATACTATTAGTCACAGATTGTCATAGAACCAAAAAAAAATCATTTTTAAACCCCTTAAACTATTCATAAGGATATTTTCTTCATCTCCAGTAATTTTCTTCAATACTATCATATAAGAAGTGCCTTTTGAATGCTATTTCTTAAGGCCAGTCCAGAACATTTCAAAGTCAACTTTTCAAATATATGAAATAAATAAATTATTAGATTAGATTACTTACAGTGTGAAACCAGGCCCTTTGGCCCAACAAGTCCACACCGACCCTCCAAAGAGCAACCCATTCATACCCATTCCCCTACATTTAACCCTTCACCTAACACTACGGGCAATTTAGCATGGCCAATTTATCTAACCTGCACATTTTGGACTGTGGGAGGAAACTGGAGCACCTGAAGGAAACCCACGCAGACACGGGGAGAATATGCAAACTCCACACAGACAGTTGCCTGAGGTGGGAATTGAACTGGGTCTCTGCCGCTGTGAGGCAGCAGCGCTAACCACTGTGCCACCGTGCCCCCCACATATTATGCAAATAATATTCATTCAAATAAGCCATAAAATTATGGTCGAGAGTGTGTTGCTGGAAAAGCACAGCAGGTCAGGCAGCATCCGAGGAGCAGGAGACTCAACGTTTTGGGCATAAGCCCTTCATCAGGATGGAGGGCTTATTCCTGATGAAGGGCTGATGCCCGAAACGTCAATTCTCCTGCTCCTCGTATACTGTCTGACCTGCTGTGCTTTTCCAGCAACACAGTCTTGAATCTGATCTCCAGCATCTGCAGTCCTCCCTTTCTCCAAGCCATGAAATGATGTCTGGTCCCCTCCATTCCACATTCCATTGTGGAATATTGGGAAAATAATATAACACAAATAGTCAATTTTACCGTATAAATTCAGTAAAAAATAATTTCAGTAAATTATTAAAATATACTACTCATGAACATCAATTTTCAACTTGACTGTTTAGATAATTTTATTTTTCTTATAATCCACTTTGGACATAGAAATGCAAGTGGACCATTCAATCCTTGAGATCCTGCTGAACTGAGGTTACATGACAGTCACTATCCATTGAGCATGTCCTGAGATGGACATCTAAGGGAACAAGCAGTCAGCTGGAGTCACCAGTTCCCACTCTGACTTTCATATCGGGGGGAAATATTGGCATTGAGATTCTATCTAGCGGGTTAGAGAACATGAAAATTTATATCACTGAGTCACAATGATGGAATGAGGATGCTATGCATGAAAATAGCCTTTTGTCACTCACTAGTAATAATCTCATCTCGCCTGTTTGGAAAATTACACGCTTTGCTCTCAGCAGCAGCAAGCTCCTCGCTGCTCATCCCCCAACTTTGTCACCATCCAGAGACTGTGAATTTGGATTCAAATCAATTGGTGAGATAGAAACAAAGACAATTTTGCTTGGGGATAGAATTTATTAACTTCTTAGTCTTACAGCTCCTGTCAAAGCACCCCGGTCCCATCTGTCCTTCCATTTTTACTTCTTTCTTTTTACCCCCACACTACCGCCTAACTGCGGTCGTGCTTATATTTTCCCCAGCACCCATGGTGTGTGTGTGCAGGTGTGAGACACAGTGAAAGACACAAGGTGTACAAATCTTTATTCAATTTCCACCACCAGGAAGAAAGAAAACACCTGAGTTGTTAGTGACCTTCTCATCAATGGGCAGTGCTGTGTGGTCAAACAGTGAAGGGGAGGGCAGGGATTAAATCAAAATAGAGTTGGAGGAAGAAATAAGGCATTCCACTCCCTGTGGTGCCCACCTCTCCCTGAACAGCTTGAGGGTGTTGGTAGACACCGCATGCTCCTTCTCCAGGTGCACCCGGGCTGGTACGTAGCCGTGGAAGAGGGGCAGGCAATCAACCATAATTCCCCCCTCCACAGACCGCTGCCTGGACATATTTATGGTCAGTTAGACAATGCCCAGGAGCCCCCAGACCCACGAGGAAGTCCTCTGACCTATCCTCCCCGCTCTGCACCGGGTGCCCAAAGATCAGGAGAGTGGGACTGAAGTGCTACCAAAAACAGAGGAGAACATTTTTAAGAAAATCAATAAGGGAGTGCAAGCGCCCACACATGGCCCATGGACTCCACAGCTCTGTCCTTCCACTATATCTGTCTAATTAATAAATTAACAAATTAATCCTGTGGACTTGTTGAGCTGAAGGGCCTGTTTCCATAGTGTAGGAATTCTATGGTCTACCACAACACATCCTGTCAAAGAGGGAATGGTGGACAGCTATTTAATACAAAATCCCGAAAAGGTACATGTACCTTAAATCACAACAATTTTCATTGAGGCTTTTTTTTTGGGAAATATATCCTGGTCTACAATATTTATTGTTTTTTGTCACATAACAGATGTGACAAAAGTAGTCCAAAGGCAGTATAAACAATTAAATTAACTCATGACAAGTCAGTATATTAGTCATGGGAGTTGGATTGGACCAAAGTCACAGCACCAAAACATTTTGTAGGGAAATTAAATTAAATTAAATTGAATTCAATTCCATAATAATAATAATAATATCTGCCTTTTAACCTGGTTCTCCTCCTTTCCCAGACTGCTTCTTTGCAGATAGGCTTTTGTGGAACTAGTGAGCCCATCTGCAGGAAATGGAGGAGAGAAATGATCTCTGATTGCAGAAGAATTTCCTTGCAGAATCCCCCAGTTTTAATTTCTGTGTTTGAAACCTCCACAATGGACTGAAGAGCACCCCTTGATTGGCCACATTGTGGTCCATGTGTTGCCTGATGGAGATGCCTGCTCTACAGACTACTGCAGATGTGGTGTCACCAATATCCTTTTTAATGGAACCATTCATTCTACATCTCGACATGATGATTACATGCTCAATCATCTCCACCTCTTCAAGTGATGTCACATCAGTAACTGCAGATTGTGGATTCCAATCCACTTCCTCCGATGCCAGAGAATCCAATAAGAGTATTTAATCTGACTTTCCTGCAGGAATGAGGGTGGGATGCAGTGCATTTTCTGAAGGGAGTACTACCTTCCTTCTTTCAGTTTTGAAAACTTTTAAGAAAAAGGTGAGCTTCCACTTCCAATTGCCTGTCCATTAACCCCAAATTACGATGTGGTAAGTTTAGAAGTTTTTGGAATAACTTTGAAATCAATTGAGCTTCTTTAAAGCTTAATTATTTGTTCATTATTTATTGACATGTAATTACTTATTTATGTACAGGAGGATGGGCTACCAATTTCGACAACTGCCTACTTTTCATATTATGGCAGTCAGCACGGAGGTGTTTGGGAAGATTGGGTGACCAGGGTATCCACCCTGTTTTACTCAACATTACCTCTCCCCAAAAACACAACTGATGGGGGCATTAATATCCAATCCATTAACTCTGTTTCTTCCACCAATAAATCATAGACTCGTAGAGCTGGACAGCATGGAAACAGACCCTTCAGTTGAACTCAACCATGTCAATGATATATGCTAATTAATCTGGTCCCATTTGCCAGCATTCCTAAACCTTTCCTACTCGCGTACCATTCAGATGCCTTTTAAATATTGTAATTGTACCAGCCTCCACCACCTCCTCAGACAGCTCATTCCATACCCTCTGTGTGATAAAGGTGTCCCTCAGGTCCCGAATAAATGTTCCCCCTCTCACCTTAAACCTATACTCTCTAGTTTTGGATTCCCCTACCCTGGGAAAAAGACATTGGTTATTTACCCTATCCATGCCCCTCATGCTTTTATAAACCTCTAATAAGGTCATCCCTCAGCCTCTGACGTTCCAGGGAAAACAGCCCCAGCCTAATCAGCCTCTTTCTATAGCTCAAACCCACCAATCCTGGCAACTTCCTTGTAATTCTTTTTCTGAACCCTTTCAAGTATTCTAAAGCTGGCCTAACCAATGTCCTGTACAGCCCACAACATGGCATCCCAATTCCTATACTCAATGCACTGATCAATAAAGGCAAGTGTTTTAATTGCCTTCTTCATCACCCTGTGTACCTTCAACTCCACTTTCAAGGAATAATGAACTTGCACTCCAAAGTCTCTATGATCGACAGCACACCTCCAGACCCTACAATTAAGAGTATAAATCCTGCTCTTATTTGCCTTACCAAAATGCAGCACCTCACATTTAGCTATTTTAAACTTCATTAGCTATTCCTCGGGCCCATCAGCCCATCTGATCAAGATCCCATTGTACTCTGAGGTAACCTTCGTTGCTGTCGCTACAAATCCAATTTTTGTGCTGTCTGAAAACTTAATAACCATACCTCCTATCTTCACATCCAAATGCCTGACCTGCACAGTTTTTAATTGACAAATTCTGTTTTCATTTCTGATTTCCAGAACCTGCAGTATTTTGCTTTGATATTAAAAAGAGAGCTGATTCAATCAGAATTGAACCTTTTCTGCTGACTCCAATTTACAGAGATAACGGACCTAACTGCACTTTCTAAGAGAGGTGAAAACCAGAATCTTAATGATTTGTTTTTGACAGACAGTTGCAAAAGCTGCAACCAAATCAGATAAAATTTTATACAAAACTATAAAAATAAAAATGCCCTTAAATAACAGCATCGACTGTGTGATTCCATAAAACAATCACAACTATGTAAAATAGTTTCTTTTTTTTATTCAATGTATCTCTTCACTGCATTAGTTTCTGGATTTGAAATGTCTATGTCTAGTTCGGCCTATCTTCATAATACTCCATATATTTAGTGACCCAGACAATTTCTTGTGAATTGATGCGTAGTGCTTAATGCCATACATAAGTGACTGAATTGTCTCTTTGTACAGATGGCTATGTTAGTCAAATTAATTACAACAGAGAGTTCTAAAATGCATAAAGAATACTGGACACCCGGGGATAATTATCTAGACAATAATGGATAGACCTTCAGACCACATGTGAATAATTAATGCAGTGCAATAATTACATAGAGAATAATAGGCATTTGAGAGTGAGGTTGTGGAAAATATTGGAAGAATAATTATCTGGAGGGTAATTGATACTGAGGAGTTATTTTGTAGAGGTTGGATATGACAAAACAGGTAAAAGCAAAGTTATACAGATAGTGGAAAAAGAAATAAGAAATAGGAAGTGCTTAAACCACTCAGGAGGTCTGTCAGCAGAGAAAGAAGAAAGATTAATATTGAAAAGTCAAGTCATAGAACATAGAACATTACAGCGCAGTACAGGCACTTCGGCCCTCGATGTTGCGCTGACCTGTCATACCAATCTGAAGCCCATCTAACCTACACTATTCCATGTACGTCCATATGCTTGTCCAATGACGACTTAAATGTACTTAAAGTTGGCTAATCTACTACCATCGCAGGCAAAGCATTCCATACCCTTACTACTCTCTGAGTAAAGAAACTACCTCTGACATCTGTCTTATATCCATCACCCCTCAACTTAAAGCTATGCCCCCTCGTGCTCGCCGTCACCATTTGAGGAAAAAGGCTCTCCCTGTCCACCCTACCTATCCCTCCGATTATCTTATATGTCTCTATTAAGTCACCTCTCAACCTTCTTCTCTCCAATGAAAACAGCCTCAAGTCCCTCAGCCTTTCCTCGTAAGACATTCCCTCCATACCAGTCAACATCCTAGCAAATCTCCTTTGCACCCTTTCCAAAGCTTCCACATCCTTCTTATAATGTGGTGACCAGAACTGTACACAATACTCCAAGTGTGGCCGCACCAGAGTTTTGTACAGCTGTAGCATAACCTCATGGTTCCGGAACTCGATCCCTCTATTAATAAAAGCTAAAACACTGTATGCCTTCTTAACAACTTTGTCAACCTGGGTGGCAACTCTCAAGGATCTGTGTACCTGGACACCGAGATCTCTCTGCTCATCTACACTACCAAGAATCTTACTATTAGCCCAGTACTTTGCATTCTGGTTACTCCGACCAAAGTGAATCACCTCACACTTGTCTGCATTAAACTCCATTTGCCACGTCTCAGCCCAGCTCTTGCAGCTTACCTATGTCTCTCTGTAACCTACAACATCCTTCGTCACTATCCACAACTCCACTGACCTTAGTATCGTCTGCAAATTTACTAACCCACCCTTCTACACCCTCGTCCAGGTCATTTATAAAAATGACGAACAGCAGTGGACCCAACACTGATCCATGCAGTACACCACTGGTAACTGGATTCCAGGATGAACATTTCCCATCAACCACCACCCTCAGTCTTCTTTCAGCAAGCCAATTACAGATCCAAACTGCTATATCTCCCACAATCCCATTCCCAGTCACGGTTCTTTTTTTGGGAACACAAGACTGGTTGACCACTTTGTGGAACATCCCTGCGCTGTGAGCAATGCCCCAATCTTTGAGTCATTTGCCATTTTGATTCACCACTTTGCTTTCATACATTTCTGTCCTTAGTCCACTATAGTGTTCCAGCGAAGCTCAGCACAAACTGGAGTAATATCACCTCCCTTCCGATTGGGCATTTTACAAACTTCTGGGCTCAACATTAAGCTTAACAACTTGAGTCTTGAACTCTGTACCCCAAAGTGCCAATCTGTATTTACTCTCATGTTTTGCGTTCTAACAGAACTCATGTTTATTCTGCTATAAAGACCTACTCTGGATCAATGATTTGTTTCTTTAATATTTCCATCACAAGTCCTTTTGCCTTTTGTTCTGTGACATCTTTGGTACTTAATCTCTTCTTTCCCATCATCATCAATGGCAGTCTCTCAGAGATGAGGATGACTCTTGTTCACTCTCAGGGTGAGTCTGTATGTGGCTGTACAGACTGACATGGCCACTATGGGCTCTGTTACACTTGGGACAGGTGGTGGTTATGGGTAGAGCTGGGTGCGGCATTGTGGCTGCATGCTCCTTTTACTGTTTTTGTCTGGCTTCCACTTTTATTCCTTTTCCTGTAACCTATGACTGTCCTTCTTTTTTCGACCTGACCCCCTTTTTCCAACAGCAAATTTCGACTGAAGAAGTCATAATGACCTGGAGAGAGTGAGGACTACAGATACTGGAAAGTCAGAGTTGGTAAAAGGTGGAGCTGAAAAAAAGCACAGCAGGTCAAGCAGCATCCGAAGAGCAGGAGAGTCAATGGTTCAGGCAGGACCCTTCATCAGGACTGGTAATATTGACCTCACAACCTTGACTTTGATCGTCTCTCAACAGATGCTGTCGAACATTCAGAGTTTCTCCAATATTCTCTGTCTTTATTGCAGGTGACTACCTGCAGTGTGGTTACAGAGAAAAATACTGCATCAACAAAACAGTCAGGCACAGGCGTCTAACGCAAAGAGGGAGGAAAGACAGCAAACAATTTACAACCTCGGGCTTTCCCAACGAGCTTCACAGCCAATTACATGGTTAGAAATACAGTCGCTGTTTTAATATAACGGTCACACAAACAGCAGTGCAATTTATTTTAAATTTATAAGATGTAGGCATCAATGACCAGGTCAGTATTTATTGTCTGGATGCAATTTCATACTACTGTGAGTCTGGAGTCACATGCAGTCCAGACAAGGGAAGGAATTCAGTTTTCTTTTCAAAAGCACATTCATGAAGCAAATCATTTCAATGTGTCTTAATTCTAGATTTTTAAAAAATTGAATTCAAATTCCACCATTTGCATTTGGCAGGATTTGAACACACATCCCTAGAGCATTACCTGGACTTCTAGTTTAATAACTACCAATAACGCCAATAAACTATCACTTCCCCAGAAGAATGACTGGATAATATGTTGTAGCGATGTTGATTGGGGAATAAACAGTGGCCAAGAGACAAAAGAACTCCCCTACTTTTCTTTGAAATATAGGAATATGATCTATTAAGTTCATCGGATATGGCAGAAGAAGCCTTAATTTGATATCTCCATCGAAATGTCATAGAATCCCTACAGTGTGAAGACAGGCCTTTTGGCCCATTGAGTCCACATCGATCCTCGGAAGAGCATCCCATCCAGACCCAACCACTTACCATATCCCCTTAACCTCACATTTACCATGGCTAATCCACCCAGCCTACATATCCCTGACCACTATGGACAATGTTAGCATGGCATCAATTGATATTTGGATGGTGGTAATTACTGATTAAAAATCTGGAGATGAAATTAGACTGGAAAGACAATTTTCAAGAGCTCTGCACTTGTGGAACTCATTGAAAATTGAGAAATTGTGATTTGCTCACAATAAACAAAACTAACATGTTGGGGAGTGTGAAATCAGACTAACAACCTCAATATGATTCAAGCAGAGAAGGATGAGAGGATGCGTAAGTAGAGCTGAGTCCATGAAAATATCAACCATGATCTTACTGAATGGTGGAGCAGGCTTGAACAGGCCAGATGACTTACTCTGGCTCCTGGATCTTATATTCTTATACAATGTAATTCCAATCTTAATATTGTAAATGGCCTCGTTCTGTGCAAGAATGTTTTCTCATTTTAAAGCGTACAATAGAAGTAAGAACAGAAATTACTGGAGAAACTCAGCAAGCCTGATAGCATCTGTCAAGTGAAAACAGAACTAACATTTATGGTATAGTCTTCTTCAGATCTCCTGGACTCGAAGCCTTCATTAAGTTTCTCTCTGTCTCTCCACAGATGCAGCCAGATCTGCTGAGTTTCTCCAGCAATTTGTGTTTTTGATTCAGATTTCCAGCATCCGCAATTCTTTGTTTTTGTTTATTTTAATAAAATGGAGGTCATGTTGATGCAAAATCACATTCACCTAAAAATAATTAATTGGAGATTTTCCCTTTTCACTTGTATCTTTCCTACTTCCTGTACCTTGTATCTCCAAGATTTCTAGTTTGAAGCCATAAAAGACTCAACAAAAGAGAAATAAAGGCAATAATCAAAAGAAATCATTGCGAAATGCGAAAATTCCATGGAAAGCAATTTTGAGAGAGTTGAAAAATAATTAAGCTAGACTTGCAGATGAAGTGGAAGATGCCTTAGTTAGTGACTGGGAAAGAAGTTAATGGGAAGATGGTGTCAGAACATTACAGAACTCATTAGCTGAGCTGTGATCTGTGAATTTGAATTGCTCCATCCATCAGTCATTCTCCAAACCATCAATAGTGCAATGGTTTTCAGCTTCAGCCGCCTGTCACCCTGAGATCCATGTGCTGGCAGAAAATACGCAAGGTTATTTAGAGAAACTCTAGTGATCTAATCAGTGTAATATCATTTCTGACACTTCAGAAACACCAAGGTGTTTAATAGACTAAAGATGGACTTATACTTATAATTAAACAGAAATTATAAGATGCATTCTTATAAATACTTTGTCCATTTTCTCTCTTTAACTGGTATATGAATATCCCTATAATTTTCTTCATTATGCATACTTCACTCCTGTTAGATTTTATACCCTTTGAGCCAAGAAACAAGACATCAATAAAATATATTATTGATTAATCAACGCACATTTATATCATTACTATCAGGGTTAGTCACCTCGGGCTCACAATTGCCACTTAATTTTTATTATCAAAGCAAAATATTGCAGATGATAGTGATTTGAAATAAAAACAGATAATACTGGAAGCTTTCAGCTGTGTTGCCAGTATCTGGGGACTGAGAAACAGCGTAATCCCTGTTAATTGTCCAGAAAGACCTCCAGAGTTCTTTTACATCTAAGAGTGCATTAGGAAGAGGAGAGGGTGGAGATTTTAAAATGGGAGAAAGTTACTGAAAGGAAACTTTAACGGTAAGTACATTTTCAACAGACAGTAGGTGACCTTAGTCAATTTTAACCACTGCGCTTCATATTAATTCCATTGCTGTTTGGTTGCCGCACTCTCTTGTTCTCCCCCACTCCCTCAATTAACTGTTTCATCTGTTATGATTCTCTGGCAGAAAGTACCTCCATGTTACAGGCCTTTTGTTCATTCTCAGACTGCTCTCCCTCCCTGCTGCAACATCACAACATTCTGATCTAAGAAAAATTCACATTTACAACACTAACTATCACCCATCAGTTTTTTTACTCCTTAATATTTTCTCAGGCAAAAACAACATTTGCGATTTATAGCACCAGCAATTTTTTTATTGAACTAAATTTATTGAGAACAGGTTTATATTTGTCGGTTTTTCCTAAAGTGGGTGCTCCAGGTTCCTCCCACAGTCTAAAGATGTGCAGGTTATGTGGATTGGCCATGCTGAATTGCTCATAGTGTGCAGGGATGTGCAGGCTAGGTGGGTTAGCCGTGGCAAATGTAGGGTTACAGAGATAGGGTAGGGGGTTATGTTTGGGTGGGATCTCTCCAGAGGATCGGTGCAGATTTGATGGGCTGAATGTTCTCTTTCTGTACTGTTGGGATTCTATGATTCTAAATGAACCTGTGAAGCTGGAGAAGTCCCGTACCCTTCATTTTGATTCTAAGTTGATGAGAGAGATCCTTACTGCCAGGTAAAAGATTGTCATCATCTTGGAGTCTTGTTTTTGTGTATGAACTTGGAACCTCTGTAAAAATGAACTTAATGGAGGCAGGAATGAATAACACATTAAGAATGAGGTGTCTATCACACACAATGTCACACTGAGGGCTCATACCTACTTTCAAACTACATCAATAGCAGGGATGACGTGACCAAATAGTTGGGAACTACACTTGCCAACTGCTTAATGATGGATTGGAGAGTAAGTTCTCAAGAAGGTGTATAAGGGATTTAAATAGGTTAAGTGAATGAGCAAAAATTTGGCAGATAGAGAATAATGAGGGAAAATGTGAATGTTCAAACATATTAAGAGCAAGCATAGGCCATTTGACCCCGTCTGCTTACTGTACCATTCAATATAATCATGTCTGATCCGTTTGTAATCTCAATTGATAAAATGTGACACCCTTGTTAGTTAAAAAATTATTTATTTTTGTCTTAAAATATTCAATGTCTCAACCTATCAGTGTAGAAGAGAGTCTCACAAATACTCACAGTCTTTTAGGAAAACATATTTCTCTTCTCTGTCCTAAATGAATGTTTCCTTATTTTCAGACTATGGTTGTGAGTTCTGGTTTCTCCTGCAAGGGGAAAGGTCCTTTCTGCATCAAGTTTCTTGTTTTTTTAAAGCTCTGTAGGTAGAGGATCAGCCTATTCCTTTCCCCCTGCAATAATCAACAAAACTTTGTTAAATGACAGTGTACTGTATAAACAGAGAGAGACTGCAGAAATCTGTGGTACTGAGGGATCTTGTTGTCCTGGTGTATGAATCACAAGACTCTGGTACCATCACTCCCCGCTACAGAAAAATACCTGAGTTCTCTCTGCCAGAATTTTCTCTTGATGCTCTTTTCTCCTCGATTGGAGAAACATTACATGTGAGTCAGTCTATTTTTACTGAGCTTGCTTTTGCCAAGGGTCTGCTTATGAGATGGCATTATATTGGAACAGGTGCTGTTTAGTAGTTAAATTGTCTATTATTCTGTTAAATTTTCCAAAAGAGATAAAGTCAGACCAATTCTTCTTTCTTTTGTTTATATTTTAATTGTAGAGTAAGAATAAAGTGTACTTTGCTTAAAGCTGAGCAGTGTGACCAATTGAATTACATTCAGAATACAGCCCATTACACTCACCATATGTACCCGAGTAATGGATATCTCATGTAAAAGTCGACCCCCTATTTTTGGCCAAATAACCTGGAATTTTCCATGTATCTCATAGAAAAGTTGGCCCTAGTTCTTCACAGATAACAGATCAATGTTTATGAGTCAGCGTGCGGCCATCACATTCCGCTCCAGCTTTCCAATCTGCTGGTTGTTCCTCTCCACTCCTGGTCTTCCAGTCCCCTGACTGTTGCACTCCGATCTGGGTTTTCAGAATTACCATAATTCATTTCTTTAATTTGTTTAGAGATTAATTGGGCTTCTGCTAATAACAAGTTATAAATTTTAACGGGCATGAATTTCAGCCCCTCAAAAGTAGTATCCATATATAGTCAAAGCCATAAATTTAACCTTAAAAAGCAGTCAAAAAAGTTTGACTATTACTTGAGTATATACGGTACCTAAATTAAGAAAAAGTAAGGGTCTAGACTATCTCCTTCATATTTCTGAAGGGGGTTTGGTCTGGTCCATAACAAGTTGTACTAGGGCTTAGTTAACAAGCATTTTATGTAGTTTTTGATGGAGGACTGAAATGGTAAAAGCACTGTTTTAAAAGCAGAGGATTGTCAAAGGATTGTTGCACCTTTTAAAAGCAAATAGCCTGGCACTCATTGTGAGTGCTATCTTCACAGCTATTGGTGCAAGCAGGGGTGCAAGTCTAGCTGCAAACAAGTTGAAGCCAAAGAGCATGTACAAATTCAGATTCAGTCAGCAACTAGTAGCTGATTGGTCTATGATATGGTGACCAGCAATCAATGACAATGGTCTTCTGCCTGCTATTAATAATTTGATTGGCTGAACAGTTTGGGGAGAAATGTTGGGCCTCCAAAAAGAAAGGGGCAGTTCCTTTTATCCTATATTGAAAACCTCAAATCTGAAAAAAATATACTTTTCCATCAGAAGTTGCCATAAGTTCCTATCTACCAATAGGAATAGCCTTGATTCAATGGAGTACACAGAAGGGCATGCCAGTGACAGCACCAAGAATACCTAAAAGTCAAGTAGCAACCTGGGAAAGCTACAAAACATGATGACTTGCCTAACAGCAGAAGTAGCAAGTGATAGGCAGAACTCAATGGTCCCACAACTAACTGATCAGATCTAAGTTCTACAATCCCTACACATCCAGTTATGGTGGACAATTCAACAACAACACACAAATATCCCCAGCCTCAATAGTGGGGGAGCCAAGCACATCAGTGCAAAAGATAGGGCTGAAACACTCGCAGTAATCTTCAGCCAGAAGTACTGAGTTCAATCTCAGGCTCCTTTGGAGATCCCCAACATTACAGAAGCCAAGCTTCAGTCAATTCAATTCACTCCACATGACATCATAAGGATGGGCAATAAATACTGGCTCTATCAGGGATGCCCTTCTCCCTGGAATGAATTAAAACAAAACAAAAGAAGGACAGAAAATGAAAGCATGGGGTGGAAAGGGATGGATGGAGGAGAATGCAGAAAAGCTTCAAGGAGATTAGATCGCCGCAAAATCAACATTTTAATAGTCGACAGAAAATCAAACATGCCCAGAAATAACTTCCCCAATGTACACTTCATGCCTAAAACAATAATTGGAAAAGTTACATACTTCAGTGAAAAACAAATGAATGGACTCTTGAGAATTTTCCTGAAAAAACCTTCCTGCAGGCTCTTTTCCTATTTTTCAATGACAGTGAAATTATTCATTCACTAGCTGCTTTACCTGGTTACTGACAGTCAGAGCTAGTGTTCAGGTTGAGCATCAGAACAAGGTAAAGTCAGCAATATTACATATATTATTGAGAAAAAAAACCTTTAAAATCTATCAGGTTTCTCTTAAGGTTTAGAATTTCTACAGTGAGGAAACAGGCCCTTCAGCCCAACAAGTCCACAACACCCCTCTGAAGAGTATCCAAGCCAGACCCATTACCCTACATTTCCCCTGACTAATGAACCTAACCTATACATCCCTGAACACTATGGGGCAATTTAGCATGGCCAATTCATCTAACCTGCACATCTTTGAATTGTGGGAAGAAACCCAGACAGGCACTGGGAGAATGTGCAAACTCTACACAGACAGTCACCTGAGGCTGGGATTGAACCCAGGTCCCTGGCACTATGAGGTAGTAGTGATAACCACTGAGCCACCATGCCACCCTTAAGTGGTGCCTTCCTGCTTTGGGTTCGTTACCTGATAAGAGAAAGATAAATTCATCATTCTGGTATAATACCAGTACAGAAAATAATCAAACATTCTCTGCCAGAAATGGTGACTGTACCTTGCTCAGTAAGCTGCTCAGAATACTGAACATTATCGACAATAACCTCCTGTACCATACTGACTGATGTAAAAGCTGCATCTCTGTAATAAAGGAATGAACACTATCTGGGAGCCAGCCATTCAATTAGCAGCTAGGCCATGTTTCCTGTTTTAATTCATCAAATGCAGGACTGGTCACATAGTTATTGCAGGAGACACTGTGGTTCAGTGACTAGTACTGTTGCCTCACAGCACTAATGACCCTGGTTCAATTCCAGCTTCAGGTGACTGTCTGTGGGAGTTTGCAGGTTCTCCTTGTGTCTACACGGGTATCCTATGTCTGCTCTGGTTTCCTCTTGAGGTGTGTAGGTTAGGTGGAGGGTTGTGGGATAGTCCTCTTCAAAGGGTTAGTGTGAACTTGATGGGCTGAATGTCTTGCTTCCACACAGTAAGGATTCTATTAGTCAAACTCATAGAGTCGTACAGCACAAAGATAGGCTCTTTGACCCAAACTGGTCCATGCTGACCAAAATGTCCATCCAACCTAACCCCATTTCTCAGCACTTTTGCCCGAAACGTTGATTTTACTGCTCCTCGGATGCTGCCTGAACTGCTGTGCTCTTCCAGCACCACTAATCCATATTCTTCTAAACCTATCCTAACCACATATTTGTCCAAAAGCCTTTCAAATGTTGTTCATGTGCCCGCTTGAACCACTTTTGCTGGCAGATCATTTTACATGTGCACCACCCTCTGTATAAAGAAGTTGCCCCACAGGTTCCCTTTTATTCTTGCCCCTCTAGCTTTCAACTCCCCAACCCTGGGAAAAAGACTGAGTGCATTCATCCTAGCCAGGCCTTTGGAGCAAGCAGTAATTGAACTTGGTTCTTCTGGTCCAGAAGTAGAAAAGCTTACTCTGGTTGCTTCATGTGTAATCCAGATGTTAAAAGTGAACCTGTTCGGGCAGTTTATGACTTACTTCTGGAGCAGGTGGGACTTGAAACTGGCCGAGAGATGGGGACACTATCACTGCATCATAAGAGCCCCATGATATGTCATGTGTACTACGACTAATTGTATGCAGATGTCAGACACTAACTGGAGTTTCACTGGAGTACTTGTGCGCCTCTTATAGCACAGTGGCAGTGTTCCCACGTCTGCACAGGAGGCCTGTAAAACCAAGTCCCACACGGTCCAGATATGTATACCAACAACTTTGAACAGGTGGAATAGAATATATAAAAATGTATGAACATTGCAAAGGCTGTTGTGGTAGTATCCCTACCTCTGAGCCAGGAGTCCTGCGTTCAAGTCCAACCTGCTCCAAAGATGTGTCATAAAACGTCCAAACATCTTGAGTAAAAACAATTACAATTACGGCTGTTTCCCAAACATAACAGTTGCTTTCAAACATCTTATTGTGTGCTGATATTGCGCCTGTCTCTAGATTCAAGCTCTTACCCACTCAGAGGTGCACCATACCATGTCTAAATAGGTTGATTAAAACTTAAAATAATGCAAAAAGAGGATTTGTGGTAAGACTCTATTTCAACCAGAAGTCAAAACATTGGTACTGCAACATATAACATTCCCACCATCATCTAGGTCCATTTATTATTGCCTGGTAAGCAAAATTTGATAGAATCACTTATATTTTTGCTACTTTATAGCACAGTGGTACAATGGCCAATTATTCAGCTACTGGGGTTAAAGGGCTAAATTATAAGGACAGCTTACAAAAGCTGGACTTGTGTTCCCTTAAGCACAGAACGTAGAGGGGCAATCTAATTATAGAGATTAAGAAGATTAGAAGATTTGAAAAGCAAATGGGAACCCTTTTCTCTGGTGTTGCCAAATCCTAAGGAGAGGAATGTGGTTTTAAATTAAATCTGGATCACTTAGCAATGATTTCAGCAAGCACTTAAGCATGGAAAGGATAACGGAAATCTTAACTCTCTCCTCCAAAACTGTTGTTTAGTTAATTTAAAATCATCAAAATCAGAGTATGAGGATCAAGAGTATGGTGCTGGAAAAGCACAGCAGGTCGGGCAGCATCTGAGGATCAGGAAAATCATTCTGATGAAGGGCTTTTGCCTGAAACAGTGAAGCTCCTGCTCCTCAGATGCTGCCTGACCTGCTATGGTTTTGCAGCACCACACACTGAACTCTGATCTCCAGCATCTGCAATCCCCACTTTTGCCAAGAGTATGGGGGTTATGAAGCCAAGCCATTGAATTAGAGTTAAGATACAGATCAACAATATGAGATGTGAAGGAATTCCTTCTCTCAGAGAGCAGTGAATGTCTGGAGTTCTCTACCCCGGAGAGTTGTGGAGGCATGATCATCAAAACCTTTTAAATAGAAGGTGAATAGAAATATCAAAGAGTTGAAGGCTATAATGAACTAGCTTGTAAACGGAATTGAGATCTGGGGGAGATCAGCAATGATCATAAAGAATGGTGGGACAGATTTGGGGAGATAGATACTCTACACCTGCTATGGTTTTGTTTATATTCTAACTAATCTAAGAATGGTTGAACATATTCAAAGGAATGAGTGGTCTACTCTTATCCAAAATCTTCCTCTTAATGTGTCTATCTACCCCAGAATCGACCACAGATTGAACTAAGGAGTCTCTGAGTCTGTATCGTCATCGCTAGTGATACTGTGGTGAGTCTACACTTTCCTGAATGTAGTATGACATGGAACCTGGAGAAAGCACACAGATAGGGGGAATTTCCATTGATGTAAGTGTTCTGACCCAGTTTCAACTGGAATAACCTGGGAGGTTGAGAACAGAAGTGAAGCTTGAGATTTATACTAACTCTCTTAGTGCCACCTTTTATTCTCGATATAATAAGACTCAACTGTATTTATTGAAACTTGGTTTCTTAAATAAAACAGACATTTACCTGAATGAACACATATTTCATGCTGCTCAGTTCTACCACATTTGGCAACAAAAGCTATTTAGCACTCTGTATCTTCTAACTTCAAGGAAAGAAACTGCCAGATATGGGAGAAAGCAATTTGATCTCCAGCACCAACACCTCACCCTCTGCAAAGCAACAAGTCACATAATTCTGTTTTTTCTCGACTGAAGAGTCTAAATGGTAGAAGCAAGAATGATAAAGGTTTGAATACAATGAAGATGGAGCAGATCCAAAGACCACAGAGCAGGATGCTATTACAGTTAAAAAAGATGAAAGAACATTGCCTATAGCATAATATAGAACAGGATTGATAGACCAGCTGGCTTTTAATAGTCCATCAATTCCATACATTCGTCTACATTATCCAAATTGAGACGATTATAATCCAGTAACAGATATAAGAGAAGATATCACTAAGTTGTGTTTTTTAAAAGATGGTATATTGTTGAATCCTAAGGGAGGTAAGGAGTTGAACTGTTTTTGTTTGGATGAGAAATGGGAGATGCATCCAACAAGTTTCAGTTTCTGCAAACTGTTGCTGCAGGAAAGAAAGGAATTGTAGGGTTTGTTATTTAGGATCAAGAGACAACAAAAGAGGGAAACTTATGAGACTGGTGGCCTTAACAGCATTAATAAGAAAAGACATGAAAGAGGGAGTGAAAGAAAAGGAGAAAGATTGAGAGCAGAATCACTCAAGGAACCCAACACCCCACCCCCTCCCCTTTTCTGTTCTGGATTTTGAGAATTATTCACTAAGAACTGGGAATAGTTTCCAAGTTACGGGTGGGTCTGTGTTTAAATATAATTAAGTCATTAAGGTTGAAGATATGAATTACAAACAATCATTCGAAACAATGGATATACTTTTTTACAACAAGACTCACTGGCAGTTCATTAGATTACTGCTGTCTAAATTGAATGCTTTTAGTTTACGTAAAGTGACACTTAGGTAAAATTAATCTTACAGTGATAACATTAATCAATGTCATCATTGATGTTACTACAGCGACTGAAATATAAAAATTTAAGCAGTTAAAAAAATTAAAGCAATTTTTTAAAAAAAATCAATGTTTTTCTTAATTTCCAGACCCTGATTTGTGATACTCAACATTTCTAATTAATGACCTATTCTCGATAATTCTAACTAGTGTTGCTTTAAGTTTTTACTTTAATAATCCTACCTCGTTTCCATTCCAATATCACCCCGAGCCCTAACCCAATATCTGATTTAACAACATGTCAAAAAAAAAACTCCTTGACTGATTAAAAAGTGGATGTAAAAATGATACATCTTTCATCTATCTCAGGATATTAAAGATTGATCTTGAATCAATGAAACAACAGAACCGATGTTACAATGAAAGCTGAAGGCTGACCTGATTGAGGTCTTTAAAAATATGAAGGTGTCTATCTGGGTTGTGAAATAACTGCACACAGGTGGGTATCCCATCACCAAGTCACCCTTTATTTACATGTGCACAGTATGTAGACTCACAGAGATGTACAGCACAGAAACAGACCCTTCGGTCCAACTTGTCCATGCCGACCAAATACTGACTGTGGCCAGCCAGCTCAGAGTCAGTCTCTGAACTGAGGAGATTCTAAATCCCTTGTTTATATTTTTTTTTATTCAATGTTATACAAATTGACAAACTCATGACATATTAACAGTTAACAGTCAAAAAAAACTACAAAGAAACAGAATCCCAAAAACAAATGCCTCAAGTCCCCCTCTAGCCAACAGGAAAAGCAATACACAGAACCAATAAAGTAAATCACATCACAATCCTCCAAATAAAAACACACAACGAACAACCAAAAAAGTGCATCAAAGGAAACCCACATCCTGCAGCCCCAGAGATATCAACTCTCCCCAGAGATACACAAAAACGCAATGCACATATGGAAACACAATTCAATCACAATCTACATGATAAGATACAGTGCAAACACAATATACACATAAGGGTATAGTGCAACCCGGAAGGGGCAGATGCTGGATTAGTGGTGCTGGAAGAACACAGCAGTTCAGGCAGCATCCAATGAGCAGCGAAATCGATGTTTCAGGCAAAAGCCCTTCATCAGGAGTCCACTCCAAGGCAGAGTCCACTCACAGAATGGGGCTACTCCCAGAGTTCACTATCCGACCCAGAATCCACTTCTCAAACCGGAACCTGCCTCTAACAGCAGGGTTCGCTTCCATTGGCAGTTCCTCCTCCTGTGGGCAGGGTGCACACAAACGCTCAGCTCCCCCATGAGACTCCATCAATCCCCTGTTTATTTTTTTTAGGTGTGAGACACAATGAGGCGCAACAGGTGTACAAATCTTTATTCAATTTCCACCACCAGGAAGAAAGAAACACCAGGATGGCCAGTGAAATTCCCTGTTTACACTGTCTTTTCAATCCCCACACTACTGCCTAACTGCGGTCGTGCTTATATTTTCCCCAGCACCCATGTTGTGTGTGTGCAGGTGTGAGACACAGTGAAAGACACAAGGTGCACAAATCTTTATTCAATTTCTACCCCCAGGAAGAAAGGAAACACCCGAGTGGCCGGTGACAAGCACTGCCCTTCACATCAAAGGGCAATACTGTGATCAGAACAGTGAAGGGGAGGGTAGGGACTAAATCAAAATAGAGTTGGAGGGAGAAATAATGCACTCCACTCCCTGCGGCGCCCACCTCTCCCTGAACAACTCCAGGGTGTTGGTGGACACAGCGTGCTCCTTCTCCAGAGACACCCGGGCTTTAACGTAACCGCAGAAGAGGGGCAGGCAGTCGGCCCTAACGACCCCCTCCACGGCCCGCTGCCTGGACCTGTTGATGGCCAGTTTGGCCAGGCCCAGGAACAGACCCACGAGGAGGTCCTCTGACCTACCCTCCCCCTTCCGTACATCCCTGTTTATTTATTTTTCACAGGAAAAGGTCACACTCTGTAACAGAAGTGGACAATTTATTTTACACACAAGTACATAATTTCCCTTTACTTGGAAAGGCTGGTCACAGACGACATGGAATGTTATGGTACTCACTTGCATATAATTCTGTGCACAACTTTTGTACCTTTTTAAAAAGGGTACAAAATGCCAACATATTTCTCAAATATATGATGTTGAATATATATTTTTTTAATTACATCAGCAACAATTTGAACACAACCTGTACATGTACCCTTCCTCAAACTCCTTATATCACTGCACCAGACTTAGGTTGCTTCGTTAAAAACATACCCACTGGTCAGCTTTACTAAAAAGCAAATGCCAGGGCAGTTATTACAGTTTGAGTGTCTTAATCTATGCATGTTTAAACAACTCTAATTGTCAGTAACATTCCTGTTTATTTTTTTTTTTTTTTTTTTTAACCCCCACACTACCGCCTAAGTGCGGTAGTGCTTATTTTTATTCCCCAGCACCCATGGTGTGTGTGTGCAGGTGTGAGACACAGTGAAAAGACACAAAGTGCACGAATCTTTATTCAATTTCCACCACCAGGAAGATAGGAAAGACACCCGAGTGGCCAGTGACAAGCACTGCCCTTCAAACCACAGGGCAATGCTGTGTGATCAAAACAGTGAAGGGGAGGGTAGGGATCAAATCAAAATAGAGTTGGAGGGAGAAATGATGCACTCCACTCCCTGCGGCGCCCACCTCTCCCTGAACGACTCCAGGGTGTCGGTGGACACCGCGTGCTCCTTCTCCAAGGACACCCGGGCTCTAACGTAACCCCGGAAGAGGGGCAGGCAGTCGGCCCTAATGACCCCCTCCACGGCCCGCTGCCTGGACCTGTTGATGGCCAGTTTGGCCAGGCCCAGGAGCAGACCCACGAGGAGGTCCCCGGACCTGCCCTCCCTCCTCCGTACCGGGTGCCCGAAGATCAGGAGCGTGGGACTGAAGTGCAACCAGAAACAGAGGAGAAGGTTTTTAAGAAAATCAAAAAGGGAGTGCAAACGCCCACACCCAATATATACATGGTCCACGGACTCCACAGCGCCACAGAACAAGCAGTTGGGCTGGGAGTCCGTGAACCACCGCAACCTGCGGTTGCAGGGGACTGCTGCGTGCAGCACCCTCCACCCCAGATCCCCGAGAGAAAGGGGGAGGACTCCCGCGTAGAGAGCCCTCCACTGGGGATCCCCACCGCCCGGTGGCAAATGGGCACGCCAAGGCGTGTCCGGACAGTGGATGAGGGAGAAGAGGTGGACGGTGTGCAGCAGCAGTCGATACAGGGCCCTCCTTTTTATGTCCCTAAAAGCAACAAAATTAAAATTCCGGAGGCGGCTCAGGTTGTGGGGCACAGGCTCCCGCGGGAAGTACGGGACCTTGGGGCCAATGTGAAATTCCGTCCGGGCCGGGGTGAGCGCGGACGGGATCCCACCGCACACCTGAGCGTCCTCCAACCGGTGCACTACGTCGGGTCCGAGCACCGCCGTTTTAAGGCGTCGGATGGCGGTGGCCACGTACCGGACGTCTACCGCTGCCCTGCTCGCTATGTCCTGCGGCAGCGTCCAGCCCAGGCCCCCGGCACCCAGCACGTCCCCGACCCTGGTCGCCCTCGCCGCCACGGCCCTCCCCTCCGACAGCCACTCGAACCCGCGAGTACGGAGGTGCGGATTCCTGAGCAACGGCTCCCTGACGACAGCCGCTACTCCAGCCGGAGGGTAGGCGCGACGCGATTCGACCATGTTCCAGACAGTGATCAGGTCCTGGTAAAGGACAGGCAGCGCCTTGAGGGCGACCTCCAAACCGTCGCGGTCGACGAACAGGAGCTGCGTGTCGTAGTTGAGGTTACGCACCTGGCGGAAAAAATACGTCGCCAGGACGCACCACCTAGGAGGAGGCTCGACGTAAAGGTATCGCCGCAAGGTCTGAAGGCGGAACGTCGCGACCTGGGTGCGGACGCACACCAGCGACTGACCGCCCTCCCCGATAGGGAGACTCAGAACCTGCGCGGCGACCCAGTGCATCTTTTTGTCCCAGAAGAAGTCGACCAACGTTCTCTGGATGTCAGCGACAAAGCCAGGAGGAGGGACCAAAGTGACCAGCCGGTACCACAGCATGGCGGCCACCAGCTGGTTTATGACCAGCACTCGACTCCTGTAAGATAGCACTCGGAGCAGTCCTGTCCAGCGGCCTAGGCGAGCCGAGACTTTGGCCTCCAGCTCCTGCCAGTTGGCCGGCCAGGATTCCTCAGCCGGGCCGAGGTAGACCCCCAGGTAGAGGAGATGGGTGGTACTCCAGCTGAACCCCCGTAACTCCTCCGGCAGAGAGTCCACCCGCCACGGGCCGACCAGTAGTCCGGAACACTTGGCCCAGTTGATCCTGGCGGAAGACGCCGCCGAGTACACGGCCTGGCACTCGCGCATCCTCCCCAGGTCAGCCGGGTCGGTGAAAGTGAGGAGCACGTCGTCGGCGTAGGCCGAGAGGACCACCCCCGTGCCCGCGCCGCGCAGAACCAGCCCCGACAACCTCCTCCGCAAGAGGCGCAGGAAAGGCTCCACGCACAGGGAATACAGCTGGCCGGACAGGGGGCAGCCTTGACGCACTCCTCTCCCGAAGCGAAGGGGCGCCGTCAGGGACCCGTTAACTTTAACCAGACACTCTGCGGCGGCGTACAAAAGTCGGATCCGGGCGACGAACCGCGTCCCGAACCCGAACGCCCGCAGAGTCCCGAGCAGGTACTCGTGATCGACCCTGTCGAACGCCTCCTCCTGGTCGAGGGACAGGAAGGCGCTCGGCAGACCAGCCCGTCGACAGAAATGGATCAGGTCCCGGACCAGGTGGACGTTGTCGTGTATCCTCCGGCCCGGGACCGTGTAGGACTGGTCCGGGTGAATCATGTGGGCCAGCACGGAAGCCAGGCGAGAAGACAACACCCTGGCGAAGATTTTGTAGTCCGTGCTGAGGAGGGAGACCGGACGCCAGTTCTTCAAAGAACGAAGGTCCCCCTTCTTCGGCAGCAGGACGATGACCGCCCTGCGCCAAGAAAGGGGCAGCTGTCCGGCATTTAGACACTCCCCCAGGACCTGTGCGTAGTCGTTCCCCAGGACGTCCCAGAACGCCCTGAAGAACTCCACAGTCAGCCCGTCCAGCCCCGGGGTTTTGCCCCTCGAGAGCCGGTCGAGGGCGCCGGTCAGCTCCTCTAAGGTGACGGGAGCGTCGAGCCTTCCGGCGTCCTCCGGGCTGAGCTGCGGCAGGTCCTCCCACAGAACTCTGCGAGCGTCCTCGCTGGACGGATCCGGAGAGAACAGAGCCGTGTAATAGTTTCGGACGTGGGCCCTGACGCCCTCCGGATCCGAGACGAGGGACCCGTCGTCGGCCAGCAGCACAAGGAGCTGCTGACGGGTGCCGCGCCTTTTTTCCAGCGAGTAGAAGAAGGGGGAGCCGCGGTCCAGGTCCTGCAGGAGCTGGATCCGCGACCTCACGTACGCGCCCCGAGCCCCGACGAGCTGCAGGTCCCGGAGCGCGGCCTTCTCCTCTTCGTACACCCCGCGCAGGGCCGGGTCCGCGTCGGGCTGACCGAGGCGTGACTCCAGGTCGAGCATCTCCCTCTCCAACTCCGCGATCCTGGATTTCCGCCTCTTGGTCGACCCCCTCGCGTACTCCTGACAGAAGACGCGGACGTGAGCCTTGCCCACGTCCCACCATAGCCTCAGGGAGGGGAAGCTTCCCCGCTTCCTTCTCCAGCCGGCCCAGAAACGACGAAACGAGTCCCGGAACCGCTCGTCCTCCAGCAGCAGGTTGTTAAAGTGCCAGTACGCGGAGCCGAGCCTGGCGCCGAACGGAAGGAGTTCCGCCCACACCAGGTGATGGTCCGTGCACGACACCTGCCGCGTGGAGGCCTTCGGAAAACAGGAGGCGTACGCCCGCGAAACGTACAGGCGGTCGATTCTGGACGCTCCGACCCCAGGCCTCACGAAGGTGAAGGCGATGGAGTCGGGATGGAGAGTCCGCCAGACGTCCACCAGGTCGAAGGACTTGACCAAGTCCCCCAACCTCTTCCCCGACGCGCAGCCAGTGCGGGTACCGCCGTGGTCCCTGCCCTCGAGGACGCAGTTAAAATCTCCCCCGAGGACGACACACTGGTTCTCGTCGATGGAAGCCAGATGAGCGGACAGTTCTTCGAAGAAGCTCGCTTGCCTCGGCCCGGCCAGGGGAGCGTATACGTTCACCAAGTGAAGCACCGCGCCCCCCAGCCGAACCGTCAGGTGAAGCAAACGGCCTGGCACCGGCTCCCTGACCCCCAAGATCTCGGGCTGAAAATGCGGGGCCAACAGGATAGCCACCCCGCCAGATCTGCGGGTGAGGTGACTCATGTAGACCCCCCCTCGCCACTCCAGGAGCCAGGTGGCTTCGTCTCCCGGGGTAGTGTGGGTTTCTTGCAGGAAGCACACCGCATACCTCCCGTCCCGGAGGACCGAGAGGGTCTGGAATCTGCGCTGTGACTCCCTGCTGCCGTTGATGTTGAGGCTGGCTATAGTAGTCTCCATGTCGGAAGCATTGTGCTACCACCACCAGTACAGTTAAAAACAAATACAATTACTGGGAGGACGAGGGAGGGGCACAGGAGTCCCTCGCCCTCACCAGGAGTGCCCCCAGGAAGTTCCTGACTCGCTTTCGCTCGTTGACGTCGAGCCCAGGCGCCTGGCGAGCAGCGTGGGCCGACCAATAAACTTTTTCATAAGAGCTCCAGCGGTCGAGCGCCAGTTGGGCTCTATCCCGGCGACCTCGAGTTTCCTCGACAAATTCCCGGAGTTCCTCGAGGGGGATGAGGGGGAGATCGGCGGGGGGCACCTGGGACTCAAAAACGTCACTGCAGACGGAGTCCGCGTCGTCCCCGGTGTCCGCCACCGATCCCGAACCCTCCTCCGGGAGGTCGCCCTCGGTCGCCGACCCCTCCCCCACCGAGAGGATGGGGGCTGGTCCGGCGCCGCCAACAGGCCTCGAACCCCCGGCGACCCCACCCCCAGGGTCACCGGCGGTACCTTCCTCGGCGCACCCCGTCCCGGAACGCCCCGAGTTCGGGTCGTCGGGCGGCGGAGGCTCGGGGCCCCGCTCTCCTCCCGACACCGGGACGCCTGGCTCCTCGGGGAAAAGGTCATCCCCCAGGAAAAGGTCGTCCCCCAGGGCCAAGGCTCCCGGAAAAACAGTCTGGGAGGGAGGAGCGGGGATAACACCTACCTCCCCTCCGCCGCTCGGCGACCCAGTAAAGGGTCCTTTGTCGACGCCCGCACCGCGGCCCTCGTCGTCGTTGTTGTTGGGCAGGTCAGGCCGCGGTGCGGGATCGTTGGGGGGTCCCGTGGGCCCGTCCCCTGGAGAGGGGCAGCGCCGCCGGCGCGCTGCAGGACTGTCTCTCCCCTCCAAGGGCCAGCCCCTCTTCCCCAGAGAGACAGGGGGGGATCTATGGGCCTTCCCCTCCCCGCCCGCCTTGGTGGTCATGGGGCCTGAGGCCCCTCCCCCCAGCCTTTCCCGGAATACGATTGGCTGGGGGAAGGCAGGGGGCGTGGCCAGGGTGGGGAGGGTCAGCCGTGTCACTTCCTGCCCCGCCCCTGGTTTATCAGGTGACGGCGGGCGGGGCAGGGGCCCAGTTCCCTCTCCGGGGCCCGGAGACACGGTGGCTGCAGGAGATTGGGCAGCAGTGGTCCCCCCCAGGTTAGTGCCAGGGCGGGGCTCAGGCTCGGGGTCCCCGGGGCCAGGTGTTGCAGGGCCTGGGGCAGGCGTCGCAGCCCCAGGGGTTTCTCCATCGGGGCGGGGGGTAGACGTGGGGTCAGGGTCGGGTACGGGTCCGGGGGTTTGGGGGTCAGGGTTCCCGCGCCGGGGCGACGCTGGCACGGCCGCAGGGGCATCGTCGTGCCGGGGCGGGGCAGGTCGTGGGCTGGGTGTCGGGGATGGGGATAGGATGGTCTCCCCGTGGGCGGGCCTGACGCGCCGCGCCTTCCTGAGCGCCTTCCGGCCGGCTGGACGCTCACCCCCCTCCCTGCCGGAGGCTGGAGGATCGGAAGCCTCCGGCTCAGGCTCCGGTGCCGGGGCCTGTGGCGTTGACTTTGGGGGAGGGGGAGTGGGCGCGGCGGCACCACCGTCAGCCGTTGGCGAGGGCTGGGCGGCCTTCTGGGTGGGGCAGTTTCTTCTAATGTGCCCCACCTCGCGGCACAGGTGGCACCGCACGCCGTCCGCCGTCCAGAAGGCGCGGTAGGCCGCGCCCTCGTGGAGGAGGGTAAAGGAGCCCTCCGTGACCTCCTCCCGGGCCAGGCAAATAAACACCTGGCGACGGAAGGAGTAGATGTGCCGGAGGGCGGGGTCCCTCAGACCGAGCAGGAGCGGCTGGATCCCTGACCGGATCTCCCCCAAGGTGGTGAGGTGGGGGAGAAGGAGCTCGCTGGCAATAAAGGGCGGGACGTTGGAGATCACGACCCTCTGGGCCGTGACCTCCAGAGGGTCGACGGGCAAATGCGTCCCGCCCACAGCGAGCCCCCTCTCCACGGCCAGGTGGACCGCCTGCTCGGTCTTTAGGAAAAATACGGCCTTCCCGTACATCCGGGCCGCAGCGACTATGGCCAGTGGGCCGACCACACTAGCCATAGCCTTGCTGCAGGCCTCGATGCTCATATTGGGGTGGGGATAGGCCTTGACCCCCAGGCGTTTGGTCAGGTGCCCGAAGGGGGTGTGGTTCGCAGCCGGGCCTGGGCCAGCCGAGCCTAAGGCAGCGGCTACCCCGGCGTAGGTGCGGCTGGGCCCCGCGACCTTCGGGCTCGCCATCCTCTGCTGCCGGTGGTGGAGTCGGTCCTCTGGCAGCGGCAGTGGTGGAGGTCGCAGGGAGGGTCCCAGGCAGCGACGGTGGAGACCTGCCTCAGGTGACAACAGCGGTGGAGGCAGGCCTCAGGCGAGTCCCAGGTAGGCCCTCGGTCGCAGCGGTGTGGGGCAGACCTGTTAGGGAGGGTCCCCAAGGCAAGTCCCAGGCAGCCCCAAAATCAAGTCCCAGGCAGCAGATGTAGAGGCAGGCCTCAGGCAACAGCAGTGGTGGAAGGCAGGCCTCCGGCAAGTCCTGGGCAGTTCCTCGGTTGCAGCTGTGGTGGGGGGCAGGCCTGTTGGGGAAGGCCCCCAAGGCAAGTCCCAGGCAGCAGCAGTGGAGGCAGGCCTCCGGCAAGTCCCAGGCAGTTCCTCCAGTCACAGCAGTGGGGGGGGCAGGCCTGTTGGGGAGGGTCCCCAAGGGAAGTCCCAGGCAGCCCCAAAACCGAGCCCAAGGCAGCAGTGGTGGAGGTAGGCCTCAGGCAACAGCAGCAGCGGTGGTGGTGGAGGTCCTGGGGAGGGGCCCCAAGGCAAGTCCCAGGCAGCAAAGGCAGAGGCAGGCCCCGGGCAGCAGCAGTAGAGGCAGGCCTCTCCTCAGGCCACAGCAGCAGCAGTGGTGGTGGTGGAGGTCCTGGGGAGGGGCCCCACGGCGAGTCCCAGGCAGCAAAGGCGGAGGCAGGCCCCGGGCAGCAGCAGCAGTAGAGGCAGGCCTCTCCTCAGGCCACAGCAGCAGTAGTGGTGGTGGTGGAGGCCCTGGGGAGGGGCCCCAAGGCGAGTCCCAGGCAGCGAAGGCAGAGGCAGGCCTCAGGCAGCAGCAGCAGAGGCAGGCCTCTCCAAAGTCCCAGGCAGCAGCAGGGAGGCAGGCCCCAAGCAGCAACAGGAACAGTCCTTGCACAGTCACAAGATGGTCCAATCTCTCCAGAAGGGAAGGAAACACTCAAGTGGCCAGTCACAACTGCAGGGTGTCAGTGGACACCCGCGTGCTCCTTCTCCAGAGACACCCGGGCTTTAACGTAACCGCAGAAGAGGGGCAGGCAGTCGGCCCTAACGACCCCCTCCACGGCCCGCTGCCTGGACCTGTTGATGGCCAGTTTGGCCAGGCCCAGGAACAGACCCACGAGGAGGTCCTCTGACCTACCCTCCCCCTTCCGTACATCCCTGTTTATTTATTTTTCACAGGAAAAGGTCACACTCTGTAACAGAAGTGGACAATTTATTTTACACACAAGTACATAATTTCCCTTTACTTGGAAAGGCTGGTCACAGACGACATGGAATGTTATGGTACTCACTTGCATATAATTCTGTGCACAACTTTTGTACCTTTTTAAAAAGGGTACAAAATGCCAACATATTTCTCAAATATATGATGTTGAATATATATTTTTTTAATTACATCAGCAACAATTTGAACACAACCTGTACATGTACCCTTCCTCAAATTCCTTATATCACTGCACCAGACTTAGGTTGCTTCGTTAAAAACATACCCACTGGTCAGCTTTACTAAAAAGCAAATGCCAGGGCAGTTATTACAGTTTGAGTGTCTTAATCTATGCATGTTTAAACAACTCTAATTGTCAGTAACATTCCTGTTTATTTTTTTTTTTTTTTTTTTTTTTTTTTCTTTCAGGGTGTTGGTGGACACCCGCGTGCTCCTTAATCTCCTGTTTTTTTTTTTTTTTTTTTTTTTTTTTTTAAATTAACCCCCACACTACCGCCTAAGTGCGGTAGTGCTTATTTTTTCCCCAGCACCCATGGTGTGTGTGTGCAGGTGTGAGACACAGTGAAAGACACAAAGTGTACGAATCTTTATTCAATTTCCACCACCAGGAAGATAGGAAAAACACCCGCGTGGCCAGTGACAAGCACTGCCCTTCAAACCACAGGGCAATGCTGTGTGGACATTCCTGTTTATTTTTTTTTTTTTTTTTTTTTTTTTTTCGCACTCCTGTTTATTTTTTTTTTTTTTTTTTCTCTCTTTTTTTTTCTTTTTTTTCTTAACCCCCACACTACCGCCTAACTGCGGTAGTGCTTATTTTTTCCCCAGCACCCATGGTGTGTGTGTGCAGGTGTGAGACACAGTGAAAAGACACAAAGTGCACGAATCTTTATTCAATTTCCACCACCAGGAAGATAGGAAAAACACCCGCGTGGCCAGTGACAAGCACTGCCCTTCAAACCACAGGGCAATGCTGTGTGGACATTCCTGTTTATATTTTTTTTTTCTTTTTTTTTTCTTTTTTTTTTTTTTTTTTTTTTTTTTTGGTCCAATCTCTCCCGAAGGGAAGGAAACACTCAAGTGGCCAGTCACAACTCCAGGGTGTCAGTGGACACCCGCGTGCTCCTTCTCCAAGGACACCCGGGCCACATTCCTGTTTATTTTTTATTTTTTTTTTTTGCTGTGTGATCAAAACAGTGAAGGGGAGGGTAGGGACTAAATCAAAATAGAGTTGGAGGGGGAAATGATGCACTCCACTCCCTGCGGCGCCCACCTCTCCCTGAACGACTCCAGGGTGTCGGTGGACACCGCGTGCTCCTTCTCCAAGGACACCCGGGCTCTAACGTAACCCCGGAAGAGGGGCAGGCAGTCGGCCCTAACGACCCCCTCCACGGCCCGCTGCCTGGACCTGTTGATGGCCAGTTTGGCCAGGCCCAGGAGCAGACCCACGAGGAGGTCCTCGGACCTGCCCTCCCTCCTCCGTACCGGGTGCCCGAAGATCAGGAGCGTGGGACTGAAGTGCAGCCAGAAACAGAGGAGAAGGTTCTTAAGAAAATCAAAAAGGGAGTGCAAACGCCCACAACCAACATATACATGGTCCACGGACTCCACAGCGCCACAGAACAAGCAGTTGGGCTGGGAGTCCGTGAACCACCGCAACCTGCGGTTGCAGGGGACTGCTGCGTGCAGCACCCTCCACCCCAGATCCCCGAGAGAAAGGGGGAGGACTCCCGCGTAGAGAGCCCTCCACTGGGGATCCCCACCGCCCGGTGGCAAATGGGCACGCCAAGGCGTGTCCGGACGGTGGATGAGGGAGAAGAGGTGGACGGTGTGCAGCAGCAGTCTATACAGGGCCTTCCTTTTAATATCCTTAAAAGAAACAAAATTAAAATTCCGGAGGCGGCTCAGGTTGTGGGGCACAGGCTCCCGGGGGAAGTACGGGACCTTGGGGCCAATGTGAAATTCCGTCCGGGCCGGGGTGAGCGCGGACGGGATCCCACCGCACACCTGAGCGTCCTCCAACCGGTGCACTACGTCGGGTCCGAGCACCGCCGTTTTAAGGCGTCGGATGGCGGTGGCCACGTACCGGACGTCTACCGCTGCCCTGCTAGCTATGTCCTGCGGCAGCGTCCAGCCCAGGCCCCCGGCACCCAGCACGTCCCCGACCCTGGTCGCCCTCGCCGCCACGGCCCTCCCCTCCGACAGCCACTCGAACCCGCGAGTACGGAGGTGCGGATTCCTGAGCAACGGCTCCCTGACGACAGCCGCTACTCCAGCCGGAGGGTAGGCGCGACGCGATTCGACCATGTTCCAGACAGTGATCAGGTCCTGGTAAAAGACAGGCAGCACCTTGAGGGCGACCTCCAAACCGTCACGGTCGACGAACAGGAGCTGCGTGTCGTAGTTGAGGTTACGCACCTGGCGGAAAAAATACGTCGCCAGGGCGCACCACCTAGGAGGAGGCTCGACGTAAAGGTATCGCCGCAAGGTCTGAAGGCGGAACGTCGCGACCTGGGTGCGGACGCACACCAGCGACTGACCGCCCTCCTCGATAGGGAGACTCAGAACCTGCGCGGCGACCCAGTGCATCTTTTTGTCCCAGAAGAAGTCGACCAACGTTCTCTGGATGTCAGCGACAAAGCCAGGAGGAGGGACCAAAGTGACCAGCCGGTACCACAGCATGGCGGCCACCAGCTGGTTTATGACCAGCACTCGACTCCTGTAAGATAGCACTCGGAGCAGTCCTGTCCAGCGGCCTAGGCGAGCCGAGACTTTGGCCTCCAGCTCCTGCCAGTTGGCCGGCCAGGATTCCTCAGCCGGGCCGAGGTAGACCCCCAGGTAGAGGAGATGGGTGGTACTCCAGCTGAACCCCCGTAACTCCTCCGGCAGAGAGTCCACCCGCCACGGGCCGACCAGTAGTCCGGAACACTTGGCCCAGTTGATCCTGGCGGAAGACGCCGCCGAGTACACGGCCTGGCACTCGCGCATCCTCCCCAGGTCAGCCGGGTCGGTGAAAGTGAGGAGCACGTCGTCGGCGTAGGCCGAGAGGACCACCCCCGTGCCCGCGCCGCGCAGAACCAGCCCCGACAACCTCCTCCGCAAGAGGCGCAGGAAAGGCTCCACGCACAGGGAATACAGCTGGCCGGACAGGGGGCAGCCTTGACGCACTCCTCTCCCGAAGCGAAGGGGCGCCGTCAGGGACCCGTTAACTTTAACCAGACACTCTGCGGCGGCGTACAAAAGTCGGATCCGGGCGACGAACCGCGTCCCGAACCCGAACGCCCGCAGAGTCCCGAGCAGGTACTCGTGATCGACCCTGTCGAACGCCTTCTCCTGGTCGAGGGACAGGAAGGCGCTCGGCAGACCAGCCCGTCGACAGAAATGGATCAGGTCCCGGACCAGGTGGACGTTGTCGTGTATCCTCCGGCCCGGGACCGTGTAGGACTGGTCCGGGTGAATCATGTGGGCCAGCACGGAAGCCAGGCGAGAAGACAACACCCTGGCGAAAATTTTGTAATCCGTGCTGAGGAGGGAGACCGGACGCCAGTTCTTCAAAGAACGAAGGTCCCCCTTCTTCGGCAGCAGGACGATGACCGCCCTGCGCCAAGAAAGGGGCAGCTGTCCGGCATTTAGACACTCCCCCAGGACCTGTGCGTAGTCGTTCCCCAGGACGTCCCAGAACGCCCTGAAGAACTCCACAGTCAGCCCGTCCAGCCCCGGGGTTTTGCCCCTCGAGAGCCGGTCGAGGGCGCCGGTCAGCTCCTCTAAGGTGACGGGAGCGTCGAGCCTTCCGGCGTCCTCCGGGCTGAGCTGCGGCAGGTCCTCCCACAGAACTCTGCGAGCGTCCTCGCTGGACGGATCCGGAGAGAACAGAGCCGTGTAATAGTTTCGGACGTGGGCCCTGACGCCCTCCGGATCCGAGACGAGGGACCCGTCGTCGGCCAGCAGCACAAGGAGCTGCTGACGGGTGCCGCGCCTTTTTTCCAGCGAGTAGAAGAAGGGGGAGCCGCGGTCCAGGTCCTGCAGGAGCTGGATCCGCGACCTCACGTACGCGCCCCGAGCCCCGACGAGCTGCAGGTCCCGGAGCGCGGCCTTCTTCTCTTCGTACACCCCGCGCAGGGCCGGGTCCGCGTCGGGCTGACCGAGGCGTGACTCCAGGTCGAGCATCCCCCTCTCCAACTCCGCGATCCTGGATTTCCGCCTCTTGGTCGACCCCCTCGCGTACTCCTGACAGAAGACGCGGACGTGAGCCTTGCCCACGTCCCACCATAGCCTCAGGGAGGGGAAGCTTCCCCGCTTCCTTCTCCAGCCGGCCCAGAAACGACGAAACGAGTCCCGGAACCGCTCGTCCTCCAGCAGCAGGTTGTTAAAGTGCCAGTACGCGGAGCCGAGCCTGGCGCCGAACGGAAGGAGTTCCGCCCACACCAGGTGATGGTCCGTGCACGACACCTGCCGCGTGGAGGCCTTCGGAAAACAGGAGGCGTACGCCCGCGAAACGTACAGGCGATCGATTCTGGACGCTCCGACCCCAGGCCTCACGAAGGTGAAGGCGATGGAGTCGGGATGGAGAGTCCGCCAGACGTCCACCAGGTCGAAGGACTTGACCAAGTCCCCCAACCTCTTCCCCGACGCGCAGCCAGTGCGGGTACCGCCGTGGTCCCTGCCCTCGAGGACGCAGTTAAAATCTCCCCCGAGGACGACGCACTGGTTCTCGTCGATGGAAGCCAGATGAGCGGACAGTTCTTCGAAGAAGCTCGCTTGCCTCGGCCCGGCCAGGGGAGCGTATACGTTCACCAAGTGAAGCACCGCGCCCCCCAGCCGAACCGTCAGGTGAAGCAAACGGCCTGGCACCGGCTCCCTGACCCCCAAGATCTCGGGCTGAAAATGCGGGGCCAACAGGATAGCCACCCCGCCAGATCTGCGGGTGAGGTGACTCATGTAGACCCCCCCTCGCCACTCCAGGAGCCAGGTGGCTTCGTCTCCCGGGGTAGTGTGGGTTTCTTGCAGGAAGCACACCGCATACCTCCCGTCCCGGAGGACCGAGAGGGTCTGGAATCTGCGCTGTGACTCCCTGCTGCCGTTGATGTTGAGGCTGGCTATAGTAGTCTCCATGTCGGAAGCATTGTGCTACCACCACCAGTACAGTTAAAAACAAATACAATTACTGGGAGGACGAGGGAGGGGCACAGGAGTCCCTCGCCCTCACCAGGAGTGCCCCCAGGAAGTTCCTGACTCGCTTTCGCTCGTTGACGTCGAGCCCAGGCGCCTGGCGAGCAGCGTGGGCCGACCAATAAACTTTTTCATAAGAGCTCCAGCGGTCGAGCGCCAGTTGGGCTCTATCCCGGCGACCTCGAGTTTCCTCGACAAATTCCCGGAGTTCCTCGAGGGGGATGAGGGGGAGATCGGCGGGGGGCACCTGGGACTCAAAAACGTCACTGCAGACGGAGTCCGCGTCGTCCCCGGTGTCCGCCACCGATCCCGAACCCTCCTCCGGGAGGTCGCCCTCGGTCGCCGACCCCTCCCCCACCGAGAGGATGGGGGCTGGTCCGGCGCCGCCAACAGGCCTCGAACCCCCGGCGACCCCACCCCCAGGGTCACCGGCGGTACCTTCCTCGGCGCACCCCGTCCCGGAACGCCCCGAGTTCGGGTCGTCGGGCGGCGGAGGCTCGGGGCCCCGCTCTCCTCCCGACACCGGGACGCCTGGCTCCTCGGGGAAAAGGTCATCCCCCAGGAAAAGGTCGTCCCCCAGGGCCAAGGCTCCCGGAAAAACAGTCTGGGAGGGAGGAGCGGGGATAACACCTACCTCCCCTCCGCCGCTCGGCGACCCAGTAAAGGGTCCTTTGTCGACGCCCGCACCGCGGCCCTCGTCGTCGTTGTTGTTGGGCAGGTCAGGCCGCGGTGCGGGATCGTTGGGGGGTCCCGTGGGCCCGTCCCCTGGAGAGGGGCAGCGCCGCCGGCGCGCTGCAGGACTGTCTCTCCCCTCCAAGGGCCAGCTCCTCTTCCCCAGAGAGACAGGGGGGGATTTATGGGCCTTTCCCTCCCCGCCCGCCTTGGTGGTCATGGGGCCTGAGGCCCCTCCCCCCAGCCTTTCCCGGAATACGATTGGCTGGGGGAAGGCAGGGGGCGTGGCCAGGGTGGGGAGGGTCAGCCGTGTCACTTCCTGCCCCGCCCCTGGTTTATCAGGTGACGGCGGGCGGGGCAGGGGCCCAGTTCCCTCTCCGGGGCCCGGAGACACGGTGGCTGCAGGAGATTGGGCAGCAGTGGTCCCCCCCAGGTTAGTGCCAGGGTGTGGCTGGGCGGGGCAGGGCTCGGGCTCGGGCTCGGGGTCCCCGGGGCCTGGTGTTGCAGGGCCTGGGGCAGGCGTCGCAGCCCCAGGGGTTTCTCCATCGGGGCAGGGGGTAGACGTGGGGTCAGGGTCGGGTACGGGTCCGGGGGTTTGGGGGTCAGGGTTCCCGCGCCGGGGCGACGCTGGCACGGCCGCAGGGGCATCGTCGTGCCGGGGCGGGGCAGGTCGTGGGCTGGGTGTCGGGGATGGGGATAGGGTGGTCTCCCCGTGGGCGGGCCTGACGCGTCGCGCCTTCCTGAGCGCCTTCCGGCCGGCTGGACGCTCACCCCCCTCCCTGCCGGAGGCTGGAGGATCGGAAGCCTCCGGCTCAGGCTCCGGTGCCGGGGCCTGTGGCGTTGACTTTGGGGGAGGGGGAGTGGGCGCGGCGGCACCACCGTCAGCCGTTGGCGAGGGCTGGGCGGCCTTCTGGGTGGGGCAGTTTCTTCTAATGTGCCCCACCTCGCGGCACAGGTGGCACCGCACGCCGTCCGCCGTCCAGAAGGCGCGGTAGGCCGCGCCCTCGTGGAGGAGGGTAAAGGAGCCCTCCGTGACCTCCTCCCGGGCCAGGCAAATAAACACCTGGCGACGGAAGGAGTAGATGTGCCGGAGGGCGGGGTCCCTCAGACCGAGCAGGAGCGGCTGGATCCCTGACCGGATCTCCCCCAAGGTGGTGAGGTGGGGGAGAAGGAGCTCGCTGGCAATAAAGGGCGGGACGTTGGAGATCACGACCCTCTGGGCCGTGACCTCCAGAGGGTCGACGGGCAAATGCGTCCCGCCCACAGCGAGCCCCCTCTCCACGGCCAGGTGGACCGCCTGCTCGGTCTTTAGGAAAAATACGGCCTTCCCGTACATCCGGGCCGCAGCGACTATGGCCAGTGGGCCGACCACACTAGCCATAGCCTTGCTGCAGGCCTCGATGGTCATATTGGGGTGGGGATAGGCCTTGACCCCCAGGCGTTTGGTCAGGTGCCCGAAGGGGGTGTGGTTTGCAGCCGGGGCTGGGCCAGCCGATCCTAAGGCAGCGGCTACCCCGGCGTAGGTGCGGCTGGGCCCCGCGACCTTCGGGCTCGCCATCCTCTGCTGCCGGTGGTGGAGTCGGGACTCTGGCAGCGGCAGTGGTGGAGGTCGCAGGGAGGGTCCCAGGCAGCGACGGTGGAGACCTGCCTCAGGCGACAACAGCGGTGGAGGCAGGCCTCAGGCGAGTCCCAGGTAGGCCCTCGGTCGCAGCGGTGTGGGGCAGACCTGTTGGGGAGGGTCCCCAAGGCAAGTCCCAGGCAGCCCCAAAATCGAGTCCCAGGCAGCAGATGTAGAGGCAGGCCTCAGGCAACAGCAGTGGTGGAAGGCAGGCCTCCGGCAAGTCCCAGGCAGTTCCTCCAGTCACAGCAGTGGGGGGCAGGCCTGTTGGGGAGGGTCCCCAAGGAAAGTCCCAGGCAGCCCCAAAACCGAGCCCAAGGCAGCAGTGGTGGAGGTAGGCCTCAGGCAACAGCAGCAGCGGTGGTGGTAGAGGTCCTGGGGAGGGGCCCCAAGGCGAGTCCCAGGCAGCAAAGGCGGAGGCAGGCCCCGGGCAGCAGCAGTAGAGGCAGGCCTCTCCTCAGGCCACAGCAGCAGCAGTGGTGGTGGTGGAGGTCCTGGGGAGGGGCCCCAAGGCGAGTCCCAGGCAGCAAAGGCGGAGGCAGGCCCCGGGCAGCAGCAGCAGTAGAGGCAGGCCTCTCCTCAGGCCACAGCAGCAGCAGTGGTGGTGGTGGAGGTCCTGGGGAGGGGCCCCAAGGCGAGTCCCAGGCAGCAAAGGCGGAGGCAGGCCCCGGGCAGCAGCAGCAGTAGAGGCAGGCCTCTCCTCAGGCCACAGCAGCAGTGGTAGTGGTGGTGGAAGTCCTGGGGAGGGGCCCCAAGGCAAGCCCCAGGCAGCAGCAGGGAGGCAGGCCCCAAGCAGCAACAGGAACAGTCCTCGCACAGTCACAGAATGATCCAGTCTCCAGAAGGGAAGGAAACACTCGAGTGGCCAGTCACAACTGCAGGGTGTCAGTGGACACCCGCGTGCTCCTTCTCCAAGGACACCCGGGCCACATTCCTGTTTATTTTTTTTTTTTTTTTTTTTTTTCTCTCTTTTTTTTTTCTTTCTTTTTTTTCTTTTTTTTTTGTTTTTTCTACCCGGGCCAGATACTCCTGTTTATTTTTTTTTTTTTTTTTTTTTTTTTTCTTTAAATTAACCCCCACACTACCGCCTAAGTGCGGTAGTGCTTATTTTTTTCCCCAGCACCCATGGTGTGTGTGTGCAGGTGTGAGACACAGTGAAAGACACAAAGTGTACGAATCTTTATTCAATTTCCACCACCAGGAAGATAGGAAAAACACCCGCGTGGCCAGTGACAAGCACTGCCCTTCAAACCACAGGGCAATGCTGTGTGATCAAAACAGTGAAGGGGAGGGTAGGGACTAAATCAAAATAGAGTTGGAGGGGGAAATGAGGCACTCCACTCCCTGCGGCGCCCACCTCTCCCTGAACGACTCCAGGGTGTCGGTGGACACCGCGTGCTCCTTCTCCAAGGACACCCGGGCTCTAACGTAACCCCGGAAGAGGGGCAGGCAGTCGGCCCTAACGACCCCCTCCACGGCCCGCTGCCTGGACCTGTTGATGGCCAGTTTGGCCAGGCCCAGGAGCAGACCCACGAGGAGGTCCTCGGACCTGCCCTCCCTCCTCCGTACCGGGTGCCCGAAGATCAGGAGCGTGGGACTGAAGTGCAGCCAGAAACAGAGGAGAAGGTTCTTAAGAAAATCAAAAAGGGAGTGCAAACGCCCACAACCAATATATACATGGTCCACGGACTCCACAGCGCCACAGAACAAGCAGTTGGGCTGGGAGTCCGTGAACCACCGCAACCTGCGGTTGCAGGGGACTGCTGCGTGCAGCACCCTCCACCCCAGATCCCCGAGAGAAAGGGGGAGGACTCCCGCGTAGAGAGCCCTCCACTGGGGATCCCCGCCGCCCGGTGGCAAATGGGCACGCCAAGGCGTGTCCGGACGGTGGATGAGGGAGAAGAGGTGGACGGTGTGCAGCAGCAGTCGATACAGGGCCTTCCTTTTAATATCCTTAAAAGAAACAAAATTAAAATTCCGGAGGCGGCTCAGGTTGTGGGGCACAGGCTCCCGCGGGAAGTACGGGACCTTGGGGCCAATGTGAAATTCCGTCCGGGCCGGGGTGAGCGCGGACGGGATCCCACCGCACACCTGAGCGTCCTCCAACCGGTGCACTACGTCGGGTCCGAGCACCGCCGTTTTAAGGCGTCGGATGGCGGTGGCCACGTACCGGACGTCTACCGCTGCCCTGCTAGCTATGTCCTGCGGCAGCGTCCAGCCCAGGCCCCCGGCACCCAGCACGTCCCCGACCCTGGTCGCCCTCGCCGCCACGGCCCTCCCCTCCGACAGCCACTCGAACCCGCGAGTACGGAGGTGCGGATTCCTGAGCAACGGCTCCCTGACGACAGCCGCTACTCCAGCCGGAGGGTAGGCGCGACGCGATTCGACCATGTTCCAGACAGTGATCAGGTCCTGGTAAAAGACAGGCAGCACCTTGAGGGCGACCTCCAAACCGTCACGGTCGACGAACAGGAGCTGCGTGTCGTAGTTGAGGTTACGCACCTGGCGGAAAAAATACGTCGCCAGGGCGCACCACCTAGGAGGAGGCTCGACGTAAAGGTATCGCCGCAAGGTCTGAAGGCGGAACGTCGCGACCTGGGTGCGGACGCACACCAGCGACTGACCGCCCTCCTCGATAGGGAGACTCAGAACCTGCGCGGCGACCCAGTGCATCTTTTTGTCCCAGAAGAAGTCGACCAACGTTCTCTGGATGTCAGCGACAAAGCCAGGAGGAGGGACCAAAGTGACCAGCCGGTACCACAGCATGGCGGCCACCAGCTGGTTTATGACCAGCACTCGACTCCTGTAAGATAGCACTCGGAGCAGTCCTGTCCAGCGGCCTAGGCGAGCCGAGACTTTGGCCTCCAGCTCCTGCCAGTTGGCCGGCCAGGATTCCTCAGCCGGGCCGAGGTAGACCCCCAGGTAGAGGAGATGGGTGGTACTCCAGCTGAACCCCCGTAACTCCTCCGGCAGAGAGTCCACCCGCCACGGGCCGACCAGTAGTCCGGAACACTTGGCCCAGTTGATCCTGGCGGAAGACGCCGCCGAGTACACGGCCTGGCACTCGCGCATCCTCCCCAGGTCAGCCGGGTCGGTGAAAGTGAGGAGCACGTCGTCGGCGTAGGCCGAGAGGACCACCCCCGTGCCCGCGCCGCGCAGAACCAGCCCCGACAACCTCCTCCGCAAGAGGCGCAGGAAAGGCTCCACGCACAGGGAATACAGCTGGCCGGACAGGGGGCAGCCTTGACGCACTCCTCTCCCGAAGCGAAGGGGCGCCGTCAGGGACCCGTTAACTTTAACCAGACACTCTGCGGCGGCGTACAAAAGTCGGATCCGGGCGACGAACCGCGTCCCGAACCCGAACGCCCGCAGAGTCCCGAGCAGGTACTCGTGATCGACCCTGTCGAACGCCTTCTCCTGGTCGAGGGACAGGAAGGCGCTCGGCAGACCAGCCCGTCGACAGAAATGGATCAGGTCCCGGACCAGGTGGACGTTGTCGTGTATCCTCCGGCCCGGGACCGTGTAGGACTGGTCCGGGTGAATCATGTGGGCCAGCACGGAAGCCAGGCGAGAAGACAACACCCTGGCGAAGATTTTGTAGTCCGTGCTGAGGAGGGAGACCGGACGCCAGTTCTTCAAAGAACGAAGGTCCCCCTTCTTCGGCAGCAGGACGATGACCGCCCTGCGCCAAGAAAGGGGCAGCTGTCCGGCATTTAGACACTCCCCCAGGACCTGTGCGTAGTCGTTCCCCAGGACGTCCCAGAACGCCCTGAAGAACTCCACAGTCAGCCCGTCCAGCCCCGGGGTTTTGCCCCTCGAGAGCCGGTCGAGGGCGCCGGTCAGCTCCTCTAAGGTGACGGGAGCGTCGAGCCTTCCGGCGTCCTCCGGGCTGAGCTGCGGCAGGTCCTCCCACAGAACTCTGCGAGCGTCCTCGCTGGACGGATCCGGAGAGAACAGAGCCGTGTAATAGTTTCGGACGTGGGCCCTGACGCCCTCCGGATCCGAGACGAGGGACCCGTCGTCGGCCAGCAGCACAAGGAGCTGCTGACGGGTGCCGCGCCTTTTTTCCAGCGAGTAGAAGAAGGGGGAGCCGCGGTCCAGGTCCTGCAGGAGCTGGATCCGCGACCTCACGTACGCGCCCCGAGCCCCGACGAGCTGCAGGTCCCGGAGCGCGGCCTTCTTCCCTTCGTACACCCCGCGCAGGGCCGGGTCCGCGTCGGGCTGACCGAGGCGTGACTCCAGGTCGAGCATCTCCCTCTCCAACTCCGCGATCCTGGATTTCCGCCTCTTGGTCGACCCCCTCGCGTACTCCTGACAGAAGACGCGGACGTGAGCCTTGCCCACGTCCCACCATAGCCTCAGGGAGGGGAAGCTTCCCCGCTTCCTTCTCCAGCCGGCCCAGAAACGACGAAACGAGTCCCGGAACCGCTCGTCCTCCAGCAGCAGGTTGTTAAAGTGCCAGTACGCGGAGCCGAGCCTGGCGCCGAACGGAAGGAGTTCCGCCCACACCAGGTGATGGTCCGTGCACGACACCTGCCGCGTGGAGGCCTTCGGAAAACAGGAGGCGTACGCCCGCGAAACGTACAGGCGGTCGATTCTGGACGCTCCGACCCCAGGCCTCACGAAGGTGAAGGCGATGGAGTCGGGATGGAGAGTCCGCCAGACGTCCACCAGGTCGAAGGACTTGACCAAGTCCCCCAACCTCTTCCCCGACGCGCAGCCAGTGCGGGTACCGCCGTGGTCCCTGCCCTCGAGGACGCAGTTAAAATCTCCCCCGAGGACGACGCACTGGTTCTCGTCGATGGAAGCCAGATGAGCGGACAGTTCTTCGAAGAAGCTCGCTTGCCTCGGCCCGGCCAGGGGAGCGTATACGTTCACCAAGTGAAGCACCGCGCCCCCCAGCCGAACCGTCAGGTGAAGCAAACGGCCTGGCACCGGCTCCCTGACCCCCAAGATCTCGGGCTGAAAACGCGGGGCCAACAGGATAGCCACCCCGCCAGATCTGCGGGTGAGGTGACTCATGTAGACCCCCCCTCGCCACTCCAGGAGCCAGGTGGCTTCGTCTCCCGGGGTAGTGTGGGTTTCTTGCAGGAAGCACACCGCATACCTCCCGTCCCGAAGGACCGAGAGGGTCTGGAATCTGCGCTGTGACTCCCTGCTGCCGTTGATGTTGAGGCTGGCTATAGTAGTCTCCATGTCGGAAGCATTGTGCTACCACCACCAGTACAGTTAAAAACAAATACAATTACTGGGAGGACGAGGGAGGGGCACAGGAGTCCCTCGCCCTCACCAGGAGTGCCCCCAGGAAGTTCCTGACTCGCTTTCGCTCGTTGACGTCGAGCCCAGGCGCCTGGCGAGCAGCGTGGACCGACCAATAAACTTTTTCATAAGAGCTCCAGCGGTCGAGCGCCAGTTGGGCTCTATCCCGGCGACCTCGAGTTTCCTCGACAAATTCCCGGAGTTCCTCGAGGGGGATGAGGGGGAGATCGGCGGGGGGCACCTGGGACTCAAAAACGTCACTGCAGACGGAGTCCGCGTCGTCCCCGGTGTCCGCCACCGATCCCGAACCCTCCTCCGGGAGGTCGCCCTCGGTCGCCGACCCCTCCCCCACCGAGAGGATGGGGGCTGGTCCGGCGCCGCCAACAGGCCTCGAACCCCCGGCGACCCCACCCCCAGGGTCACCGGCGGTACCTTCCTCGGCGCACCCCGTCCCGGAACGCCCCGAGTTCGGGTCGTCGGGCGGCGGAGGCTCGGGGCCCCGCTCTCCTCCCGACACCGGGACGCCTGGCTCCTCGGGGAAAAGGTCATCCCCCAGGAAAAGGTCGTCCCCCAGGGCCAAGGCTCCCGGAAAAACAGTCTGGGAGGGAGGAGCGGGGATAACACCTACCTCCCCTCCGCCGCTCGGCGACCCAGTAAAGGGTCCTTTGTCGACGCCCGCACCGCGGCCCTCGTCGTCGTTGTTGTTGGGCAGGCCAGGCCGCGGTGCGGGATCGTTGGGGGGTCCCGTGGGCCCGTCCCCTGGAGAGGGGCAGCGCCGCCGGCGCGCTGCAGGACTGTCTCTCCCCTCCAAGGGCCAGCCCCTCTTCCCCAGAGAGACAGGGGGGGATTTATGGGCCTTTCCCTCCCCGCCCGCCTTGGTGGTCATGGGGCCTGAGGCCCCTCCCCCCAGCCTTTCCCGGAATACGATTGGCTGGGGGAAGGCAGGGGGCGTGGCCAGGGTGGGGAGGGTCAGCCGTGTCACTTCCTGCCCCGCCCCTGGTTTATCAGGTGACGGCGGGCGGGGCAGGGGCCCAGTTCCCTCTCCGGGGCCCGGAGACACGGTGGCTGCAGGAGATTGGGCAGCAGTGGTCCCCCCCAGGTTAGTGCCAGGGTGTGGCTGGGCGGGGCAGGGCTCGGGCTCGGGCTCGGGGTCCCCGGGGCCTGGTGTTGCAGGGCCTGGGGCAGGCGTCGCAGCCCCAGGGGTTTCTCCATCGGGGCAGGGGGTAGACGTGGGGTCAGGGTCGGGTACGGGTCCGGGGGTTTGGGGGTCAGGGTTCCCGCGCCGGGGCGACGCTGGCACGGCCGCAGGGGCATCGTCGTGCCGGGGCGGGGCAGGTCGTGGGCTGGGTGTCGGGGATGGGGATAGGGTGGTCTCCCCGTGGGCGGGCCTGACGCGTCGCGCCTTCCTGAGCGCCTTCCGGCCGGCTGGACGCTCACCCCCCTCCCTGCCGGAGGCTGGAGGATCGGAAGCCTCCGGCTCAGGCTCCGGTGCCGGGGCCTGTGGTGTTGACTTTGGGGGAGGGGGAGTGGGCGCGGCGGCACCACCGTCAGCCGTTGGCGAGGGCTGGGCGGCCTTCTGGGTGGGGCAGTTTCTTCTAATGTGCCCCACCTCGCGGCACAGGTGGCACCGCACGCCGTCCGCCGTCCAGAAGGCGCGGTAGGCCGCGCCCTCGTGGAGGAGGGTAAAGGAGCCCTCCGTGACCTCCTCCCGGGCCAGGCAAATAAACACCTGGCGACGGAAGGAGTAGATGTGCCGGAGGGCGGGGTCCCTCAGACCGAGCAGGAGCGGCTGGATCCCTGACCGGATCTCCCCCAAGGTGGTGAGGTGGGGGAGAAGGAGCTCGCTGGCAATAAAGGGCGGGACGTTGGAGATCACGACCCTCTGGGCCGTGACCTCCAGAGGGTCGACGGGCAAATGCGTCCCGCCCACAGCGAGCCCCCTCTCCACGGCCAGGTGGACCGCCTGCTCGGTCTTTAGGAAAAATACGGCCTTCCCGTACATCCGGGCCGCAGCGACTATGGCCAGTGGGCCGACCACACTAGCCATAGCCTTGCTGCAGGCCTCGATGGTCATATTGGGGTGGGGATAGGCCTTGACCCCCAGGCGTTTGGTCAGGTGCCTGAAGGGGGTGTGGTTTGCAGCCGGGGCTGGGCCAGCCGATCCTAAGGCAGCGGCTACCCCGGCGTAGGTGCGGCTGGGCCCCGCGACCTTCGGGCTCGCCATCCTCTGCTGCCGGTGGTGGAGTCGGGACTCTGGCAGCGGCAGTGGTGGAGGTCGCAGGGAGGGTCCCAGGCAGCGACGGTGGAGACCTGCCTCAGGCGACAACAGCGGTGGAGGCAGGCCTCAGGCGAGTCCCAGGTAGGCCCTCGGTCGCAGCGGTGTGGGGCAGACCTGTTGGGGAGGGTCCCCAAGGCAAGTCCCAGGCAGCCCCAAAATCAAGTCCCAGGCAGCAGATGTAGAGGCAGGCCTCAGGCAACAGCAGTGGTGGAAGGCAGGCCTCCGGCAAGTCCCAGGCAGTTCCTCCAGTCACAGCAGTGGGGGGCAGGCCTGTTGGGGAGGGTCCCCAAGGAAAGTCCCAGGCAGCCCCAAAACCGAGCCAAAGGCAGCAGTGGTGGAGGTAGGCCTCAGGCAACAGCAGCAGCGGTGGTGGTAGAGGTCCTGGGGAGGGGCCCCAAGGCGAGTCCCAGGCAGCAAAGGCGGAGGCAGGCCCCGGGCAGCAGCAGTAGAGGCAGGCCTCTCCTCAGGCCACAGCAGCAGCAGTGGTGGTGGTGGAGGTCCTGGGGAGGGGCCCCAAGGCGAGTCCCAGGCAGCAAAGGCGGAGGCAGGCCCCGGGCAGCAGCAGCAGTAGAGGCAGGCCTCTCCTCAGGCCACAGCAGCAGCAGTGGTGGTGGTGGAGGTCCTGGGGAGGGGCCCCAAGGCGAGTCCCAGGCAGCAAAGGCGGAGGCAGGCCCCAAGCAGCAACAGGAACAGTCCTCGCACAGTCACAGAATGATCCAGTCTCCAGAAGGGAAGGAAACACTCGAGTGGCCAGTCACAACTGCAGGGTGTCAGTGGACACCCGCGTGCTCCTTCTCCAAGGACACCCGGGCCACATTCCTGTTTATTTTTTTTTTTTTTTTTTTTTTTTTTTTATTTTTTCTTTCTTTTTGTGTGTGCAGGTGTGAGACACAGTGAAAAGACACAAAGTGCACCAATCTTTATTCAATTTCCACCACCAGGAAGATAGGAAAAACACCCGCGTGGCCAGTGACAAGCACTGCCCTTCAAACCACAGGGCAATGCTGTGTGATCAAAACAGTGAAGGGGAGGGTAGGGACTAAATCAAAATAGAGTTGGAGGGGGAAATGATGCACTCCACTCCCTGCGGCGCCCACCTCTCCCTGAACGACTCCAGGGTGTCGGTGGACACCGCGTGCTCCTTCTCCAAGGACACCCGGGCTCTAACGTAACCCCGGAAGAGGGGCAGGCAGTCGGCCCTAACGACCCCCTCCACGGCCCGCTGCCTGGACCTGTTGATGGCCAGTTTGGCCAGGCCCAGGAGCAGACCCACGAGGAGGTCCTCGGACCTGCCCTCCCTCCTCCGTACCGGGTGCCCGAAGATCAGGAGCGTGGGACTGAAGTGCAGCCAGAAACAGAGGAGAAGGTTCTTAAGAAAATCAAAAAGGGAGTGCAAACGCCCACACCCAATATATACATGGTCCACGGACTCCACAGCGCCACAGAACAAGCAGTTGGGCTGGGAGTCCGTGAACCACCGCAACCTGCGGTTGCAGGGGACTGCTGCGTGCAGCACCCTCCACCCCAGATCCCCGAGAGAAAGGGGGAGGACTCCCGCGTAGAGAGCCCTCCACTGGGGATCCCCACCGCCCGGTGGCAAATGGGCACGCCAAGGCGTGTCCGGACGGTGGATGAGGGAGAAGAGGTGGACGGTGTGCAGCAGCAGTCTATACAGGGCCTTCCTTTTAATATCCTTAAAAGAAACAAAATTAAAATTCCGGAGGCGGCTCAGGTTGTGGGGCACAGGCTCCCGCGGGAAGTACGGGACCTTGGGGCCAATGTGAAATTCCGTCCGGGCCGGGGTGAGCGCGGACGGGATCCCACCGCACACCTGAGCGTCCTCCAACCGGTGCACTACGTCGGGTCCGAGCACCGCCGTTTTAAGGCGTCGGATGGCGGTGGCCACGTACCGGACGTCTACCGCTGCCCTGCTCGCTATGTCCTGCGGCAGCGTCCAGCCCAGGCCCCCGGCACCCAGCACGTCCCCGACCCTGGTCGCCCTCGCCGCCACGGCCCTCCCCTCCGACAGCCACTCGAACCCGCGAGTACGGAGGTGCGGATTCCTGAGCAACGGCTCCCTGACGACAGCCGCTACTCCAGCCGGAGGGTAGGCGCGACGCGATTCGACCATGTTCCAGACAGTGATCAGGTCCTGGTAAAAGACAGGCAGCACCCTGAGGGCGACCTCCAAACCGTCACGGTCGACGAACAGGAGCTGCGTGTCGTAGTTGAGGTTACGCACCTGGCGGAAAAAATACGTCGCCAGGGCGCACCACCTAGGAGGAGGCTCGACGTAAAGGTATCGCCGCAAGGTCTGAAGGCGGAACGTCGCGACCTGGGTGCGGACGCACACCAGCGACTGACCGCCCTCCTCGATAGGGAGACTCAGAACCTGCGCGGCGACCCAGTGCATCTTTTTGTCCCAGAAGAAGTCGACCAACGTTCTCTGGATGTCAGCGACAAAGCCAGGAGGAGGGACCAAAGTGACCAGCCGGTACCACAGCATGGCGGCCACCAGCTGGTTTATGACCAGCACTCGACTCCTGTAAGATAGCACTCGGAGCAGTCCTGTCCAGCGGCCTAGGCGAGCCGAGACTTTGGCCTCCAGCTCCTGCCAGTTGGCCGGCCAGGATTCCTCAGCCGGGCTGAGGTAGACCCCCAGGTAGAGGAGATGGGTGGTACTCCAGCTGAACCCCCGTAACTCCTCCGGCAGAGAGTCCACCCGCCACGGGCCGACCAGTAGTCCGGAACACTTGGCCCAGTTGATCCTGGCGGAAGACGCCGCCGAGTACACGGCCTGGCACTCGCGCATCCTCCCCAGGTCAGCCGGGTCGGTGAAAGTGAGGAGCACGTCGTCGGCGTAGGCCGAGAGGACCACCCCCGTGCCCGCGCCGCGCAGAACCAGCCCCGACAACCTCCTCCGCAAGAGGCGCAGGAAAGGCTCCACGCACAGGGAATACAGCTGGCCGGACAGGGGGCAGCCTTGACGCACTCCTCTCCCGAAGCGAAGGGGCGCCGTCAGGGACCCGTTAACTTTAACCAGACACTCTGCGGCGGCGTACAAAAGTCGGATCCGGGCGACGAACCGCGTCCCGAACCCGAACGCCCGCAGAGTCCCGAGCAGGTACTCGTGATCGACCCTGTCGAACGCCTTCTCCTGGTCGAGGGACAGGAAGGCGCTCGGCAGACCAGCCCGTCGACAGAAATGGATCAGGTCCCGGACCAGGTGGACGTTGTCGTGTATCCTCCGGCCCGGGACCGTGTAGGACTGGTCCGGGTGAATCATGTGGGCCAGCACGGAAGCCAGGCGAGAAGACAACACCCTGGCGAAGATTTTGTAGTCCGTGCTGAGGAGGGAGACCGGACGCCAGTTCTTCAAAGAACGAAGGTCCCCCTTCTTCGGCAGCAGGACGATGACCGCCCTGCGCCAAGAAAGGGGCAGCTGTCCGGCATTTAGACACTCCCCCAGGACCTGTGCGTAGTCGTTCCCCAGGACGTCCCAGAACGCCCTGAAGAACTCCACAGTCAGCCCGTCCAGCCCCGGGGTTTTGCCCCTCGAGAGCCGGTCGAGGGCGCCGGTCAGCTCCTCTAAGGTGACGGGAGCGTCGAGCCTTCCGGCGTCCTCCGGGCTGAGCTGCGGCAGGTCCTCCCACAGAACTCTGCGAGCGTCCTCGCTGGACGGATCCGGAGAGAACAGAGCCGTGTAATAGTTTCGGACGTGGGCCCTGACGCCCTCCGGATCCGAGACGAGGGACCCGTCGTCGGCCAGCAGCACAAGGAGCTGCTGACGGGTGCCGCGCCTTTTTTCCAGCGAGTAGAAGAAGGGGGAGCCGCGGTCCAGGTCCTGCAGGAGCTGGATCCGCGACCTCACGTACGCGCCCCGAGCCCCGACGAGCTGCAGGTCCCGGAGCGCGGCCTTCTCCTCTTCGTACACCCCGCGCAGGGCCGGGTCCGCGTCGGGCTGACCGAGGCGTGACTCCAGGTCGAGCATCTCCCTCTCCAACTCCGCGATCCTGGATTTCCGCCTCTTGGTCGACCCCCTCGCGTACTCCTGACAGAAGACGCGGACGTGAGCCTTGCCCACGTCCCACCATAGCCTCAGGGAGGGGAAGCTTCCCCGCTTCCTTCTCCAGCCGGCCCAGAAACGACGAAACGAGTCCCGGAACCGCTCGTCCTCCAGCAGCAGGTTGTTAAAGTGCCAGTACGCGGAGCCGAGCCTGGCGCCGAACGGAAGGAGTTCCGCCCACACCAGGTGATGGTCCGTGCACGACACCTGCCGCGTGGAGGCCTTCGGAAAACAGGAGGCGTACGCCCGCGAAACGTACAGGCGGTCGATTCTGGACGCTCCGACCCCAGGCCTCACGAAGGTGAAGGCGATGGAGTCGGGATGGAGAGTCCGCCAGACGTCCACCAGGTCGAAGGACTTGACCAAGTCCCCCAACCTCTTCCCCGACGCGCAGCCAGTGCGGGTACCGCCGTGGTCCCTGCCCTCGAGGACGCAGTTAAAATCTCCCCCGAGGACGACGCACTGGTTCTCGTCGATGGAAGCCAGATGAGCGGACAGTTCTTCGAAGAAGCTCGCTTGCCTCGGCCCGGCCAGGGGAGCGTATACGTTCACCAAGTGAAGCACCGCGCCCCCCAGCCGAACCGTCAGGTGAAGCAAACGGCCTGGCACCGGCTCCCTGACCCCCAAGATCTCGGGCTGAAAATGCGGGGCCAACAGGATAGCCACCCCGCCAGATCTGCGGGTGAGGTGACTCATGTAGACCCCCCCTCGCCACTCCAGGAGCCAGGTGGCTTCGTCTCCCGGGGTAGTGTGGGTTTCTTGCAGGAAGCACACCGCATACCTCCCGTCCCGGAGGACCGAGAGGGTCTGGAATCTGCGCTGTGACTCCCTGCTGCCGTTGATGTTGAGGCTGGCTATAGTAGTCTCCATGTCGGAAGCATTGTGCTACCACCACCAGTACAGTTAAAAACAAATACAATTACTGGGAGGACGAGGGAGGGGCACAGGAGTCCCTCGCCCTCACCAGGAGTGCCCCCAGGAAGTTCCTGACTCGCTTTCGCTCGTTGACGTCGAGCCCAGGCGCCTGGCGAGCAGCGTGGGCCGACCAATAAACTTTTTCATAAGAGCTCCAGCGGTCGAGCGCCAGTTGGGCTCTATCCCGGCGACCTCGAGTTTCCTCGACAAATTCCCGGAGTTCCTCGAGGGGGATGAGGGGGAGATCGGCGGGGGGCACCTGGGACTCAAAAACGTCACTGCAGACGGAGTCCGCGTCGTCCCCGGTGTCCGCCACCGATCCCGAACCATCCTCCGGGAGGTCGCCCTCGGTCGCCGACCCCTCCCCCACCGAGAGGATGGGGGCTGGTCCGGCGCCGCCAACAGGCCTCGAACCCCCGGCGACCCCACCCCCAGGGTCACCGGCGGTACCTTCCTCGGCGCACCCCGTCCCGGAACGCCCCGAGTTCGGGTCGTCGGGCGGCGGAGGCTCGGGGCCCCGCTCTCCTCCCGACACCGGGACGCCTGGCTCCTCGGGGAAAAGGTCATCCCCCAGGAAAAGGTCGTCCCCCAGGGCCAAGGCTCCCGGAAAAACAGTCTGGGAGGGAGGAGCGGGGATAACACCTACCTCCCCTCCGCCGCTCGGCGACCCAGTAAAGGGTCCTTTGTCGACGCCCGCACCGCGGCCCTCGTCGTCGTTGTTGTTGGGCAGGTCAGGCCGCGGTGCGGGATCGTTGGGGGGTCCCGTGGGCCCGTCCCCTGGAGAGGGGCAGCGCCGCCGGCGCGCTGCAGGACTGTCTCTCCCCTCCAAGGGCCAGCCCCTCTTCCCCAGAGAGACAGGGGGGGATTTATGGGCCTTTCCCTCCCCGCCCGCCTTGGTGGTCATGGGGCCTGAGGCCCCTCCCCCCAGCCTTTCCCAGAATACGATTGGCTGGGGGAAGGCAGGGGGCGTGGCCAGGGTGGGGAGGGTCAGCCGTGTCACTTCCTGCCCCGCCCCTGGTTTATCAGGTGACGGCGGGCGGGGCAGGGGCCCAGTTCCCTCTCCGGGGCCCGGAGACACGGTGGCTGCAGGAGATTGGGCAGCAGTGGTCCCCCCCAGGTTAGTGCCAGGGTGTGGCTCAGGCTCGGGGTCCCCGGGGCCAGGTGTTGCAGGGCCTGGGGCAGGCGTCGCAGCCCCAGGGGTTTCTCCATCGGGGCAGGGGGTAGACGTGGGGTCAGGGTCGGGTACGGGTCCGGGGGTTTGGGGGTCAGGGTTCCCGCGCCGGGGCGACGCTGGCACGGCCGCAGGGGCATCGTCGTGCCGGGGCGGGGCAGGTCGTGGGCTGGGTGTCGGGGATGGGGATAGGGTGGTCTCCCCGTGGGCGGGCCTGACGCGTCGCGCCTTCCTGAGCGCCTTCCGGCCGGCTGGACGCTCACCCCCCTCCCTGCCGGAGGCTGGAGGATCGGAAGCCTCCGGCTCAGGCTCCGGTGTCGGGGCCTGCGGTGTCGACTGTGGGGGAGGGGGAGTGGGTGCGGCGGCACCACCGTCAGCCGTTGGCGAGGGCTGGGCGGCCTTCTGGGTGGGGCAGTTTTTTCTGATGTGCCCCACCTCGCGGCACAGGTGGCACCGCACGCCGTCCGCCGTCCAGAAGGCGCGGTAGGCCGCGCCCTCGTGGAGGAGGGTAAACGAGCCCTCCGTGACCTCCTCCCGGGCCAGGCAAATAAACACCTGGCGACGGAAGGAGTAGATGTGCCGGAGGGCGGGGTCCTTCAGACCGAGCAGGAGCGGCTGGATCCCTGACCGGATCTCCCCCAAGGTGGTGAGGTGGGGGAGAAGGAGCTCGCTGGCAATAAAGGGCGGGACGTTGGAGATCACGACCCTCTGGGCCGTGACCTCCAGAGGGTCCACGGGCAAATGTGTCCCGCCCACAGCGAGCCCCCTCTCCACGGCCAGGTGGACCGCCTGCTCGGTCCTCAGGAAAAATACGGCCTTCCCGTACATCCGGGCCGCAGCGACTATGGCCAGTGGGCCGACCACACTAGCCATGGCCTTGCTGCAGGCCTCGATGGTCATATTGGGGTGGGGATAGGCCTTGACCCCCAGGCGTTTCGTGAGGTGCCTGAAGGGGGTGTGGTTTGCAGCCGGGGCTGGGCCAGCCGAGCCTAAGGCAGCGGCTACCCCGGCGTAGGTGCGGCTGGGCCCCGCGACCTTCGGGCTCGCCATCCTCTGCTGCCGGTGGTGGAGTCGGGCCTCTGGCAGCGGCAGTGGTGGAGGTCGCAGGGAGAGTCCCAAGCAGCGACGGTGGAGACCCGCCTCAGGCGACAACAGCGGTGGAGGCAGGCCTCAGGCGAGTCCCAGGTAGGCCCTCGGTCGCAGCGGTGTGGGGCAGACCTGTTGGGGAGGGTCCCCAAGGCAAGTGCCAGGCAGCCCCAAAATTGAGTCCCAGGCAGCAGATGTAGAAGCAGGCCTCAGGCAACAGCAGTGGTGGAAAGTAGGCCTCCGGCAAGTCCTGGGCAGTTCCTCGGTTGCAGCTGTGGTGGGGGGCAGGCCTGTTGGGGAAGGCCCCCAAGGCAAGTCCCAGGCAGCCCCAAAACCGAGCCCAAGGCAGCAGTGGTGGAGGTAGGCCTCAGGCAACAGCAGCAGTGGTGGTGGTGGTGGAGGTCCTGGGGAGGAGCCCCAAGGCAAGTCCCAGGCAGCGAAGGCAGAGGCAGGCCTCAGGCAGCAGCAGCAGAGGCAGGCCTCTCCAAAGTCCCAGGCAGCAGCAGGGAGGCAGGCCCCAAGCAGCAACAGGAACAGTCCTCGCACGGTCACAGTCACAGAAATGGTCCAATCTCTCCAGAAGGGAAGGAAACACTCAAGTGGCCAGTCACAACTCCAGGGTGTCGGTGGACACCCGCGTGCTCCTTCTCCAAGGACACCCGGGCCACATTCCTGTTTATTTTTTTTTTTTTTTTTTTTTTTTTTTTTTTAAATTAACCCCCACACTACCGCCTAAGTGCGGTAGTGCTTATTTTTTCCCCAGCACCCATGGTGTGTGTGTGCAGGTGTGAGACACAGTGAAAGACACAAAGTGTACGAATCTTTATTCAATTTCCACCACCAGGAAGATAGGAAAAACACCCGCGTGGCCAGTGACAAGCACTGCCCTTCAAACCACAGGGCAATGCTGTGTGATCAAAACAGTGAAGGGGAGGGTAGGGACTAAATCAAAATAGAGTTGGAGGGGGAAATGAGGCACTCCACTCCCTGCGGCGCCCACCTCTCCCTGAACGACTCCAGGGTGTCGGTGGACACCGCGTGCTCCTTCTCCAAGGACACCCGGGCTCTAACGTAACCCCGGAAGAGGGGCAGGCAGTCGGCCCTAACGACCCCCTCCACGGCCCGCTGCCTGGACCTGTTGATGGCCAGTTTGGCCAGGCCCAGGAGCAGACCCACGAGGAGGTCCTCGGACCTGCCCTCCCTCCTCCGTACCGGGTGCCCGAAGATCAGGAGCGTGGGACTGAAGTGCAGCCAGAAACAGAGGAGAAGGTTTTTGAGGAAATCAAAAAGGGAGTGCAAACGCCCACACCCAATATATACATGGTCCACGGACTCCACAGCGCCACAGAACAAGCAGTTGGGCTGGGAGTCCGTGAACCACCGCAACCTGCGGTTGCAGGGGACTGCTGCGTGCAGCACCCTCCACCCCAGATCCCCGAGAGAAAGGGGGAGGACTCCCGCGTAGAGAGCCCTCCACTGGGGATCTCCGCCGCCCGGTGGCAAATGGGCACGCCAAGGCGTGTCCGGACGGTGGATGAGGGAGAAGAGGTGGACGGTGTGCAGCAGCAGTCTATACAGGGCCTTCCTTTTAATATCCCTAAAAGAAACAAAATTAAAATTCCGGAGGCGGCTCAGGTTGTGGGGCACAGGCTCCCGCGGGAAGTACGGGACCTTGGGGCCAATGTGAAATTCCGTCCGGGCCGGGGTGAGCGCGGACGGGATCCCACCGCACACCTGAGCGTCCTCCAACCGGTGCACTACGTCGGGTCCGAGCACCGCCGTTTTAAGGCGTCGGATGGCGGTGGCCACGTACCGGACGTCTACCGCTGCCCTGCTAGCTATGTCCTGCGGCAGCGTCCAGCCCAGGCCCCCGGCACCCAGCACGTCCCCGACCCTGGTCGCCCTCGCCGCCACGGCCCTCCCCTCCGACAGCCACTCGAACCCGCGAGTACGGAGGTGCGGATTCCTGAGCAACGGCTCCCTGACGACAGCCGCTACTCCAGCCGGAGGGTAGGCGCGACGCGATTCGACCATGTTCCAGACAGTGATCAGGTCCTGGTAAAAGACAGGCAGCACCTTGAGGGCGACCTCCAAACCGTCACGGTCGACGAACAGGAGCTGCGTGTCGTAGTTGAGGTTACGCACCTGGCGGAAAAAATACGTCGCCAGGGCGCACCACCTAGGAGGAGGCTCGACGTAAAGGTATCGCCGCAAGGTCTGAAGGCGGAACGTCGCGACCTGGGTGCGGACGCACACCAGCGACTGACCGCCCTCCTCGATAGGGAGACTCAGAACCTGCGCGGCGACCCAGTGCATCTTTTTGTCCCAGAAGAAGTCGACCAACGTTCTCTGGATGTCAGCGACAAAGCCAGGAGGAGGGACCAAAGTGACCAGCCGGTACCACAGCATGGCGGCCACCAGCTGGTTTATGACCAGCACTCGACTCCTGTAAGATAGCACTCGGAGCAGTCCTGTCCAGCGGCCTAGGCGAGCCGAGACTTTGGCCTCCAGCTCCTGCCAGTTGGCCGGCCAGGATTCCTCAGCCGGGCTGAGGTAGACCCCCAGGTAGAGGAGATGGGTGGTACTCCAGCTGAACCCCCGTAACTCCTCCGGCAGAGAGTCCACCCGCCACGGGCCGACCAGTAGTCCGGAACACTTGGCCCAGTTGATCCTGGCGGAAGACGCCGCCGAGTACACGGCCTGGCACTCGCGCATCCTCCCCAGGTCAGCCGGGTCGGTGAAAGTGAGGAGCACGTCGTCGGCGTAGGCCGAGAGGACCACCCCCGTGCCCGCGCCGCGCAGAACCAGCCCCGACAACCTCCTCCGCAAGAGGCGCAGGAAAGGCTCCACGCACAGGGAATACAGCTGGCCGGACAGGGGGCAGCCTTGACGCACTCCTCTCCCGAAGCGAAGGGGCGCCGTCAGGGACCCGTTAACTTTAACCAGACACTCTGCGGCGGCGTACAAAAGTCGGATCCGGGCGACGAACCGCGTCCCGAACCCGAACGCCCGCAGAGTCCCGAGCAGGTACTCGTGATCGACCCTGTCGAACGCCTTCTCCTGGTCGAGGGACAGGAAGGCGCTCGGCAGACCAGCCCGTCGACAGAAATGGATCAGGTCCCGGACCAGGTGGACGTTGTCGTGTATCCTCCGGCCCGGGACCGTGTAGGACTGGTCCGGGTGAATCATGTGGGCCAGCACGGAAGCCAGGCGAGAAGACAACACCCTGGCGAAGATTTTGTAGTCCGTGCTGAGGAGGGAGACCGGACGCCAGTTCTTCAAAGAACGAAGGTCCCCCTTCTTCGGCAGCAGGACGATGACCGCCCTGCGCCAAGAAAGGGGCAGCTGTCCGGCATTTAGACACTCCCCCAGGACCTGTGCGTAGTCGTTCCCCAGGACGTCCCAGAATGCCCTGAAGAGCTCCACAGTCAGCCCGTCCAGCCCCGGGGTTTTGCCCCTCGAGAGCCGGTCGAGGGCGCCGGTCAGCTCCTCTAAGGTGACGGGAGCGTCGAGCCTTCCGGCGTCCTCCGGGCTGAGCTGCGGCAGGTCCTCCCACAGAACTCTGCGAGCGTCCTCGCTGGACGGATCCGGAGAGAACAGAGCCGTGTAATAGTTTCGGACGTGGGCCCTGACGCCCTCCGGATCCGAGACGAGGGACCCGTCGTCGGCCAGCAGCACAAGGAGCTGCTGACGGGTGCCGCGCCTTTTTTCCAGCGAGTAGAAGAAGGGGGAGCCGCGGTCCAGGTCCTGAAGGAGCTGGATCCGCGACCTCACGTACGCGCCCCGAGCCCCGACGAGCTGCAGGTCCCGGAGCGCGGCCTTCTTCTCTTCGTACACCCCGCGCAGGGCCGGGTCCGCGTCGGGCTGACCGAGGCGTGACTCCAGGTCGAGCATCTCCCTCTCCAACTCCGCGATCCTGGATTTCCGCCTCTTGGTCGACCCCCTCGCGTACTCCTGACAGAAGACGCGGACGTGAGCCTTGCCCACGTCCCACCATAGCCTCAGGGAGGGGAAGCTTCCCCGCTTCCTTCTCCAGCCGGCCCAGAAACGACGAAACGAGTCCCGGAACCGCTCGTCCTCCAGCAGCAGGTTGTTAAAGTGCCAGTACGCGGAGCCGAGCCTGGCGCCGAACGGAAGGAGTTCCGCCCACACCAGGTGATGGTCCGTGCACGACACCTGCCGCGTGGAGGCCTTCGGAAAACAGGAGGCGTACGCCCGCGAAACGTACAGGCGGTCGATTCTGGACGCTCCGACCCCAGGCCTCACGAAGGTGAAGGCGATGGAGTCGGGATGGAGAGTCCGCCAGACGTCCACCAGGTCGAAGGACTTGACCAAGTCCCCCAACCTCTTCCCCGACGCGCAGCCAGTGCGGGTACCGCCGTGGTCCCTGCCCTCGAGGACGCAGTTAAAATCTCCCCCGAGGACGACGCACTGGTTCTCGTCGATGGAAACCAGATGAGCGGACAGTTCTTCGAAGAAGCTCGCTTGCCTCGGCCCGGCCAGGGGAGCGTATACGTTCACCAAGTGAAGCACCGCGCCCCCCAGCCGAACCGTCAGGTGAAGCAAACGGCCTGGCACCGGCTCCCTGACCCCCAAGATCTCGGGCTGAAAACGCGGGGCCAACAGGATAGCCACCCCGCCAGATCTGCGGGTGAGGTGACTCATGTAGACCCCCCCTCGCCACTCCAGGAGCCAGGTGGCTTCGTCTCCCGGGGTAGTGTGGGTTTCTTGCAGGAAGCACACCGCATACCTCCCGTCCCGGAGGACCGAGAGGGTCTGGAATCTGCGCTGTGACTCCCTGCTGCCGTTGATGTTGAGGCTGGCTATAGTAGTCTCCATGTCGGAAGCATTGTGCTACCACCACCAGTACAGTTAAAAACAAATACAATTACTGGGAGGACGAGGGAGGGGCACAGGAGTCCCTCGCCCTCACCAGGAGTGCCCCCAGGAAGTTCCTGACGCGCTTTCGCTCGTTGACGTCGAGCCCAGGCGCCTGGCGAGCAGCGTGGGCCGACCAATAAACTTTCTCAAAAGAGCTCCAGCGGTCGAGCGCCAGTTGGGCTCTATCCCGGCGACCTCGAGTTTCCTCGACAAATTCCCGGAGTTCCTCGAGGGGGATGAGGGGGAGATCAGCGGGGGGCACCTGGGACTCAAAAACGTCACTGCAGACAGAGTCCGCGTCGTCCCCGGTGTCCGCCACCGATCCCGAACCCTCCTCCGGGAGGTCGCCCTCGGTCGCCGACCCCTCCCCCACCGAGAGGATGGGGGCTGGTCCGGCGCCGCCAACAGGCCTCGAACCCCCGGCGACCCCACCCCCAGGGTCACCGGCGGTACCTTCCTCGGCGCACCCCGTCCCGGAACGCCCCGAGTTCGGGTCGTCGGGCGGCGGAGGCTCGGGGCCCCGCTCTCCTCCCGACACCGGGACGCCTGGCTCCTCGGGGAAAAGGTCATCCCCCAGGAAAAGATCGTCCCCCAGGGCCAAGGCTCCCGGAAAAACAGTCTGGGAGGGAGGAGCAGGGATAACACCTACCTCCCCTCCGCCGCTCGGCGACCCAGTAAAGGGTCCTTTGTCGACGCCCGCACCGCGGCCCTCGTCGTCGTTGTTGGGCAGGTCAGGCCGCGGTGCGGGATCGTTGGGGGGTCCCGTGGGCCCGTCCCCTGGAGAGGGGCAGCGCCGCCGGCGCGCTGCAGGACTGTCTCTCCCCTCCAAGGGCCAGCCCCTCTTCCCCAGAGAGACAGGGGGGGATTTATGGGCCTTCCCCTCCCCGCCCGCCTTGGTGGTCATGGGGCCTGAAGCCCCTCCCCCCAGCCTTTCCCGGAATACGATTGGCTGGGGGAAGGCAGGGGGCGTGGCCAGGGTGGGGAGGGTCAGCTGTGTCACTTCCTGCCCCGCCCCTGGTTTATCAGGTGACGGCGGGCGGGGCAGGGGCCCAGTTTCCTCTCCGGGGCCCGGAGACACGGTGGCTGCGGGAGGTCGGGCAATGGTGGTCCCCCCCAGGTTAGTGCCAGGGTGTGGCTGGGCGGGGCAGGGCTCGGGCTCGGGCTCGGGCTCGGGCTCAGGGTCCCCCGGGCCAGGTGTTGCAGCGCCCGGGGCGGGCGTCGCAGCCCCAGGGGTTTCTCCATCGGGGCGGGGGGTAGACGTGGGGTCAGGGTCGGGTACGGGTCCGGGGGTTTGGGGGTCAGGGTTCCCGCGCCGGGGCGACGCTGGCACGGCCGCAGGGGCATCGTCGTGCCGGGGCGGGGCAGGTCGTGGGCTGGGTGTCGGGGATGGGGATAGGGTGGTCTCCCCGTGGGCGGGCCTGACGCGTCGTGCCTTTCTGAGCGCCTTCCGGCCGGCTGGACGCTCACCCCCCTCCCTGCCGGAGGCTGGAGGATCGGAAGCCTCCGGCTCAGGCTCCGGTGCCGGGGCCTGCGGTGTTGACTTTGGGGGAGGGGGAGTGGGTGCGGCGGCACCACCGTCAGCCGTTGGCGAGGGCTGGGCGGCCTTCTGGGTGGGGCAGTTTCTTCTAATGTGCCCCACCTCGCGGCACAGGTGGCACCGCACGCCGTCCGCCGTCCAGAAGGCGCGGTAGGCCGCGCCCTCGTGGAGGAGGGTAAACGAGCCCTCCGTGACCTCCTCCCGGGCCAGGCAAATAAACACCTGGCGACGGAAGGAGTAGACGTGACGGAGGGCGGGGTCCTTCAGACCGAGCAGGAGCGGCTGGATCCCTGACCGGATCTCCCCCAAGGTGGTGAGGTGGGGGAGAAGGAGCTCGCTGGCAATAAAGGGCGGGACGTTGGAGATCACGACCCTCTGGGCCGTGACCTCCAGAGGGTCGACGGGCAAATGTGTCCCGCCCACAGCGAGCCCCCTCTCCACGGCCAGGTGGACCGCCTGCTCGGTCTTTAGGAAAAACACGGCCTTCCCGTACATCCGGGCCGCAGCGACTATGGCCAGTGGGCCGACCACACTAGCCATAGCCTTGCTGCAGGCCTCGATGGTCATATTGGGGTGGGGATAGGCCTTGACCCCCAGGCGTTTGGTCAGGTGCCTGAAGGGGGTGTGGTTTGCAGCCGGGGCTGGGCCAGCCGAGCCTAAGGCAGCGGCTACCCCGGCGTAGGTGCGGCTGGGCCCCGCGACCTTCGGGCTCGCCATCCTCTGCTGCCGGTGGTGGAGTCGGGACTCTGGCAGCGGCAGTGGTGGAGGTCGCAGGGAGGGTCCCAGGCAGCGACGGTGGAGACCTGCCTCAGGCGACAACAGCGGTGGAGGCAGGCCTCAGGCGAGTCCCAGGTAGGCCCTCGGTCGCAGCGGTGTGGGGCAGACCTGTTGGGGAGGGTCCCCAAGGCAAGTCCCAGGCAGCCCCAAAATTGAGTCCCAGGCAGCAGATGTAGAGGCAGGCCTCAGGCAACAGCAGTGGTGGAAAGTAGGCCTGCGGCAAGTCCTGGGCAGTTCCTCGGTTGCAGCTGTGGTGGGGGGCAGGCCTGTTGGGGAGGGTCCCCAAGGAAAGTCCCAGGCAGCCCCAAACCCGAGCCCAAGGCAGCAGTGGTGGAGGTAGGCCTCAGGCAACAGCAGTGGTGGTGGTGGTGGAGGTCCTGGGGAGGGGCCCCAAGGCGAGTCCCAGGCAGCAAAGGCAGAGGCAGGCCCCGGGCAGCAGCAGCAGTAGAGGCAGGCCTCTCCTCAGGCCACAGCAGCAGCAGTGGTGGTGGTGGTGGAGGTCCTGGGGAGGGGCCCCAAGGCGAGTCCCAGGCAGCAAAGGCAGAGGCAGGCCCCGGGCAGCAGCAGCAGTAGAGGCAGGCCTCTCCTCAGGCCACAGCAGCAGTGGTAGTGGTGGTGGAAGTCCTGGGGAGGGGCCCCAAGGCAAGTCCCAGGCAGCAGCAGGGAGGCAGGCCCCAAGCAGCAACAGGAACAGTCCTCGCACGGTCACAGTCACAGAATGATCCAGTCTCTCCAGAAGGGAAGGAAACACTCAAGTGGCCAGTCACAACTGCAGGGTGTCGGTGGACACCCGCGTGCTCCTTCTCCAAGGACACCCGGGCCACATTCCTGTTTATTTTTTTTTTTTTTTTTTTTTTTTTTTTTTTTTTTTTTTTTCTTTCTTTTTTTTTTTACTCCAGGGTGTCGGTGGACACCCGCGTGCTCCTTCTCCAAGGACACCCGGGCCACATTCCTGTTTATTTTTTTTTTTTTTTTTTTTTTTTTTTTTTAAATTAACCCCCACACTACCGCCTAAGTGCGGTAGTGCTTATTTTTTCCCCAGCACCCATGGTGTGTGTGTGCAGGTGTGAGACACAGTGAAAGACACAAAGTGTACGAATCTTTATTCAATTTCCACCACCAGGAAGATAGGAAAAACACCCGCGTGGCCAGTGACAAGCACTGCCCTTCAAACCACAGGGCAATGCTGTGTGATCAAAACAGTGAAGGGGAGGGTAGGGACTAAATCAAAATAGAGTTGGAGGGGGAAATGAGGCACTCCACTCCCTGCGGCGCCCACCTCTCCCTGAACGACTCCAGGGTGTCGGTGGACACCGCGTGCTCCTTCTCCAAGGACACCCGGGCTCTAACGTAACCCCGGAAGAGGGGCAGGCAGTCGGCCCTAACGACCCCCTCCACGGCCCGCTGCCTGGACCTGTTGATGGCCAGTTTGGCCAGGCCCAGGAGCAGACCCACGAGGAGGTCCTCGGACCTGCCCTCCCTCCTCCGTACCGGGTGCCCGAAGATCAGGAGCGTGGGACTGAAGTGCAGCCAGAAACAGAGGAGAAGGTTTTTGAGGAAATCAAAAAGGGAGTGCAAACGCCCACACCCAATATATACATGGTCCACGGACTCCACAGCGCCACAGAACAAGCAGTTGGGCTGGGAGTCCGTGAACCACCGCAACCTGCGGTTGCAGGGGACTGCTGCGTGCAGCACCCTCCACCCCAGATCCCCGAGAGAAAGGGGGAGGACTCCCGCGTAGAGAGCCCTCCACTGGGGATCTCCGCCGCCCGGTGGCAAATGGGCACGCCAAGGCGTGTCCGGACGGTGGATGAGGGAGAAGAGGTGGACGGTGTGCAGCAGCAGTCTATACAGGGCCTTCCTTTTAATATCCCTAAAAGAAACAAAATTAAAATTCCGGAGGCGGCTCAGGTTGTGGGGCACAGGCTCCCGCGGGAAGTACGGGACCTTGGGGCCAATGTGAAATTCCGTCCGGGCCGGGGTGAGCGCGGACGGGATCCCACCGCACACCTGAGCGTCCTCCAACCGGTGCACTACGTCGGGTCCGAGCACCGCCGTTTTAAGGCGTCGGATGGCGGTGGCCACGTACCGGACGTCTACCGCTGCCCTGCTAGCTATGTCCTGCGGCAGCGTCCAGCCCAGGCCCCCGGCACCCAGCACGTCCCCGACCCTGGTCGCCCTCGCCGCCACGGCCCTCCCCTCCGACAGCCACTCGAACCCGCGAGTACGGAGGTGCGGATTCCTGAGCAACGGCTCCCTGACGACAGCCGCTACTCCAGCCGGAGGGTAGGCGCGACGCGATTCGACCATGTTCCAGACAGTGATCAGGTCCTGGTAAAAGACAGGCAGCACCTTGAGGGCGACCTCCAAACCGTCACGGTCGACGAACAGGAGCTGCGTGTCGTAGTTGAGGTTACGCACCTGGCGGAAAAAATACGTCGCCAGGGCGCACCACCTAGGAGGAGGCTCGACGTAAAGGTATCGCCGCAAGGTCTGAAGGCGGAACGTCGCGACCTGGGTGCGGACGCACACCAGCGACTGACCGCCCTCCTCGATAGGGAGACTCAGAACCTGCGCGGCGACCCAGTGCATCTTTTTGTCCCAGAAGAAGTCGACCAACGTTCTCTGGATGTCAGCGACAAAGCCAGGAGGAGGGACCAAAGTGACCAGCCGGTACCACAGCATGGCGGCCACCAGCTGGTTTATGACCAGCACTCGACTCCTGTAAGATAGCACTCGGAGCAGTCCTGTCCAGCGGCCTAGGCGAGCCGAGACTTTGGCCTCCAGCTCCTGCCAGTTGGCCGGCCAGGATTCCTCAGCCGGGCTGAGGTAGACCCCCAGGTAGAGGAGATGGGTGGTACTCCAGCTGAACCCCCGTAACTCCTCCGGCAGAGAGTCCACCCGCCACGGGCCGACCAGTAGTCCGGAACACTTGGCCCAGTTGATCCTGGCGGAAGACGCCGCCGAGTACACGGCCTGGCACTCGCGCATCCTCCCCAGGTCAGCCGGGTCGGTGAAAGTGAGGAGCACGTCGTCGGCGTAGGCCGAGAGGACCACCCCCGTGCCCGCGCCGCGCAGAACCAGCCCCGACAACCTCCTCCGCAAGAGGCGCAGGAAAGGCTCCACGCACAGGGAATACAGCTGGCCGGACAGGGGGCAGCCTTGACGCACTCCTCTCCCGAAGCGAAGGGGCGCCGTCAGGGACCCGTTAACTTTAACCAGACACTCTGCGGCGGCGTACAAAAGTCGGATCCGGGCGACGAACCGCGTCCCGAACCCGAACGCCCGCAGAGTCCCGAGCAGGTACTCGTGATCGACCCTGTCGAACGCCTTCTCCTGGTCGAGGGACAGGAAGGCGCTCGGCAGACCAGCCCGTCGACAGAAATGGATCAGGTCCCGGACCAGGTGGACGTTGTCGTGTATCCTCCGGCCCGGGACCGTGTAGGACTGGTCCGGGTGAATCATGTGGGCCAGCACGGAAGCCAGGCGAGAAGACAACACCCTGGCGAAGATTTTGTAGTCCGTGCTGAGGAGGGAGACCGGACGCCAGTTCTTCAAAGAACGAAGGTCCCCCTTCTTCGGCAGCAGGACGATGACCGCCCTGCGCCAAGAAAGGGGCAGCTGTCCGGCATTTAGACACTCCCCCAGGACCTGTGCGTAGTCGTTCCCCAGGACGTCCCAGAATGCCCTGAAGAGCTCCATAGTCAGCCCGTCCAGCCCCGGGGTTTTGCCCCTCGAGAGCCGGTCGAGGGCGCCGGTCAGCTCCTCTAAGGTGACGGGAGCGTCGAGCCTTCCGGCGTCCTCCGGGCTGAGCTGCGGCAGGTCCTCCCACAGAACTCTGCGAGCGTCCTCGCTGGACGGATCCGGAGAGAACAGAGCCGTGTAATAGTTTCGGACGTGGGCCCTGACGCCCTCCGGATCCGAGACGAGGGACCCGTCGTCGGCCAGCAGCACAAGGAGCTGCTGACGGGTGCCGCGCCTTTTTTCCAGCGAGTAGAAGAAGGGGGAGCCGCGGTCCAGGTCCTGAAGGAGCTGGATCCGCGACCTCACGTACGCGCCCCGAGCCCCGACGAGCTGCAGGTCCCGGAGCGCGGCCTTCTTCTCTTCGTACACCCCGCGCAGGGCCGGGTCCGCGTCGGGCTGACCGAGGCGTGACTCCAGGTCGAGCATCTCCCTCTCCAACTCCGCGATCCTGGATTTCCGCCTCTTGGTCGACCCCCTCGCGTACTCCTGACAGAAGACGCGGACGTGAGCCTTGCCCACGTCCCACCATAGCCTCAGGGAGGGGAAGCTTCCCCGCTTCCTTCTCCAGCCGGCCCAGAAACGACGAAACGAGTCCCGGAACCGCTCGTCCTCCAGCAGCAGGTTGTTAAAGTGCCAGTACGCGGAGCCGAGCCTGGCGCCGAACGGAAGGAGTTCCGCCCACACCAGGTGATGGTCCGTGCACGACACCTGCCGCGTGGAGGCCTTCGGAAAACAGGAGGCGTACGCCCGCGAAACGTACAGGCGGTCGATTCTGGACGCTCCGACCCCAGGCCTCACGAAGGTGAAGGCGATGGAGTCGGGATGGAGAGTCCGCCAGACGTCCACCAGGTCGAAGGACTTGACCAAGTCCCCCAACCTCTTCCCCGACGCGCAGCCAGTGCGGGTACCGCCGTGGTCCCTGCCCTCGAGGACGCAGTTAAAATCTCCCCCGAGGACGACGCACTGGTTCTCGTCGATGGAAACCAGATGAGCGGACAGTTCTTCGAAGAAGCTCGCTTGCCTCGGCCCGGCCAGGGGAGCGTATACGTTCACCAAGTGAAGCACCGCGCCCCCCAGCCGAACCGTCAGGTGAAGCAAACGGCCTGGCACCGGCTCCCTGACCCCCAAGATCTCGGGCTGAAAACGCGGGGCCAACAGGATAGCCACCCCGCCAGATCTGCGGGTGAGGTGACTCATGTAGACCCCCCCTCGCCACTCCAGGAGCCAGGTGGCTTCGTCTCCCGGGGTAGTGTGGGTTTCTTGCAGGAAGCACACCGCATACCTCCCGTCCCGGAGGACCGAGAGGGTCTGGAATCTGCGCTGTGACTCCCTGCTGCCGTTGATGTTGAGGCTGGCTATAGTAGTCTCCATGTCGGAAGCATTGTGCTACCACCACCAGTACAGTTAAAAACAAATACAATTACTGGGAGGACGAGGGAGGGGCACAGGAGTCCCTCGCCCTCACCAGGAGTGCCCCCAGGAAGTTCCTGACGCGCTTTCGCTCGTTGACGTCGAGCCCAGGCGCCTGGCGAGCAGCGTGGGCCGACCAATAAACTTTCTCAAAAGAGCTCCAGCGGTCGAGCGCCAGTTGGGCTCTATCCCGGCGACCTCGAGTTTCCTCGACAAATTCCCGGAGTTCCTCGAGGGGGATGAGGGGGAGATCAGCGGGGGGCACCTGGGACTCAAAAACGTCACTGCAGACGGAGTCCGCGTCGTCCCCGGTGTCCGCCACCGATCCCGAACCCTCCTCCGGGAGGTCGCCCTCGGTCGCCGACCCCTCCCCCACCGAGAGGATGGGGGCTGGTCCGGCGCCGCCAACAGGCCTCGAACCCCCGGCGACCCCACCCCCAGGGTCACCGGCGGTACCTTCCTCGGCGCACCCCGTCCCGGAACGCCCCGAGTTCGGGTCGTCGGGCGGCGGAGGCTCGGGGCCCCGCTCTCCTCCCGACACCGGGACGCCTGGCTCCTCGGGGAAAAGGTCATCCCCCAGGAAAAGATCGTCCCCCAGGGCCAAGGCTCCCGGAAAAACAGTCTGGGAGGGAGGAGCAGGGATAACACCTACCTCCCCTCCGCCGCTCGGCGACCCAGTAAAGGGTCCTTTGTCGACGCCCGCACCGCGGCCCTCGTCGTCGTTGTTGGGCAGGTCAGGCCGCGGTGCGGGATCGTTGGGGGGTCCCGTGGGCCCGTCCCCTGGAGAGGGGCAGCGCCGCCGGCGCGCTGCAGGACTGTCTCTCCCCTCCAAGGGCCAGCCCCTCTTCCCCAGAGAGACAGGGGGGGATTTATGGGCCTTCCCCTCCCCGCCCGCCTTGGTGGTCATGGGGCCTGAAGCCCCTCCCCCCAGCCTTTCCCGGAATACGATTGGCTGGGGGAAGGCAGGGGGCGTGGCCAGGGTGGGGAGGGTCAGCTGTGTCACTTCCTGCCCCGCCCCTGGTTTATCAGGTGACGGCGGGCGGGGCAGGGGCCCAGTTTCCTCTCCGGGGCCCGGAGACACGGTGGCTGCGGGAGGTCGGGCAATGGTGGTCCCCCCCAGGTTAGTGCCAGGGTGTGGCTGGGCGGGGCAGGGCTCGGGCTCGGGCTCGGGCTCGGGCTCAGGGTCCCCCGGGCCAGGTGTTGCAGCGCCCGGGGCGGGCGTCGCAGCCCCAGGGGTTTCTCCATCGGGGCGGGGGGTAGACGTGGGGTCAGGGTCGGGTACGGGTCCGGGGGTTTGGGGGTCAGGGTTCCCGCGCCGGGGCGACGCTGGCACGGCCGCAGGGGCATCGTCGTGCCGGGGCGGGGCAGGTCGTGGGCTGGGTGTCGGGGATGGGGATAGGGTGGTCTCCCCGTGGGCGGGCCTGACGCGTCGTGCCTTTCTGAGCGCCTTCCGGCCGGCTGGACGCTCACCCCCCTCCCTGCCGGAGGCTGGAGGATCGGAAGCCTCCGGCTCAGGCTCCGGTGCCGGGGCCTGCGGTGTTGACTTTGGGGGAGGGGGAGTGGGTGCGGCGGCACCACCGTCAGCCGTTGGCGAGGGCTGGGCGGCCTTCTGGGTGGGGCAGTTTCTTCTAATGTGCCCCACCTCGCGGCACAGGTGGCACCGCACGCCGTCCGCCGTCCAGAAGGCGCGGTAGGCCGCGCCCTCGTGGAGGAGGGTAAACGAGCCCTCCGTGACCTCCTCCCGGGCCAGGCAAATAAACACCTGGCGACGGAAGGAGTAGACGTGACGGAGGGCGGGGTCCTTCAGACCGAGCAGGAGCGGCTGGATCCCTGACCGGATCTCCCCCAAGGTGGTGAGGTGGGGGAGAAGGAGCTCGCTGGCAATAAAGGGCGGGACGTTGGAGATCACGACCCTCTGGGCCGTGACCTCCAGAGGGTCGACGGGCAAATGTGTCCCGCCCACAGCGAGCCCCCTCTCCACGGCCAGGTGGACCGCCTGCTCGGTCTTTAGGAAAAACACGGCCTTCCCGTACATCCGGGCCGCAGCGACTATGGCCAGTGGGCCGACCACACTAGCCATAGCCTTGCTGCAGGCCTCGATGGTCATATTGGGGTGGGGATAGGCCTTGACCCCCAGGCGTTTGGTCAGGTGCCTGAAGGGGGTGTGGTTTGCAGCCGGGGCTGGGCCAGCCGAGCCTAAGGCAGCGGCTACCCCGGCGTAGGTGCGGCTGGGCCCCGCGACCTTCGGGCTCGCCATCCTCTGCTGCCGGTGGTGGAGTCGGGACTCTGGCAGCGGCAGTGGTGGAGGTCGCAGGGAGGGTCCCAGGCAGCGACGGTGGAGACCTGCCTCAGGCGACAACAGCGGTGGAGGCAGGCCTCAGGCGAGTCCCAGGTAGGCCCTCGGTCGCAGCGGTGTGGGGCAGACCTGTTGGGGAGGGTCCCCAAGGCAAGTCCCAGGCAGCCCCAAAATTGAGTCCCAGGCAGCAGATGTAGAGGCAGGCCTCAGGCAACAGCAGTGGTGGAAAGTAGGCCTGCGGCAAGTCCTGGGCAGTTCCTCGGTTGCAGCTGTGGTGGGGGGCAGGCCTGTTGGGGAGGGTCCCCAAGGAAAGTCCCAGGCAGCCCCAAACCCGAGCCCAAGGCAGCAGTGGTGGAGGTAGGCCTCAGGCAACAGCAGTGGTGGTGGTGGTGGAGGTCCTGGGGAGGGGCCCCAAGGCGAGTCCCAGGCAGCAAAGGCAGAGGCAGGCCCCGGGCAGCAGCAGCAGTAGAGGCAGGCCTCTCCTCAGGCCACAGCAGCAGCAGTGGTGGTGGTGGTGGAGGTCCTGGGGAGGGGCCCCAAGGCGAGTCCCAGGCAGCAAAGGCAGAGGCAGGCCCCGGGCAGCAGCAGCAGTAGAGGCAGGCCTCTCCTCAGGCCACAGCAGCAGTGGTAGTGGTGGTGGAAGTCCTGGGGAGGGGCCCCAAGGCAAGTCCCAGGCAGCAGCAGGGAGGCAGGCCCCAAGCAGCAACAGGAACAGTCCTCGCACGGTCACAGTCACAGAATGATCCAGTCTCTCCAGAAGGGAAGGAAACACTCAAGTGGCCAGTCACAACTGCAGGGTGTCGGTGGACACCCGCGTGCTCCTTCTCCAAGGACACCCGGGCCACATTCCTGTTTATATTGGTCTCCCAGGGCTTCCTGATTGGCCTGTATTAATAACCCCAATCAAGGATCTCATAGTCAATAAGATCCATCTGGTTCCAATCACTACAGTTGGATAGCAAGGTGTTTCCACTTTTATTCTGCTTTCTTGTGACTTTGACATTACTGGCAAAGGCTATCATTTGTTGTCCATTCCTAATTTTCCTTGAACAGAATATCAATGGGGGAGTTAAGATTCACCAACATTGCTATGTCTGCAGTCACAGACCGGGCAGGGGCACCAGATTTCCTTCCCTCGAGGTTATTAGTGAACCAGATGGATTTTTATAACAAATCAATGATAGTTAGTATGGTCAACAGGCTAGATTTAAATTCCAGATTTATTCACTGAATTTGAATTCCACTGCTGTGAGAGATTTGAATCCTTGGCCTCAGGGCAACAGTCTAGCTTTCTGAATTACTGACCCAGAACACTAAGGTCCATAAATATAAGGTAGTCCAATAGGGAACTCAAAAGAAACCTCTGTTTGCAGAGAGAGGTGAGAAAAGGAAACATTACTGATAGAGTACTTGAGGTGAACAGATGCTTTTAGGGGGAGATGTGCCATTAAGGGAGAAATAAATCAGACGTGATGGCGTAGTATTAGAGAAAGTTCGCATGGAAAATTAACATGCACATACACCAGTTAGGCTGAATGGTCTCTTTTGATTGCTGTAAATTCAATTTAATCATGTGTTTCTTTTCAGTATTATACTGGTTTTGTAAATGATACTTTATTAATAACTTAGTGAAGTCAGTACAGATGAAATCAGTTATGGAAAGCACAATCTTCTAAGAGTTAATTTTTTTTGGTGAGGATGTAGAGCTGTTATTGTGGGCCTGTCTTTATTTTGCTCTGGCAGTATAGAGTTGGCACATCTCATTCCAATCTGGCAGGTGATGGAGATGCAGGATATTAGTTCACACTCCTGATTCTCCACGTGAACTCATTCACAGTTACAGTCAGTGCCATCTTGCCAGAGGCATTAAACTGCTGCTCCCCACAGTGGGGAAAAGCGGATGTTAAAGGGAATCTCACGGATACTTCATTTTGGTTAATGATAGTACTGGGTAAGGAGAGCAGAACAACAAGTAATATTTACTATGAAGAATCAAAGTTTATGGTCATTTAGCTCTAGATTTTAAGACCTTCTTTCTTTGTTTATTTTCTGGGATGTGGGCAATGCTGGCAAGGCCTTACCTTGAGGTCCTTGAACAGCGTGCTTGATAGGCCATTCAAAGGGTCTGTAAGTCAATCTGAAGACACACTTCAGTCAGACCTGGAAAAGATACTCAAAGTCATTGGTGAGCCAGGTGGGTTCTTACAACACAAAATGACATTTGTGTTTTTCTGTTCAAGATTTACTAAATGATTTCTAGCTTTGTTATGATTTGAACCCATGGATGGGGGTTTGCTCGCTGAGCTGGTAGGTTCATTTTCATCACCACACTAGATAACAAGATCAGTAACCCCCTGGCGAAGCACTGGTATTAGTGACCCGCTTTCTATTGATGTTTTTGGGATCCCTTGACTTGGTGATGACATTTCCAGTGGTGATGTCATTTCCTGTTCTTTTTCTCAGGGGATAGTAGATGGGGGTCCAAGTCAATGTGTTTGTTGATAGAGTTCTGGCTGGAATGCCATGCTTCTAGGAATTCTCGTGTGTTTCTCTGTTTGGCTTGTCCTAGGATGGGTGTGTTGTCCCAGTCGAAGTGGTGTCCTTCTTCAGCTGTATGTAAGGATACTAGTGAGAGAGGGTCATGTCTTTTAGTGGCTAGTTGATACTCATGTATCCTGGTGGCTAGTTTTTTGAACCCACATCTGACATTATTAAACTGCACCTTTGGTTTAATTTTCTAAAGACATTACAAGTGCACCACCATCTTTGATTTGCACATTCGGACTCTCTCTTTTGTTTTCTGCAAACTTCCCATTCTTCTATTGCAGCCTTATTGATGTTTTCCAGTCCCTAATCCATTCTAGTAGTGCAGCCTGCACATTGAAATTCTCTAGATAAGTGCATGTACTGCTTGTTACAATTCTTCTCTCCATCTTTAAAAGTCTTCTCAAAACCAACATCTTAACTCTTTCAGCACATCATCAACCATCTCCCTCTCCCTCTTTAACGAACTCCTGCATGCTGGCTGGTTCTATGTAGAAGACAGGCAGTTTGCAAACTAGATAGGCAGAATTGTAATCTGCACATATACCTTAATGCAACCACTTGAGGTGAAAAGGTTGTGCACACCGACAGACAGAAAGAGGGAAAAATCTGTCAAGTAGCATTCAATTACGAAACCCCATCAATTCAACTATTGTTGGTACTTTGGAATTGAAAGATTTAAATGACAATATTCTGGCAAACTTTGAGTAAAACATTTTTTTAAAAGAGAAACGTCGAAGGGAAGATTAAGGGTTAGGGTTAGGCCAGTGTGGGGGATGGTACTCCCAGAGAATTGGCAGCCCAGTACTCTCAAAATGATAACACAATTCACCTACAAATTATGATTTGGAGATGCCGGTGTTGGACTGGGGGTGTACAAAATTAAAATTCACACAACACCAGGTTATAGTCCAATGCATTAATTTGGAAGCACTAGCTTTCGGAGCACTGCTCCTTCATCTGCACTCCGAGAACTGGTGCTTCCAAATAAAAATGTTGAATTATAACCTCGTGGTGAATGATTTTTAATCATGTACAAATTAGCAAGGGTTGTGTTGAAGGAAAGAATTGACACCTATTTTCACATTTCTCAGACACATTTCAAAGTGCCACAGCTTGAATGAATTACTATTGAAGTATAATAACTGCAATGCAGGCAAAATGAACAGCAAAATATTGCTTTAAATGAATGCTGCAACAAATAAACATAAATTAACATACTGCACGATAAATGTAATCTAACTCCATTTGGTTGTGATGCTAGTGCGGTCTCATAAACCTTAGTAACAATCACATCAGTGTGAATAGCTTTTAGTCTGTATTCAAATGGTCAGATAAGTGTGACCCTGTGGATATTGTGTTTGTGTGATAACATTTCTCTTGCTTTAATTGGATCATCTATCTTTATTATCAGGATTGAATAAGCTGGTGAAGTTAATGATTTGGGTTTACTAGCTTCTCCAAGAGAGCATCTCTCTGGACTCACTTCCATATAATCAATTGCATTGTGCACTTCAGTGCACCCTATATACACACAACACCACCCCACTGCCTCAATCGCCACTCGCCCACTCTCCTGCTCATAAGCCACCAAATGCCACTCCCCATTGCAACACAGCTTAGCCCGTTATTTTATACAGGAACATTGGAGAAAGAGTCGACTATTCGGCCCCTCGAGGCTGTTCCATTATTCTAACTCATATTTCTGCATTATATTTTAATGTCATTAGAAACTAGGAACATATCAATTTTTGTCTTGAACTTAACTAATGACTACTTACCAAGATGGAGAATTCTAAACACAAACTACCCTCTGAGTGAAAAGGTTTCTCCTCACCTTGGTCCTAAACAGTTTGCCTTTTATTTGATGACTGTATCCCCTGGTTCTACTGAGGAGAAGCAATCGTCAGCATCTACTCTGTCTGCCATTTTAAGAAGTTTTTATGACAATGTGTATCATTTATCTAAACTCCTGAGAATATAGGTCTAGTGTCTTTAATCATTTGGGACAATCCCCAGACCCCTGCAATCAATCCTGGTAAGCATCCACTGCTACTCATTCACCTTCTTTCCTCAGTCAGTAGATTCACAACTGCACCCAAAACTCCACATCCAGTCTCACATGCAATTCTACAGAATTGAGGCAAGACTTTGTGGCTCCTGTTCTCAAATCCTTATGCTGTAAAGGCTAACATGCAGTTCCAAGTTATTTGTTGCATTTGCCATATTAGCTTTCAGTGACTTAGGAACAAGATCTCTTTGGACGTCCCAATCCCACACCATTTCAGAAGTACTCTGCACCTTTGTTCGTCTCATCAAAAGTAGATAACCGCTCATTTCTGCACTTTATGTTCAATCCACTCACTCAGACTATCTAAAGCCCACGAAACCTATCCACTGCTGCCACTTCACTCATTCCATCATCAGCCCCATTTCTTCATGTTTCCATTTTAAAACGTTCTTTCTTAGTACAGGGGTGTCATTGGATGGACCATTTGTTGCCCATCCCTATTTCGGAAAGTGGTGAGTTGCCCTTTAAATTATTGTTCCACATTCCTAAACATAGGAACAGCATCATTTGCAATTCCCTTCTAAGCCACTCACCATCCTGATGTGGAAATATACCACCATTCTTTCTCTGTTGCTGGGTCAAAATCCTGGAATTCCCTCCCTAAGGGCATTGTGGGTAAACTGTGGGTGAACTGCAGCGATTCAAGGCGGCAGCTCACCCCCACCTTCTCATGGGCAAGTAAGGATGAGTAATAAATACTGGCCCAGCCAGCAACGTTAATGTCCCATGAGTAAAATTTTAAAAATGGTGTCAGTAAAATCACACAGTGTAATTAAAGAGGGAGTTCTAGGATTTTGACCCAGTGACAGTGAAGGAACAGTGATATAGTTGCAGGTCAAAATGGTATGATGGTATGATTACCAGCACTCTGCCCCATTGCTAACATCCTCCCCAATTTTGATACTGTCAATGCTGCTATTTCCCAAATCTCCACCATACCTCACCAGTGTCACAGTCTTGCCCTGGTAAAGTTGAAGACATCAGATTTCGGACACTAGAGCTTTCTGACGCTCTCATGTTATCTTTCCTAATCTGAGAACAGAGCTTGATGGCAGCAGAAAACCACATTAAGTAAGGTCAGAGCTTGCTTTAATTTCACTGCTCTCACTTTGTCATATAGAGGCATTAATATTCTTTGCTTGCAACAGATTTATTCTTGCTTGGGTAAAGATCCAGTGTGAATTTGTAGCCGGCCTGTGAAAACCTGCTCATGTCTGACAGGACACCTGACTGGATAAAACACTTTCATCATGCTTGGATGACTGGGCAATACTGTCGCCTTTTCAGCCATGTCGGTTACAGGTCCAAGCCCCACTTTAGAACGTGAGTGATTTTAGGTTGACATGTCAGTGCAGTATTATATGATGGCTGCATCGAGAAGAAAGGGGAGTGTTCTGTCTTAGGGGTACTGATCGGTAATGTTAACCTTTTATATCCACTTGAGTCATATTCCTTCATTTGAACTTTTATTAATGCATGAATTGGAGGTATATAAATCTCACAAATGGTGTACAGCACAAACTTTATTACAAGGAGAAAGGCTTTATACTATTTCTACTGGTAACAAGGTTTCAATCAACTATTTCTACAGACTATAATTTCTAATGTAAAGATTTCAGCTTTAGTCACTGATATCCTTAGCCAATAGTCTTCATACAGTCTACATTCCAGGTTAGTACACATTATCCAATATTTAAAGTAATGCACGTGCTTAGTTATCCAACCATATATCATAACATGCCCATGTCTTGCTGGAAGTACATCTTCCAGCTGCAGGTACATAGTTATGAATATCCCATTTACTTGCCCTCCAAAACCCACTAGAGCAAACCCTTCACCTTTCTCGCTGCCTCATAACTGGTGGACCTCATTCCAGGGATGTGGTACACCATCTTTGTTCTTCCTGCAATCCTGACGGCATCCACTACTGACCCCTAGTGGTACAGAGTGGGAATTTCTTCAACTGCAGTCCCACTTTCCAATAGCTTGCTTTGGCTGTGGGGTGGACCTTTTCTTGATGCATCAGCACTTGTTCCAGGGAGGGGAGGTGCTCAATTCTGCACACAGCTTTATTACATCACAGAGGTTATTCACCAGATTGAGTCCACGTCAGCTAGCTATACAGCAATCCAATCAGTCCCATACCTCCCCCTGCCCTCCCAGATCTATTCCATTAGCCCAACTTTGATTTCCTTAAATGACTTCCCAATTTCCCATCTCTGATTCCACTGGCATGTGTAGCAATGAAGGGGATGAAGTAGTCTTGGCTATGATTATTCTCAAAGCAAAACATTCCTCTTTCACAACCCACTGGGGTAGCACTGAAAGTCAAGCCCTGCTAATCCCAGAAAAGTCAAACATTTCATCAGTTTACCAAGTCCCTAGGTTAGCTGTCAGATAGACCCAGGGTAACCAAAAAAATGCACCAGGTTTCTGTACTTAACAAGTACAGAAATAAAGGTATTCTAACCACAGATAAACAACTATGAATTGTCAACATATAATATTGCTAGTTAAAACTCTAACCCCCATTCTAAATCACTACCCCTACCTGTGGGCCCCCCACACACACACACACACACGCGCGCGCGTGTACGCACACATACACACACACACAAACAACCGATATTTTTTAATGGAACAAATATTATGACCACAGTTCAGTAGCATCAGTTCACAGAGTTTGCCAAGCTGATCCTTTTGCTTTCTAGAACTCTTTTCTCCATGTTCTTTTCACTTCTTCCCAGGAGGTATAAAGTGACTGGTTCTTGAATTATAAAGTCTCTGGCTGGTTGATTAAAAGCAATTGAGGCACTAAACTGGCTTTCTTCAGGTTTTAGGTATTTTACTGATGAGAGAGGGAGATTGAGAAAGAGAGCAGCTGTCCCTTTAAGCAGTCCAAACATTTCTGCCAGTATCATTCACATCCACAAGCTGTTCAGTTACACAGGAGCCAATCAGATAGTTATTGTCAGGCCTTTACCATTCATAATTGGTCTCAACTAGTCACAAATTTTTTACACAGCTGTTTGTGGGTGGAATGAACATCCAGAGGAAGTGATGGGTGCAGGTGCATTTACATGTTTTAAAACATTTAGGTAAGCGCATGAATATGAAATGTTTGGAGGGACAATAGACAATGGACAATAGGTGCAGGAGTAGGCCATTCTGCCCTTCAAGCCTGCACCACCATTCATTATGATCATGGCTGATCATCCTCAATCACTATCCTGTTCCTGCCTTATCTCCATAACCCTTGATTCCACTATGCTTGAGAACTCTTTCTTAAACGAATCCAGAGACTGGGCCTCCACTGCCTTCTGGGGCAGTATATTCCACACAGCCACCACTCTCTGGGTGAAGAAGTTTCTCCTCATCTCTGTCCTAAATGGTCTATCCCGTATATTTAAGTTGTGTCCTCTGGTTCAGGACTCACCCATCAGCGGAAACATGTTTCCTGTCTCCAGAGTGTCCAATCCTTTAATAATCTTATACAGCTCAATCAGATCCCCTCTCAGTTTTCTAAACTCAAGGGTATACAAGCCCAGTTGCTCCAGTCTTTCAGTGTAAGGTGATCCTGCCATTCCAGGGATTGACCTCGTGAACCTACACTGCACTCCCTCAATAGCCAGAATGTCTTTCCTCAAATTTGGAGACCAGAACTGCACAGGGCCCTGGTGATACTACAGAAGAACCTCTTTGCTTCTATACTCAATCCCTCTTGTTATGAAGGCCAGCATGCTTTCTTTACTACCTACTGTACTTGCATGCTTGCCTTCATTGAGCGGTGTACAAGAACACCCAGATCTCTTTGTACGGCCCTTTTACCTAACTTGATTCCATTTAGGTAGTAATCTGCCTTCCTGTTCTTGCCACCAAAGTGGATAACCATACATTTATCCACATTAAACTACATCTGCCATGCATCTGTCCACTCACCTAACCTGTCCAGGTCACCCTGTAATCTAACGTCCTCCTCACATTTCCCCCTACCACCCAGTCTTGTATCATCAGCAAATTTGCTACTGTTACTATTAATACCATCTTCTATATCATTGATATATATTGTCAAAAGCTGCGGTCCCAGCACTGATCCCTGCGGTACCCCACTGGTCCCCACCTGCCATTCCGAAAGGGAGCCGTTTATCACTACTCTTTGTTTCCTATCAGCCAACCAATTTTCAATCCAAGTCAGTATTTTGCTCCCAATACCATGCGCCCTAATTTTGCTCACTAACCTCCTATGTGAGACTTTGTCAAAGGCTTTCTGAAAGTCACAAATTGTTTACACAGTGGTTTGTGGGTGGAATGAACATCCAGAGGAAGTGATGGGTGCAGGTGCATTTACATGTTTCAAAACATTTAGGTAAGTGCATGAATATGAAATGTTTGGAGGGATATCGCCCAAGTGCAAGAAGGTGAGGCTAGTTTAGTTTGGGATTATGATCAGCATGGACTAGTTAGACCAAAGGATCTATTTCTATGCTCTCTGATTCTATGACTCTAACTCCACAAACCAAGCAGCAAGCTGTTCCTGGCTTTGTATACAGCAGCTGGTCCATCTGCACACAGTGTCCTCCATGCTTCACTTATCCGACAAAGGAGCAGCACTCCGAAAGCTTGTGATTTCAAATAAACCTATTGGACTATAACCTGGTGTTGTGTGACATCGTTCACCCCAGTCCTATACCGGCACCTCTGCATCATTGCTCCACTGCTCGAACAAAGTATTAGTGTAAACATAATTTACAATGAGTTTTCAAACTTAATTTTAAAAAGCCAGCAACTCCTTCCACAATCTTTAGTTTTGAAGGTGTCTTTTTTTTTCTTCATTTCATTCTACAATCAAAAATAGTGAAAAATAAAATGAGATAGAATTTACATTCCCAGCACTTTACCTTGGAAATTCATCATGGCTACATTAATGGGACTATAGATGGATATTTCATCCATGGAACTGTAATTCAGTTGAACTGATATCTTCAGAAGAGTGGAGAAACTGTGATCACAAAAAAGGTCTAAATCATGCAAAGCTATAGAAAAATTTCAACCATCTTCAAAATCAACAATATACATTCCATTTCCAAAGCAGTTGACTTGCAGCGTTATTGTGACAATGTTATAGTTGCAAACTCCTTCCATCATGCCAGTGACAAAAAAGAATTACAAGTTATTAATAACGTAAAGAGTGCGCAGTGTAAGGGTCAATGATGGGCACTGAGTTGAATGCTTGTTGGGTTTAATTCACCTTCATGTCTTTGTCAGCCTGCCAGCAAGGGACTTCAGAAAGTAACTGAGTAAATTGACATCATGTGGGTTTTCAAAAATGGCAACTTCTCTAATGCAGAAACATTTGGTTGAGGTTACCTTGCAGGTTATGTAACAACTGTGAGTTTGTGCTACGATGTTCCTCTTTAATCTATTTATATCTTTTCTGAACAAAATGCATTTGTAAAATATACAGTATCCTCAGCTTTATTAATAGAGGCAGAGAGTTTAAGAATACTGAGTTGATGTTGTACTTTTATATGACACTTGTTTGTCACATTATCAGAAGGATGTGAACACACTGGAGAGAGTGCCGAAGCGATTTACAAGAATGGTTCCATTCTTAAGGAACTTCAGTGATGAGACTAGATTGAAGAAATCGGAGCTATTCTCCTCAGAGACAAGCAGCCTGAGAGGAAATCTAATAGAGGTTTTCAAAATCATACACAGGCTGGATAGAGTAGATAGGAAGAAACTATATCCACACATAAAGGAACAAGAGGAAGAGGGTTTGGATTTAAACTGATCTCCAAATGAAACAAGGTTGAGGTGACAAAACATCTTTTTCACTCAGCGAGTAATTAAGATATAGAATGAGCTGGCTGGAAGTGCAGTGGAGGCAGGATTGCTTGAGGAATTCTACAGAGGGTGTTGGATGACTATTTGATGAAAGAGTAATGTGGAAGGGTGTGGGGGGTTAAAAAAAAAGGGATTGGCACTCAGTAATGATGCTCAGTTAATGAGCCAGTACAGACACAATGGGCCAAATGACCAGCGTCTGCACCGTGACACTTCTGTTATTCTGTGACTTTTAAGAAAAGGGCAAGTTTCTCTTTACCTTGAACTCAGCTCCATTGTACTATCTGCCTGAGAGGGTGAATTACAATAATTCCAAACAAAAAGCAGCTCCATACTGCTTCAAAAACTGTCGCTGGTTCCTTTTGTCACAAACAGACCCTCCTTGAATTTGTTGCTGTGAAGAGAGTGGTGTCAGGGAAGCAGTTATTAAGACACAAAAATGACCTACCTCCTGACCGCCAATGCTGGCTGAACCGTCAAATCTCCAAGGAATAACAGTGCAGCAAATTAGTAAACAAATCCCACTACCCACTGGAATTTGAGACATTTACAGAGACAATTTAAAGTTGAGTCTGACATTAGCAATATCTGACCTAGGACTACATAATACAAAGAAAGAGAGAGAACTGACTTGCATTTATATATAGAAAGGTTTTTTAACAACCAATGATGCATTTCTGCAGTGTAGTCACCAGATCTAATTCAGTGTGAAAGCAGTGGCCACACTGTCAGCTTAAAATTAGGGGTTAACTCCCTCTGATTGACCAAGAAACTACCAGCCAACCTAATGACTATCAAACCATGATTTGATACAATGTGAGACCTCTCGCCCCAAAGTCTGAGATAAAATCCCAGCAACACTGTGGGTGGTAGTGTCCACTGCTGAGACTGCAGGTCATCCCCATCAATAACCATGCCTGAAGCTGGATTAGAAACAGAGGAAATAGGATCCGATCCTTTGAGCCTGATCATAGCTGCTCAAAGCCACTCATCTTGCGGGTAAATGAAGGGGATTTCTGCTGACAGGCTGGCAGGCCTCAGCAGTGGGGTCTCGATAAGGATGATTGCAGGGAAACACGCAATGGGTCATGGTATGTGGGGAGATGTAAGGCTTCCTTTGTGCACATAGAATCTGAATAGGAAGGACCCTTCCTTGAGCCTGTAACAGAGCTAGCAGGGTTACACTGATGGCCCAACACTTGATGTGAATTACCAATGGTACCAGGAGGAGATACGTAAGTGGTCATTAATTGTCCATCTAAAAGGCCTGAACTAGCCCCAGGGCAGGCTGTCTTTGAGAAAGTGACCCTGCCAGCCCGCCTTCCAACCCACTCTTGGCATTGTTGGGAGACGCCTTACACTACATGAAGATCTATTTTAATGATGAATGACCAATCTTGACCAGTAAACAAAGAAGAGTTCCACCACCTTCACTCTGCGTTTCCATGCCATGACATCTTTTCAGTCCAACTGAGAGGACAGATGGGGGCCTAGGTTTAATGTCCTCTCCACCCAGAGGAGGTGGGCTTAGACTAGGCCGAATTAATGTGACAACAGTTTAGAGCATGTGAAGAAAAATAAAGAAATTACTTTTATATTCTGGACTAGGAAGGTATGTTTATGAAATGTGATCAAAACCTTGATCAAATAATTTTTAATAAGGTATCATAAAGGAAGAGAATGAAAGAAAGACATTGACAGACAGAGTTCCAGGGGATTGGAATCAAGAGCTTAGTATCTGATTGCACCAATGATGGGGAAGAGCTCATAGTTAGAGAAGCAACAAGACCTCAGAGTATTAGACCAATATTGAGAGGGATTGAACTTAAAGATGAGAATTTTATGACTGATGGCATTGCTGGACTGACAGCCAATGTAAGCCAGTAGTCTCAGGGGTTATGGAAACTTTAAGGTAGTTTTTTTATTCACTCTATTTGTGCTCAAGTTAAATATCAGTCCATTTCCCTAACTTCCAAGCAAACTTACCTATAAATAGAGAGGCGGGACATACCACCAGTACTTCACCAGACACTCTCGCTAATGATGTTACCTAGTCATGGTGAAGAAATGTCTGATAGCAAACCTTCCAGCTCAGCAAGCTAATTTACATATTTATCATCAACCTGAGCCATAAATCTCAAAAATCACTCATAAAATTCAGATGTCCCAGTCATGTTTTGGAGATTTTCTGAGACACCACATTAACATTATTCCACTTTCCCGATCCAGGAAATAGGCACTAGTTTACTTTTTGTACATTTTTGCTTGATGGGTTGTCCATCAAACAGAAATGGAGGGTGGTGTAGGATAACCGCTGGACGATTGGATCAAAACCATTTCCATTACAGCAGCTCAGGGTGCTGATCAGCAACAGTGGTATTTGAAACAGAAACTTAAGCTGACTCTCGTGACATAGAAATGATGGGAGCTGCGTTCCTAAGTGAACAGGAGACCATCTGTTTGGCAACAGTTGCAGTTTCTGATGTATGTCAAAGTGAAATAAATGTTTTTGTATTGTCCGTGTTATTCTAAAACACAACATGGTTTGCTCTGGTTGTCTGAAGACATTTAAAAATGCATTTTGTGCAGTCATTTATGGATAGTAAAAAAAGATCTAAAACATACAAACAAGAGGAGGCCATTCAGCCCTTTGAGTCTGATCTGCCATTCAATGAGATCATGGCTGATCTATGCCCCAACTCCATTACGTGCCTCTGGCCCTGATTAATTAATACTTTCACTTATCAAAAACGTATCTGTCTCAGATTTAAAATTAACAGCTGATCTGGCATCAACTGCTGTCTGTGGAAGAGAGTTCCAAACCTCTACCACCCTTTGTATGTGGAGTCATTTCCTAACATCCCTCTTAAACTGCCTGGCCTTAATTGTCAGACTACGGTCCCTAGTTCTGTGTGGAATCCCTAATCAGTGGAAATAAAATCTTTAACTACCCTACCTTTTTCTATTAGCAACCTGAAGACTTTGATCAGATCATCACTTAACCTTCTAAATTCTGGAGAAAATTTGCTTAATTTCGATAAACTCTCCTCATAAGTTAACTCTTTCAGTCCATTCTCATGCGTTCTTGTACGCTGACATTGTACTCCCTCCAAAACCAATCAATCCTTCCCAAGGGATGGTGCCCAGATCTGCTCACATTACTTTAAGTTGGGTCTAACTCGGGTTTTGTATAATTGCAGCATAACTACAGTGACCTTATATTCCAGTCCTTTAGATATTAAGGTCAATATTCCATTGATCTTCTTAACTATTTTGTACACCAATTCATGGCATTTTTAAGATCCTTGCATCTGAACATCCATTTGGACATCCATTGATGAAAATGACACTGTAACTGTTAACCTGTCACTTTGAACATGACCTGACAGATCATCCAATCGTCATAAGACCATAAGACATAGGAGTGGAAGTAAGGCCATTCGGCCATTCTGCCATTCAATCATGGCTGATGGGCATTTCAACTCCACTTACCTGCATTCTCCCCGTAGCCCTTAATTCCTCGAGACAACAAGAATCTATCAATCTCTGCCTTGAAGACATTTAGCGTCCCGGCCTCCACTGCACTCTGCGGCAATGAATTCTACAGGCCCATCACTCTCTAGCTGAAGAAATGTCTTCGCATTTCTGTTCTGAATTTACCCCCTCTAATTTTAAGGCTGTGTCCACGGGTCCTAGTCTCCTCACCTAACGGAAACAATTTCCTAGCGTCCACCCTTTCCAAGCCATGTATTATCTTGTATGTCTCTAAGTCTCCCCTTAATCTTCTAAACTCCAATGAATACATTCCCAGGATCCTCAGCCGTTCCTCATATGTTAGACCAACCATTCCAGGGATCATCCGTGTAAATCTCCGCTGGACATGTTCCAGTGCCAGTATGTCCTTCCTGAGGTGTGGGGGCCAAAACTGGACAATGGGTCCAAATGGGTCCTAACCAGAGCTTTATAAAGTCTCAGTAGCACAATGGTGCTTTTATATTCCAACCCTCTTGAGATAAGTGACAACATTGCATTCGCTTTCTTAATCACGGACTCAACCTGCATGTTGACCTTTACAGAATCCTTGACTAGCACTCCCAGATCCCTTTGTACTTTGGCTTTACGAATTTTCTCATCGTTTAGAAAGTAGTCTGTGCTTGTATTCTTTTTGCCAAAGTGCAAGACCTCGCATTTGTTCACGTTGAATTCCATTAGCCATTTCCTGGACCACTCTCCTAAACTGTCTAGATCCTTCTGTAGCCTCCCCACTTCCTCAGTACTACCTGCCTGTCCACTAACTCCGTATCATCTGCAAACTTCGCTAGAATGCCCCCAGTCCCTTCATCCAGATCATTAATATATAATGCGAACGGCTGTGGCCCCAACACTGAACCCTGCGGGACACCGCTCGTCACCAGCTGCCAGTCCAAAAAAGAACCTTTTATCCCAACTCTGCCTTCTGTCAGACAGCCAATCCTCAATCCATCCCAGTAGCTCACCTTGAACACCATGGGCCCTCACCTTGCTCAGCAGCCTCCCGTGTGGCACTTAGCAAAGGCCTTTTGGAAGTCTAGATAGACTACATCCACTGGGTTTCCCTGGTCTAACCTACTTGTCACCTCTTCAAAGAATTCCAACAGGTTTGTCAGGCATGACCTCCCCTTACTAAATCCATGTTGACTTGTTCTAATCAGACTCTGCTCTTCTAAGAATTTAGAAACCTCATCCTTAATGATGGATTCTAGAATTTTACCAACAACCGAAGTTAGGCTAATTGGCCTATAATTTTCTATCTTTTGTCTTGATCCTTTCTTGAACAAGGGGGTTACAACAGCGATCTTCCAATCATCCGGGACTTTCCCTGACTCCAGTGACTCTTGAAAGATCTCAACCAATGCCTCCGCTATTTCCTCAGCCACCTCTCTCAGAACTCTAGGATGTAGCCCATCGGGTCCAGAAGATTTATCAATTTTAAGACTTTTTAGCTTTTCTAGCACTATCTCTTTTGTAATGGCAACCATACTCAACTCAGACCCCTGACTCCCTTTAATTGTTGGGATATTACTCATGTCTTCCACTGTGAAAACTGATGCAAAGTACTTGTTAGGTTCTCCTGCTATTTCCTTATCTCCCATCACTAGCCTTCCAGCATCAGTTTGAAGTGGCCCAATGTCTACTTTTGCCTGTCATTTGTTTCTTATGTATTGAAAGAAATCTTTACTATTATTTCTAATATTACTGGCGAGCCTCCCTTCATATTTGATCCTCTCCTTTCTTATTACTCTCTTCGTTATCCTCTGTTTGTTTTTGTAGCCTTCCCAATCTTCTGATTTCCCACTGCTCTTGGCCACTTTATAGGATCTCTCTTTTTCTTTAATACATTTCCTGACTTCCTTTGTCAGCCATAGCTGTCTAATCCCTCCCCGGATAATCTTTCTTTTCTTGGGGATGAACCTCTGTACAGTGTCCTCAATTATACCCACAAACTCCTGCCATTTTTGCTCTACTGTCTTCCCTGCTAGCCTCTGCTTCCAGTCTATTTTTGTCAGTTCCTCTCTCATGCCCTCATAATTACCTTTATTTAACTGTAACACCATTACATCCGATTTTGCCTTCTCTCTTTCAAACTCCAGACTGAACTCTACCATATTATGATCGCTGCTTCCTAAGGGTTCCCTTACTTTAAGATCTTTTACAAAGTCTGGAAAACACACCACTGTTGATCCTAAAGGCATCATTGGAAAGTGAATCCAGCAGACTTGATAACAATAACTTGCATTCAATTTGCATCTTTTATGGAGGCCCATCACAGAAAGAGGACAAAAATCTGATACAGAAGGCTGTACACGTCGACTGGGGAAGCACATCCATCCTAGGACAAGCCAAGCAAAGACACACACGAGAATTCCTAGAAGCATGGCATTCCAACTGGAACTCCAACTGGAACTGGAACCTCAGGCGACTGTCTGTGTGGAGTTTGCACATTCTCCCCGTGTCTGCATGGGTTTCCTCCCACAGTCCAAAGATGTGCAGGTCAGGTGAATTGGCCATTCTAAATTGCCCGTAGTGTTAGGTAAGGGGTAAATGTAGGGGTATGGATGGGTTGCGCTTCGGCGGGGCGGTGTGGACTTGTTGGGCCGAAGGGCCTGTTTCCACACTGTAAGTAATCTAATCTAAAGTAATCTAATCTAATCTAATCTATTAACAAATACATTGACTTGGATCCCATTTACCACCCCTGAGAAAAAGAACAGGAAATGGTACCAACACAGGAAATGATGTCTCCACAGGAAATGACATCACCAATCCAAGGAAACCTAAACACACAAATAGAAATCGGGCCATGCCACCATTGCTTCATCCAGAGGCTCAAGAATGATGTTACCTAGTATGGTGTCGAAACATCTGAAAACAAACTTTCCAGCTCAGTGAGCAAACCTACATCCAGAACCTCAACATGAGCTACAAATCTTTTCAAAATCTGTTAACAGTAGGATGGAGTTTATGGCTCATCTATGAGTCCTGTTTGGCCATACAAAGTATTACGGAAGTGTGTCCTATCTCCAAATCCTCCCACTCCTGACTTGCCCCCTGTTATACAAGAGGTAGCTAAGGTGTTAACAGACTCCATTGCCTTAGGCTTCTTGAGATCCAATTAATGGGCATTTCAGGACCTTAAACTGCCTCTACTGCCATAATCTGGGCATAGGAAAATAATCAAGCAGTGTCACTCGCGACTGAGATCACAAGCTGGAAATCAAGCCACACTATTCTCAGAGCCGTCACTAAAGTTAAAGTCTTTAGAAAGGTACACAAAACTCCCCAATTTATCTGTCTTTCAGATAAGCAGGAAAACAGATACTGGAATTTAACAAAACCCAAAAGAACTGTGGATGCTTTAAATCAGAAACAAAAACAGAAATTGCTGGAAAAACTCAGCAGGTTTGGCAGCATCTGTGGAGAGAAATCAGAGTAAGTGTTAACTCTGATTTCTCTCCACAGTTGTTGCTAGACCTGCTGACCTTTTACAGCAATTTCTGTTTTTATGTTGGAGTTTTGCTAGTGGTTGGTTGACCTTAATATCAATGTAGAGAGTGGTATGGGTGTGGAATGCCCTACCTACTAATGTAGTCAACTCAGCCACATTAGGGAGATTTAAACAATCCTTAGATAAGCACATGGATGATTTTGGGATAGTGTAGGGGGATGAGCTGAGAATAGTTCACAGGTCGGCGCAACATCGAGGGCCGAAGTGCCTGTTCTGAGCTCTTTGTTCTATGTTCTATGTTCTAATCTTCAGATTGAAAATCTACCATAGACAATTTTAATGCAGGAATCCATCAAATCCACCTTGCCCCCTGCATTTCTAGCACCATTTTGTGTTTAGATGTTCTAAATCTGTTTCCCTGCTCCTTCCCAATATTCATACTAGAACCAGGAATGTCTTAATTCATAGCCTAACCCCTAGTACAGTAACAAACAGGTACACGTTCACCAAAACACCTGGGCAGTGAGGACATGGAAACAAAGTGCACTCAATATTTCACCAAAAACTCTTCTAAAGGGCTGAACCTATTACAAATCCATTTGAGACTCCACTACGCAGTTTTTACGACAGGATCATTATCTGGCGGTATCTGAGTTCCATTTTTGTGTCATTTTCTTTCTCCTCTTTGAAGTAAATGCATTTGTGTTGTGCAGGCACTCTGAAACAGGCTGGGACATGGACGAAAAGGAAAAAGATGTCGAGTTCTTTTCTGATTACTTTAAAATGCAGCCTACAATGAACAACAGGAGGTTTTGTTGTCACAATGAATGAAGTCTATTGTGGTAATGCATATAATCAGGTGACAGGCCAACATTGTGAAAGCTCCCTTTGAAAGGATGAATAGGAAGTAATTGCATCAGCTATTTTATGGAAAGAGTTTTAATGATAATTATTAAAATTAGAGTTAAAATAATTAAAGTTTTTTTAAAAATTAAGCAGATGTGCCTTTCATTTATTTTCCTTCCAAGCTTATTTGGTTGATAAATATAGTGGCTAGGGTACTGAGGGATGTCATGGCTGAGGGTGGAATATTTACTGCTGTGAGGCAGTGTGGAGAATTAGCTCCAAATTGTCCCTAGGTCAAAAATAGCATAGCGTAAATACAGAGGAAGAGGCCTTGCACCTGTATGCAAACATTGTGGTGAACCCCAAATTCAGAGGGTGATCTTTTCCGTGACCCCAGATACTGACCATACCCCACCATCCCAAACATTGCACAATTTGATCCTTTTCCATTTTGATTGTGTCTCTGATGTGATAGACAGTGGTACACCAAATAATGAGCTCCGAGACACATCATAAACTCACTTCAAAATAGACCCTGAGAGCAATGTGGAGCTGGGTATCATTATCCAAAAGCAATTCTGAGAAATGGAATGTGGTGACCCATGGCTTCATCCAGTCTCTGCTTTACAGAATATTTAAGAAGAAAATGCAATTGAACATTTCTTGCACCTCGCTATCTCTCTTTCACTCTCATTTTTCTAAAACTGACTTCGAAGATGTCAGCTGCTTATGAATGGGTGTGAACACAAATCTTTCAGATTTATACTTGATTTAATGATCGTTGTTACCTTTGGAGAGTGAGAGCACTCGGGAATAGACAACAATGGGGAGGAGCAACTGGAGCTCTGTTGCAAAAGATTTGTCTCTTAAAACATCTCAATCTCAAATTCATTTATCATTCCAGTTGTCAGACAAAGAAGGAGCATTAGAAGTTTCAGATATTGTACAATGTGAGTCAGGCTAATCAAAAAAGATGTTCTCTTCATCTGTGTTATTCCCAACTTAGACTCAGAAATGTACAGCATGGAAACAGACCCTTCAGTCCAACTCATCCATGCCGACCAGAGAGCCTAACCTAATCTAATCCCATTTGCCAGCACTTGGCCCATATCCCTCTCAACCCTTCCTATTCATATACACATTCAAATGCCTTTTAAATGCTGTCATTGTACCAGCTGTCATTGTACAAGTCTCCACGTAATATCCAAAGGTGGCCTAACCAATGTCCTATACAGCCGCATCATGACCTCCCAACTCCTGTACTCAATACTCTGTCCAATAAAGGAAAGCAGACCAAAAGCTTTCTTCACTATCCTATCTACCTGCGACTCTACTTGCAAGGAACCTGCACTCCAAGGTCTCTTTGTTCAGCAACACTCCCTCGGACCTTACCATTAAGTATATAAGTCCTGCCCTGATTTGCTTTTCCAAAGTGCAGCAACTTGCATTTATTTAAATTAAACTCCATCTGCCACTCCTCAGCACGTTGGCCCATCTGATCAATAGAGTTGTCAGGGATGTGCAGTTTGGGTGGATTAGCTATGGTAACTGCAGTATTTAGATCAGAGTGGTGCTGGAAAAGCACAGCAGGTCAGGCAGCATCCAAGGAGCAGGAAAATCGACGTTTCGGGCAAAAGCCCTTCATCAGGAATAGGGTCAGGAAGCCTCTATGGTGGAGAGATAACTGGGGGGGGGGGGGTGGAATGTAGCAAAGAGTACAATAGGTGAATGGGGTTGGGGATGGAGGTGATAGGTCAAAGGGGAGGGTGGAGCGGATGGATGGGAAGGGACATTGGTAGGTAGGACAGGTCATGGGGACAGTGCTGAGCTGGAGAGTGCTACCTGACAATCTCCCTTCCCACCCATCCGCTCCACCCTCCTCCCTGACCTATCACCTCCATCCCCACCCCATTCACTTATTGTACTCTTTGCTACTTACTCCCCAGCCACCACACCCTCCCCCCCTTCCATTTATCTCTCCACCCTGGAGGCTTCCTGCCTCTATTCCTGATGAAGGACTTTTGACTGAAACGTCGATTTTCCTGCTCCTCAGATGCTGCCTGACCTGTTCTGCTTTTTCAGCACCACTCTGATCTAAACTCTGGTTTCCAGCATCTGCAGTCCTCACTTTTGCATATGGTAAATGCAGGGTTATGGGGATAGGGTAGTGGTGGAATGCTGTTTGAAGGGTTGGTGTGGACTCGATGGGCTGAATGGCCTCTTTCCACATTGCAGGGATTCTATGAGCACACTTGTAGCAAACCGTCCAAGCTCGACAGTGAAAGGCAGACATGATGGGGCTGTTCCATTGGCCATCGTGCAAGGGAGCTGGTTAGCTCAGTGTGAGTTCAATTCCTACACCAGCTGAGGTCACCTTCTCAACCTCTCCCCTCGACTAAGGCATGGTGACCCTGTGGTTAAACCAATCTTTTCTCTCTCTAGTAGGAGAGCAGTCTTATAGCCTGGTAAGACCATGGTGACTTAAGAGCCATGGGATATTTAGCATTCAACTGAGAAAAAAGGTGAGGCCTTGTTTTAATGTTTCATCTCAAATATAGTACCTCGTGCTTCCTCAGTATGCTTGGAATCCATAGCATTCTCACTCAGAAGCATAAATGATAGCCAAGAACCATTCTTTGTACATTCAACAAGTCTCAATGTCCACTGCACACTTAGGCCCTAGTTATCTACACAGCGGCCTTTACCAAGATGGCATTTGACACAGCTCCACCTGAACTAAAATAGACCAGTAAAACACCAACAAATTTCAACACCAGCGTGTTTAAAATGCCGGCTACCGGCATTTTCCACTTCCCACACCACCAACCTATCCCCGCAACTTCATTTGTCCCATTTGCTACATTTAAAGTTATGAACACATGGGAGAGATTTGATCACAACTGCTATTTGTTATCATTATGTCCAAGCTTATTGAAGGTTAGTTGAGTCAATACATCTTTATTTGTAAGGCAAATGTAGCTGAACACAGAGAGTACTGGGATACTTGACATTTAACTTATAGCAAAGGACATTCTGAGGTTACAGATTGTGGTTTCTGAGGCTTTTCTTTATGTTTCACTGTAAAATGTTGTTTTGGGTTGCTTTTGTTCAAGACAGAACTAATACTGTTTTTCTAAGAACATTATTGAATCAGTAGAAATTCTGGTGTTCTTAATGTTCCTGTGTAATGGTTATTTGATGAAATCAGGATCAGACGGGGGAGTGAATATTTTCTGTCAAAACAAAACCAGATGAAGGGCAAAACATGAAAAGAAATAGAATACACTCTAGCGCAGGTGAAAATTCCTCTTAAACAGGTTTAGAGGGGGGATTGACCAAATTAGTTATTGGGACTTGCTGGATTTGCAAATGGACCACTCGATGGGCTGAATGGCCTCTTTCCACATTGCAGGGATTCTATGAGCACACTTGTAGCAAACCGTCCAAGCTCGACAGTGAAAGGCAGACATGATGGGGCCGTTCCATTGGCCATCGTGCAAGGGAGCTGGTTAGCTCAGTGTGAGTTCAAGTCCTACATGGACTGTTGCTATCAGAGAATTGAGCTAATGAGAAAGTCATTTTGGAGCAGAGGGAGACGGTGAGACCTTTTTTCAGCACAATGCTCATTGAACTCAGCTCTGGTGCTGCCCTGGCTGTAGGTGAAGGTGAAGGAAAGAGGTTAGCTATCAAAGAAGGGAACAACAGAAAGCAGACAAACCATCTGTAACCATCTGTCTGTGAGTTGGAGAAACCAAACAATTAGACCACAGGGTGAGTGTTGAATCTGAAATACTTAATCTATTGGTTACCCAATGTAATTGGCAATGAATCTAAAATTATTTGGGAAATTCCAAACTTTGAATCATTGATACCCAGAAAAAAAACCTTCAAACCAGATGAGGTAGGTAGATGGAAATAGCCTACCCAACTATTATCAACCAGTTTCTAATTCTTGACTATAAAATCCGAAATCCCCTTCTAAACGTCTCTTCTCTCTTCTTCAAGATTGTAAAATGTGTTATACAAATTCAAGGCTTTATTACAAACAAATGCTGTTTAGGCTATCATAAACAAAATCAATAAAATAAAAGTGTGCAGCTAAAATGAAAATATATTAAAATTCAGATGCATATTTATTGTATTTTATCCTCACAAAACAGCTTCAAATTAAAAGATTATCACAAAGTCTGTTTATTTTTCCCAATAATGGGTTAGGCAGATTTTGGATTTTCATATTTACACTCAGCGTGCAATGCAGAAAGCCTTCAAAGAATGAATAAAAACATTTTACTGAAAATGCATCAATTTATAATCCCTCAGATTTAAAATTCTTTAATGCCAGTCTGAAGAGCATTGGCCTGTGAAGACAGTGCCCCGCTGAGCAGTGCTGATACTGTACCAGCCATTAAATAAGTAGGAATGTTCTGCATTTTGTTAGAAAGATATTTTGTTCTCTGCCTTTATATTAAAGCAAGTTATTCTGTATCCACGCTGCGCTCTGTTTACTGATAGTAATGCAAATTCCTCTTGAGGGAGATACGTTGCCAATTCAATATTTGGCATATTGAAATCCTGGAGGCTGCTTTAGCATAGACCAGCTTTCAAATTAGTCAACAACAGTTTCCGAATTAGATTGAAGATCAGATGACTGTGCTATTGACAAGAAAAGATTGTGCCTTTGGCTTAAAGATGTAAGAAAGGCGATGCACGCATCTCGTTATTATTGACTTTTAAATCCTATTTCACTGTGCTAATTATATTGTCAAGGAAAAAATATTGTTGGATGCACAGAGATAATAACCATTTGTGTTTGTTGAATTATCTTCCCATTAAAAGTACTAACTCAATGTACAGTAGTATAGAACAGAGTCCTGAATGATCTATACAGTTCAAAATGTCATTCTGTGCATTCTACATTAAAAGCATTTGGCAACCACGCTGTAACATATAGTGAGATTCAATGATTACACCTCAGACTGTGGGAAGACAACAGGTCAGTTACTTGTTACAGGGTTCCAAGCCTCTGACCTGGTCTTGTAGTCACAGAATTTATATGGCCAGAAACTGAACTGGACTAGCCATATAAATACTGTGCCTACAAGAGCAGGTCAGAGGCTGTGAATCCTGCTGCCAGTAACTCAACTCCTGACTTCCCAAAGCCTTTCCACCTACTACAAGGCACATGTCGGGGTGTGATAATATACTCCCCACTTTCCTGGATGAGTGCAATGCCAACGGCACTCAAGAAGCTTGACACCATCCAAAGCAAAGTAGCCTGCTTCATTGGCACTACATACACAAACATCCACTCCCTCCACCATTGATGGTCAGTAGCAGCAGTGTGTGCCATCTACAAGTGGCACCACAGAAATTCACCAAGGCTCCTTAGACTGCATTTTCCAAACTTCAAACCATTTCAAATTAGAATGACAAGGGCAGCAGGTACATGGGAACACGACTAGTTAGTAGGTTTGCAGATGACACCAAAATTGGAGGTGTAGTGGACAGTGAAGAGGGTTACCTCAGATTACAACAGGATCTGGACCAGATGGGCCAATGGGCAGAGAAGTGGCCGATGGAGTTTAATTCAGATAAATGTGAGGTGCTGCATTTTGGAAAAGCAAATCTTAGCAGGACTTATACACTTAATGGTAAGGTCCTAGGGAGTGTTGCTGAACAGAGGGAACTTGGAGTGCAGGTTCATAGCTCCTTGAAAGTGGAGTCGCAGGTAGAAAGGATAATGAAGAAGGCATTTGGTATGCTTTCCTTTATTGGTCAGAGTATTGAGTACAGGTGTTGGGAGGTCATGTTGCGGTTGTACAGGACATTAGTCAGGCCACTGTTGGAATATTGCATACAATTCTGGTCTCCTTCCTATCGGAAAGATGTTGTGAAACTTGAAAGGGTTCAGAAAAGATTTACAAGGATGTTGCCAGGGTTGGAGGATTTGAGCTATAGGGAGAGGCCGAACAGGCTGGGGCTGTTTTCCCTGGAGCATTGGAGGCTGAGGGGTGACCTTATAGAGGCTTACAAAATTATGAGAGGCATGGATAGGATAAATAGACAAAGTCTTTTCCCTGGGGTTGGGGAGTCCAGAACTAGAGGGCATAGGTTTAGGGTGAGAGGGGAAAGATATAAAAGAGACCTAAGGAGCAACTTTTTCATGCAGAGGGTGGTACGTGTATAGAATGAACTGCCAGAGGATGTGGTGGAGGCTGGTACAATTTCAACATTTAAGAGGCATTTGGAGGGGTATATGAATAGGAAGGGTTTGGAGGGATATGGGCCGGGTGCTGGCAGTTGCCACTAGATTGGGTTGGGATATCTGGTCAGCATGGACGGGTTGGACTGAAGGGTCTGTTTCCATGCTGTACATCTCTATGACTCGATGACTCTGTATGTTCCCCTCTGAGACACTCACCATCCTGACTTGGAAATGTATCACCATTGCTTCAATGTTACTGGGTTAAAATCATGAAATTCCCTCCCGAACATCATTGAGGGTTCACGTCTGCCAAAAGACTGCAACAGTTCAAATGGGCAGCTCACCACCACTTTCTGAAGAACATCAAGGGACAGACAATTAATGCTACCTCAGCCAGCAACCACTTTCCATGAATGAATAGAACAATAAAAGGTCATATGTAACTTAAATTTGAGGATAAAAGAGCTTACGTTAACTAATAGTGTTCAGTTTATCTGAGAGATTGGATGGTCCATGTTAACATTGACACATATCTGTTGTGAGCTGGTCTCTGTGATACTGGTAAAGGGATAACATCTTGTGCTATAGTGAATTTTGAGAAGATTTGTAGCTTCCAGCTCAGTGAGCAAACCTACATCCAGAGGAGAAAGTGAGGACTGCAGATGCTGGAGATCAGAGCTGAAAATGTGTTGCTGGAAAAACACAGCAGGTCAGGCAGCATCCAAGGAGCAGGACAATCGAATTCTTCAGGAATTCCTGAAGAAGGGCTCATGCCCGAAACGTCGATTCTCCTGCTCCTTGGATGCTGCCTGACCTGCTGCACTTTTCCAGCAACACAAACCTACATCCAGAATTTTGTATCATAATTTGAACTAAACTAAAACAAACAGCAAATGTCACCAGATCAAATGCAGTCTCCTCAAACTGGCGTTTAACTATGTGACGTCATTATCTCGTCTCCCATTGTGGACATGAATGCTCTACTTATGATGCTTCACCTATGGTTATTGAGTTTACATCAGTATTCATTCTGTCCTACATTCATGGAATATGAAATAGGATTTCTCAGGGACTAAAGGTAACTGTTACAATGAAGAATGCCAAACATTCAGTCAGGTGTCATACTCTCCTCCTTTGCTGGAACGAGATGAGTACAGCACTAGATAGACCAATGGATAGAAATAGATTTAAACCAAAGACAGGAAAATTGGGAAACAAAGAGCTACATCAACAACCTGTTTTTATATATCACCTATAAGATAGTGAAATGATCCAAAGGCATTTCATACTGGCCTAATTAGACAGAAATTGATACTAAGCTGAAGGAAGAGACATTAGTAGTTAGGACCAAAGGATTGACCAAAAATAAAGATTTTTATTAGTATCTTAATGGGGGGAAAGTGTGATAGAGAGATGGTGATGGTTCTGATAAGAAATCTAATCTCAAGTTCCAGGCAGCGGAAGGCATAATTGCCAAATGTAGAGCTATGAAAATAGGGACTTTGTAAGAAGTCAGAATTAAAAGAAATGCAGAGGATCATAGGGCCCGAGGAAGTTTCAGAGATCGGGAGGGGAAAGGTCATGGATGGATTTGAAATGAGTGCAAAATGTTAAAATTGAGACAATGGCAGACCATACCCTGATGTAGGTCAGTAATAAAGGTTTATTGGGATGAATGGGGCTTGGTTAAGTTAGGATCTGACAGCAAGGTTTTAGATAAACTCACTTTCTGGTAGTGGAAGATGGAAGGTTATTCAGGGGGGTATTGGAATAAATGAGGAACAGTGATGTTTTAAACTAGAAATTAATCTCATGGCCTTGATCTTCACTCCATGCAGAACCACCAGAGCCTTGACCAGCTCAGAGGCAACAGGACAACACACAGTACAATTACAATCTTGCCTTAATTCTGTGCTTGTATATCAGTACCAAATGGTAGAAAAATAAAACTTGCCTGTCTGGTGACAGTTCTTTTAATTCACAGCCAAATCTGTGCCTGTATGTGTCGCCATAGATCAATTAATAGCCCACTTGGTTCTGAGTCACTAAGTTCTGGGAACATCGTCCATAGAATCATAGAGATGTACAGCACGGAAACAGACCCTTCGGTCCAACCCGTCCATGCCGAAAAGATATCCCAACCCAATCTAGTCCCACCTGCCAGCACCCGGCCCATATCCCTCCAAATCCTTCTTATTCATATACCCATCTAGATACCTTTTAAATGTTGCAATTGTACCAGCCTCCACCAATTCCTCTGGAGGCTCATTCCATACACGTACCATGCTCTGCATGAAAACGTTGCCCCTTAGGTCTCTTTTATATCTTTTCCCTCTCACCTATGCCCTCTAGTTCTGGACTCCCCCACACCAGGGAAAAGACTTTGTCTATTTATCTATTTATCCTATCCATGCCCCTCATAATTTTATAAACCTCTATAAGGTCACCCCTCAGCCTCCGACGCTCCAGGGAAAACAGCCCCAGCCTGTTCAGCCTCTCCCTGTAGCTCAAATCCTCCAACCCTGACATCATCCTTGCAAATCTTTTCTGAACCCTTTCAAGTTTCACAACATCTTTCCAATAGGGAGGAGATCAGAATTGTACGCAACAGTGGCCTGACTAATGTCCTGCACAGCTGCAACACGACCTCCCAACTCCTGTACTCAATACTCCGACCAATAAAGGAAAGCATACCAAACACCTTCATCAATATCCTATCTATCTAACTGCGACTTCACTTTCAAGGAACTATGAACCTGCACACCCTTTGTTCAGCAACACTCCTGAGGATCTTACCTTTAAGTGTAAACGTCCTGCCAATATTTGCTTTCCCAAAATGCAGCATCTCACATTTATCTAAGTTAAACTCCATCTGCCACTTCTCAGCCTATTGGTCCATCTGATCAAGATCCCGTTGTAATTTGAGGTAACCTTCTCCGCTGTTCACTACACCTCCAATTTTGGTGTCATCTGCAAACTTACTAACTATACCTCTTATGCACAAATCCGAAATCATTTATATAAATGATGAAAAGTAGTGGACCCAGCACCGATCCTTGTGGCACTCCACTGGTCACAGGCCTCCAGTCTGAAAAACAACCCTCTACCACCCTCTGTCTTCTACCTTTGAGCCAGTTTTGTATCCAAATGGCTAGTTCTCCCCGTATTCCGTGAGATCTAACCTTGCTAACCAGTCTCCCATGGGGAAACTTGTCAAACGCTTTACTGAAGTCCATATAGATCACATCTACTGCTCTGCCCTCATCAAATCTCTTTGTTACTTCTTCAAAAAACTCAATCAAATTTGTGAAACATGATTTCTTATGCACAAAGCCATGCTGACTATTCCTAACCAGTCCTTGCCTTTTCAAATATATGTACATCCTGTCCATCAGGATTCCCTCTAACATCTTGCTCACCACTGGTCTATAGTTAACAAGGTAAAAACAATGACTGCAGATGCTGAAAACCAAATACTGGATTAGTGGTGCTGGAAGAGCACAGCAGTTCAGGCAGCATCCAACGAGCAGCGAAATCAACGTTTCGGGCAAAAGTCCTTCATCAGGAATAAAGGCAGTGAGCCTGAAGCATGGAGAGATAAGCTAGAGGAGGGTGGGGGTGGGGAGAGAGTAGCATAGAGTACAATGAGTGAGTGGGGGAGGAGATGAAGGTGATAGGTCAAGGAGGAGAGGGTGGAGTGGATAGGTGGAAAAGAAGAGAGGCAGGTCGGACAAGTCAAGGAGACAGTAACTGAGCTGGAAGTTTGAAACTAGGATGAGGTGGGGGAAGGGGAAATGAGGAAGCTGTTGAAGTCCACATTGATGCCCTGGGGTTGAAGTGTTCCGAGGCGGAAGATGAGGCGTTCTTCCTCCAGGCGTCTGGTGGTGAGGGAGCAGCGGTGAAGGAGGCCCAGGACCTCCATGTCCTCGGCAGAGTGGGAGGGGGAGTTGAAATGTTGGGCCACGGGGCGGTTTGGTTGATTGGTGCGGGTGTCTCGGAGATGTTCCCTAAAGCGCTCTGCTAGGAGGTGCCCTGTCTCCCCAATGTAGAGGAGACCACATCGGGAGCAACGGATACAATAAATGATATTGGTGGATGTGCAGGTGAAACTTTAATGGATGTGGAAGGCTCCTTTAGGGCCTTGGATAGAGGTGAGGGAGGAGGTGTGGGCACAGGTTTTACAGTTCCTGCGGTGGCAGGGGAAAGTGCCAGAATGGGAGGGTGGGTCGTAGGGGGGTGTGGACCTGACCAGGTAGTCACGGAGGGAATGGTCTTTGCGGAAGGTGGAAAGGGGTGGGGAGGGAAATATATCCCTGGTGGTGGGGTCTTTTTGGAGGTGTCGGAAATGTCGGCGGATGATTTGGTTGATGCGAAGGTTTGTAGGGTGGAAGGTGAGCACCAGGGGCGTTCTGTCCTTGTTACGGTTGGAGGGGTGGGGTCTGAGGGCGGAGGTGCGGGATGTGGACGAGATGCGTTGGAGGGCATCTTTAACCACGTGGGAAGGGAAATTGCGGTCTCTAAAGAAGGAGGCCATCTGGTGTGTCCTATGGTGGAACTGGTCCTCCTGGGAGCAGATACGGCGGAGGCGGTTTAGTTCCCTGGCTTGTCCTCACCACCTTTCTTAAACAATAGAGTAATGTTAGCCAACCTCCAGTCTTCCAGCACCTCACCTGTGACATTCCATGGTTTGAAGATGAAATTCTAAGCTGACAGTCCATCATAATACTGAGCAAATACCACACAGTGGAAGGTGTTGTCTGATTGCGATGTTAAACTGAGACCCTTTCAAGTGGATGAGAAAGATTCACAGTGATTTTTTGAAGAACAGCGGGGACAGGCAATTTTTATCCTCTAATCAACATCTGGAACAACAATCATCATTCCAACGCTGTTAGCTAATCATCACCACAATGCTAGTCCACTGTCCTACTTGTCCATCTTCATTCCCAACTATCTGCTCCAACTTTCCCTCTGACCCATCACCATCACCCCCAACTGCCTTTCCATTGCCTTCCCAACTACCTTACCCCCAGCCCCACCCCCACCCTCCTATTTATCTCTCAAGAACCGCTCCCCACACCCCCACGCCCACTCCATCTCGGCCCCGTCACATTCCTGATGAAGGGTTTATGCCCGAAACGTTGACTTTCCTGCTCCTCGGAGGCTGCCGGACCAGCTGTGCTTTTCCAGCACCACACTTTTCGACTCTGACTCTCCAGTATCTGCTGTCCTCACTTTCTCCTCGGAGCTTGCTTTGAGCAAATTGAGGTAAATGCGAGGTTCTGCATTTTGGAAAGGTACATCAGGGCAGGACTTATACACCTCATAGTAAGGCCCTGGGGAGTGTTCCTGAACAAAGAGACCTTGAAGGTTCATTTTTCCTTGAAAGTGGAGTCCCAGGTGGACAGGGCAATGAAGATTGCATTTGGTATGCTTGCCTTTACTGGTCAGTGAGTATAGGAGTTGGGAGGTCACGTTGTAGCTGTACAGGATATTGGTTGAGCCACCTTTTGAATATTGTGTGTAATTCTGCTCTCACTAATATAGGGAAGATGTTGCAAAACTTGAAAGGGTTCCGAAAAGATTTACATGGATATTTACATGAATAGCACGGTGGCTCAGTGGTTAGCACTGCTGCCTCACAGCGCCAGGGGCCTGAGTTCGATTCCAGCCACTGTCTGTGTGGAGTGTGCACATTCTCCCTGTGTCTGCATGGGTTTCCTCCGGGTGCTCTGATTTCCTCCCACTGTCCAAAGACGTGCAAGTTAGGTGAATTGGCCATGCTAAATTGTCCATACTGTTCGAGGATGTATACGTTAGGTGCATTAGTCAGGGAAAACGTGGGGTAATGGGTCTGGGTGGGATACTCTTCGTAGGGGCAGTGTGGACTTATTAGGCTGAAGGGCCTATTTCCACACTACAGGAATTCTAATTCTTGCCAGAGTTGGAGGGTTTGAGCTATAGGAGGAGGCTGACAGGTGGGGGCTATTTTCCCTGGAGTGTCAGAGGCTGAGGGGGTGACCTTTTAAAATCATGAGGTGAATAGCCAAGGTCTTTTCCCCAGGATAAGTAAATCCAAAACTAAAGGGCAATGGTTGAAGGTGAGAGAGGAAAGATATAAAAGAGACTTAAGGGGCAGCTTTTTTTTAATATAAGGGGATGCCTTTTATTTGTTGTAGTTGTACCAGCCTCCACCACTTCCTCTGGCAACTCATTCCATACATGAAAAAGCTGCCCCTTAGGTCCCTTTTATATCTTTTCTCTCTCACCTTCAACCATTGCCCTTTAGTTTTAGACTGAAAAAGGGTTACACCTGAAGCATTGATTTCTCCACCTACTGATGCTGCCTGACTTGCTGTGTTCTTCCAGCCTCCTGCTTATCTACCGTACGTTGCTAAGAGTCTATGACTGGATAGCTGTAGCAGTGTGTTAATGTTACTGGAATAGAAATCCACAAACCTCGGGCTAATGGTCCAGATACATGTGTTTCAAACCCACATTTGCAGGTGGTGAAATTTAAATTTTATAGATTTAAAGTGATCAGGGAATGATGATGTGAGAAAGAAGACTTTTTCACACAGTGACTAGGTAGGGTATGGGATGCACCGTGCAGAAACAAAGTGCAGGCTTGTTCAGTTGTGGCATTCAAGGTGACATTGGACAGTGTTTGTGATAATGATGGTGCACATGGATATGAGAAGAAAGCAGGAGATTGATATTCGGCAATAGAGCCAGTGCAGGCCCAAGGGGCTGAATGGCCTACTTCTACACTGTGATAATTCTGAGATTCTTCAAATGTTGTAGTTCCTACATTACAGTCATGCCACACCTCAAAAATACTCCACTGTGAAGTGTTTTGAGACACCCAATGGTCAGGAAAAGTGATGTATAAATGCAACTCTTTCTTTCATTTTTAGAAAAGTTATAATTGCAGCTTACTGAGGTCTGACCTGTTTGGAATGAATGTAATTTATTTCTTCCTGCTTATTCTAATTAGATTGAAATCATAAATTGATGAAAAATCTGAGAAAAGAGAGCCATTTAGATTTTTGTTCAATCATCTGAGTCAAGGAATATAAATGAATAATTCAAATTGTCTTAGGTCACTGATCTCTTTAAGTATTTGACTTAACCTTTTTAGTGGATTGCAAAAGAAGATGAATTATTAGAACCACTTGGTCAGAGATAACAGACTTCAGACACCTGACAGAGAGTGAGTTCTTCGAGTTAATGAAGATGCCGATAATAAGTTTTCACACAACAGCAAATATCTACTCAGTATTAAAAATCTTGCATAGTGAGTCCAGTCTCAGTCCTGGCAATGAAACCTTGTTCCCTGATTTTTAATCATTGTTTTGCATAAACATTTTTCATTCAATTCTGCTTCATCAACTGCATGTTATGAACTATTGGATATCGTGACTGGTTTTTGGTTGTCCGAGTTAAGTTTCTCCCCATAGGATTTGAAGCGTCAAATAAATACATATTTTTGATCGCAGTGTATCAATCAACCTTGCATATAAGATGACCCCCTTCCTCTCGGCCTCAAAAGTCATGTTTTTGCATTTACTTGACACATTTCTCGATTGACCTTTTGACAACCATAGGAGAAAGTGAGGACTGCAGATGCTGGAGATTAGAGCTGAAAAAGTGTTGCTGGAAAAGCGCAGCAGGTCAGGCAGCATCCAAGGAGCAGGAGATTGTACTGGTTGGTACGGCGGGAATGGAAGAAGCGGAGGGCTTTGAGTCCTTTGTGATGGGGGATGGAGGTGTACAGGGACTGGATGTCCATAGTGAAGATAAGGCGTTGGGGACCGGGGAAGCAAAAATCATGGAGGAGGTGGAGGGCGTGGGTGGTGTCCCGAACGTAGGTGGGGAGTTCTCGGACTAAGAGGGACAGGACCGTTCTCCGGCTCCTTGGATGCTGCCTGACCTGCTGCGCTTTTCCAGCAACACTTTTTCAGCTTTTTACAACCATAACATGGTATACTCACATTAGAGTGGCACTCATCCACAGACTCTATCAACAAACACATCGACCTGGACCCAATATACCGGCCACTACAACGGACAGCTGGAACTGACAACCGGAAGCGGCAGAGACAGGCCACTATAAATGCCGGAGGAAACAGCACAGAAGCGCTTCACAGGAGGCTCCCAAGCACTGAGGATGTCACCTAGACAGGGGACGAAACGTTTGCAAGACAATTTCCCAGCTCGGCGAACAGAACCAAAACAACGAGCACCCGAGCTACAAATCTTCTCCCAAACTTTGAACTCACATTAGAGGTCATCCTCAAGTTTTCACTGCACATCTGGATACACTACTAACTGGTACTTGATGACAGGGTTCAATGGATTGAGTGGGTAATACAGACACATGTTGTGAAAATGCACAGTGTTGAAGACATGCCAGTGTTGACCATTCCCACTGACAGTTCACTCTTACATTCTGCATATATGTCATCTCCTGTTCTTGGAGGGCCAATGCAAGGTTTCAAAAGTCAAATTTATAACTACGTTTTGATCAACTGTTCTGATATGTAATGACCTACCTGCAGGGTGAGGGGGATTTGAACCCAAATCTCTATAGGGAAACTATCAAAAAAAAAGGACTGTATTGCTGGAAATCAGAAACAAGAATAGAAATTGCTGGGAAACTCAGCAAGTCTGGCAGCATCTCTGGAGAGTGTATCTCTCTGCCAGACCTGCTGAGTTTTTCTAGCAATTTTTGCTTTTATTTAGGGAAACTATCCCTGCTCAAAACCCCTCAAAATTGTTTCTTTTAAAATAGTCTGTTTGGACAAGTTGTGACACATGCTGTGGGTTTGAGCATGGAACTTCTAGCCCTGAGGTAAGGACACAACACAGTTCCACAGAGCATTCCGAGTCAACTTATGTGCTAACATTTATGGTAAATTAATTGAAGTACTAAGGGCTGTGCCTCAATTTATTGACTGGGTTTTTAAAAAAGTTAAAAATCACATGACACCAAGTTATAGTCCAACAGGTTTAATTGGAAACACTAGCTTTCAGAGCGCTGCTCTTTCATCAGGTGGTTGTTAAAGGAGCGTCGCTCCAAAAGCTAGTGCTTCCAATTCAACCTGTTGGACTATAACCTGGTGTCGTGTGATTTTTAACTTTGTACAGCCCAGTCCAACTCCTGCATCTTCAAATCATTTTAAAAAGTTGATTGTATTCCCATGATAGTTATACAAGGAATAACTGCCTGTTGGGGAACTGAGGCAAAGAAACCAAAAGCAGTTCTGGGTTCAATCTCTGATTCATGTTGAATTAGCAGAGCGCGGGGAATTCTGGGGAGGAAGCAGAGTTCAGGATCGGTGGGAGTGTGAAGAGGTATCGTTTAAAACTGGAGGAACAGGCAAAGACATACTGCAGTTTCTCATCTTCCCCATACCATGATGCTCACAACAATATGATGTGACACTTTTGAACACCCCACATCCCAACTTCCACCATCTTTCCCTCACCCCATCACCATCCCCACTCTTTCTCTACCCATGTCCTTTACCTGGGAGTGTCAACAAAAACAAACTGAAATAGCCCAGCTCCATTCTGGCGAACCATAATCCAGTAAGTATCAACTAGAACAAGTGGTATTGACAAAGGCAAGACATTGGACAATGTTATGTGGGTAAGGACAGAATCGAGCTCAGCTAACTCCCCCCACAGCGATGATTCTTTGATTTTAATGACACAGACCTCATGTTAAAAGTATATTCTCTAATTTAAGACTGACCAGAACTCCTAGAACTAAACCTTGGTATGAACCCACACCTTCAGAAAAGGAGAGAATTGAACAGACAGCAAGCCACAAAACTTACATGGTTTCTAAATTTATTTTTACTCAACCTGCTCAGATATAGTATGATACATTTCTGGGACATGGGGCACTCATATCTTGACATTCTGGACAAGAGGTAGAGGCAGTATAGTATGTCAATAAACCCTTAAAATGGTGGGACCCAATATATCTTTGCTTTAGAGTACTTCACATCATAATAAACCATGGAGAAGGAAATGTATGATTTTGAGACTGGGAGAGGCATGTTGATATTCTGGGGCATGTTAAGAAAGAAGAGGTGTTAGGTGTCTTGAAAAACATTCAGGTAGATGTCCTAAACCAGTGGTTTTTAACTAAATTCACACAGTTTGCTTTTTCAAACAGATTAATCATCGTAGACTCTCACCTAGACCAAATCATAGCTCACGCAAAACAAGATGGAAGCATTGTACATAAAAAGTTTTGATAACACGTTGAAGAAAACAAGTGTTTGCTGACATGTATCAGTGAGACGCATGTGCCTGCCTTTCATCGTGAATCTGTCTATCCTTCTATAATCCTCTCATGGGGAGACCTAGTGCACCATGCAGTGAACATGTGGTATTCCATCACCAGCTTGAAATTCACATCATTTTGCAGACCCTTGGAAAATGTCTCCAGACCTCCCCCCCCCCGCCGCCAACTGCCAATGGGCCTCAGTTTGTGACTGACTGTAGTTCCCATCACAATGGGCGCAAACTGATACAATACAACTTGATAGTTCACCATCTGTTATATTGGTAAATGTTCATGCTTACGGGTGTTATCATTTTGCATACGCAAATAATGGGCCTAACACTAACTTGAGGTCCCCATTACAGGATTGGTGAACCTGAGGCAACGTGGTTGCACACAGGAAAGACTGGCTTCATACCCTGTTTGGAAGACCTTTCAAAGGATTTCAAAGAGAACTCCTCTAAGGTTGCAGCCAATACAGTAGGTTTTTCAGATATGGAGGGAGGAGATTAGTCAAACAGGATTTATGTTCACCATCTCACTCTCCGGGAACCTGGTACATTGTAGGATGTTACTCTCATCCACAACCTCCCAGCTTGCGGTTACTATCTGAGGGTCTCAGCTGAGGACCTCACAGGCCACTCTTCCATGCTGTTCCATGCTGCTTGACTGCAACTCACTTGCTAAGCAGTAATAAGGCCCAGCATCAGAGCACCTGACCATTCAGATACAGGGAGTCATCACCCTGACACCTAATCTGAATTGTCGGAGGTATTTTCATTCAAACTTAGTTAATAAATTCAGTTACTACATCATTAATAAATCATCTGCACCTACTCTCACCTACTCAACAACTTTGAGTATATTTAACTGCATAATAAATATTTCATTACAACCAATTAAGTGACTCAAATGTTTATTGGATGTATTTGATATTAACACAGCCAAAGCACCAGAAGAATCCTGCTCTAAAAGCAAAATATTGCGGAGGCTAGAAATCTAAAATAAATACCACAAGAGCTGGAGAAATCCAGCAGGTTTGGCAGAATTTGTGGAGAGAGAAGCAGAGTTGGAGGACAGGAACGAGGAGTAGGTGTAGGCAATTCTCTCCCTTGAGCCTGTTCTGCCATTTTGGACAATCATGGTTGAATTATCTTGGCCTCTACTCCTCTTTATGGCTCACTTTCAACATGGAGTTTCATTTAGATAAACGTGAGATGTTGCATTTTGGAAAGACAAATCAGGGCATGACTTATACACTTAATGATAAGGTCCTGGGGAGTGTTGCCAAACCAACAGACCTTGGAGTGCAGGTTCATAGTTCCTTGAAACTATAGTCCCAGGTAGATAAGACAGTGAAGAAAGCATTTGATATGCTTGCCTGTATTTGTCAATGCAGTGAATATAGGATTTGGGATATCATGTTGCAGCTGTACAGGATATTGGTTAGGAATACTGCATGCAATTCTGGTCTCCCTGATATAGGATAGACGTTGTGAAACTTGAAAGGGTTCAGAAAAGATTTACAAGAATGTTGCCAGGGTTGGAGGGTTTGAGCTATAGGGAGAGGATGAATAAGCTGGAGCTATTTTCCCAGGAGTGTTGGAGGCTGAGGGGTGACATTATAGAAGTTTATAAATTATCAGGTACATGGATAGGCTAAATAGTCAGGGTCTTTTCTCCACAGTGGGCAAGTCCAAAACCGGAGGGCATAGTTTTCGAGTAAGAGGAGTAAAATTTAAAAGAGATCTAAAGGGAAATGTTTTCACACAGAGGGTGGTGCGTGTATGGAATGAGCTGCTAGAGGAAGTGGTGGAGGCTGATAGAATTACAGCATTTAAAAGGCATCTGGATTGGTATATGAATAGGAAGGGTTTCCAGGGATATAGGCAAAGTGCTGGTAAATGGGACTAGATTATAGTTAGGATAGTATTTTGCCATGGAGGAGTTGGGCTGAAGGGTCTGTTTCCATACTGTATGTTTCTATGACTCTATGACCTCGATGACTAATTAAAAATTTATCGATCTCATCCTTATTGTTATTCAGTATCCCAACCTCCAACGTACTTTGGGGTGGTGATTCATACACTTTGGGAGAACTAATTCCTCCAAACAGGTAACATTTTGAGTCCAATAATCAGGCCTGCAGAAGAGTGGATTGGACTTGAAAGGCTATCTCTGCTTCTCTTTTCACTGTTGCTGAGTTTCTCCAGCATTTTGTATTGTTACATCAAGATCAGCTTCCTTTGTTCAGCTGCTTGCATCAGCAGAGAGTTGCTGGAATTTTAAAACTGTGATGATTTTCTCTGTTGGCTGATAGCTCTGCAAGAGAGAACATCTGGATTTTTTTTATCCACACAGATACCAGCCAGACGGATTTGTTTTTCCCTTTCTCACTTTGAACATCTGAGTCAAGCCTGTGCAATCATAATATGCTAATCAGACACTCCGCCAAGTACAGCCAATCAGTTTGCAAAGTACGGTAAGGACACTCACTGAAAAAATTGTCATATTACTGATAGGATAATGAGCCAGTGAAGCAATGATTTTAAAAAATCCGATTAAGGGAGGCAGACAGAGATGTATAGTTTTATGATGCTAATAAAACCAAGGCACTGAGATGATGGAATTGGCTACTGTTCTAATGCCAGGTGGCTTTTTTTGAATATGTAACAAACCAAGCATTACAACTCTGTCCCCCAGAGTGAACCATTTGTCATCATGACACAAATAGCACGTGATGCATTCTTTAATTGTTTACATTTAGATGCAGAACCCATCGCTCATTTGAAATACCAGTTAGGAATTAATCACCAGCTGGAGCAATGCTTTGACAGTACAATGACTGCCCAAGCTGCAGACTCCCATTGAGAGCATCAAGTAACCTCGGAGACATTTGCATTGGTGGTTTGTAAGGTAAAGACTACAGCTTAGTTAAAGCAGCTCTCATCAACAACTCTCACTTCTACTACGGAACCACAAGTAACTTACAGATGAGGAAGTCCATTGCATTTTCATTCATCCACCAAGAATAACCCGACAGTTCTGCCATTTTGGTATTTCAATGTTGTACAGCTTTCTGTTTCATGATGCTGTCTCAAAATTGGATCTAATTCTCCACTATTCTTTGAGTGGAGACAAATTCCCTAAGTTAACTGACTAGTTTGGCAGTGTTTCCCTTTGCCCAAAATTTGCAGTTTAATTCTACTGAAACAGGCCAGCTTTACCTTCTCCACTTCCTCAGCTAATACATTCACAAGACACTTTCCATTCCAGGAAGACATGCCAAGAGTAACATGAAACATAAACACATTTGAAGGCATAGCAATCATGAAACAGAGATGTTTTAATCCATTGACATCAGGTTGTTACAAACAGCAAATGAAATTAAGGATAAACGTTGAACTATTTACAGTACATACATAGAATGAAGCCTGTGGGTTAAACTGGGCTGAGGAACCCTTTGTCTATCTGCTCCTCTTTCCTATCAGCTCTTCTTCCACCAATGACACCTTTTTGTCCAGTGAGTGTGAATTTGCCTGCTCCAGCTGCTGGGTCCATCCTAACTGCTGGATGTTCCATTATACCGGCTTCTCCTGCCTTTCTTCATAATTCTGGGTTACTAGGGAGATGTGAATCTGCACTGTCCCCTTTATGTATTGCTTCAGAGGGATCTGAACGTACCCAAGATGTTGTTTGCTCAGAACATGGAAATTTTGATTCCAACTTCCTTTGATTGATATCCTGTTGCTTTGCCTAGATAGTCCAACATTCGATTAGCTTTGCTGATTACTGCTGTGCATTGATTGAACATGTTAGCATCGAGGCTACTAAGTCTCCAAAGTCACTTCCTTATTCTTTCAGGAGACAGTTATTTGCAAAAGAGTAGGGTAAATCCAGAAAACCTTTCCCTAAAATCTACTGAGGCTTGGAAGAGGCAGGAGTTGGGTGGTGGTGAACAAAAGATTTTGAAGTGGAAATTCAGTGATGTTGGTCAGGCAAAAGAAATCAGGGTTGAAGAACTGAGTTGGGTAAATGAAGTAAAGATACAGATTAGCATGACGGTAAAACAAACTGGAGAGACTTGGCTCCTAGTCAGGAACTGTTCCATTTGGATGAAACCAGTGAGCAACAGCTGTTTAGCGCACAATTACAAGGCATTTTAGTTCCATTGTGTAGCCTTCAATCTGAAAAGGTGGCCAGGTCAGCCTTGAAATCAATTCGTGCATTGAACTACAGCAGCAACTAGGTGACACTGCTACAGATTCATTCAGAATAATCACAGGCTGAAGTAAAGAGGCATCTGCAATCACTGTACTCTATCAGTTTTCTACACAACCAAACAGCAGCACTTGACAGTAGGTTCCATAGACCCCGAACAAGGAGAGCTTCAAATGGCCATCAATTAAAAACTACTGCAGTGATTGGATCCCTTATTTTTAACCTCAGTGTGGCAGCAGGCCATCCAGCCCATCACGTCCACACTAACCCTGCAAAGAGCATCCCACCCACATCCCTGTAACACTGGATTTCCCATGGCCAATCCACCTACCCTACTCATCCTGGGTCTGTGAAAGGAATCCGGAGGATCCAGAGGAAACCCACACAGACAAAGGGGGGTATGTGCAGACTCCACACAGTCACCCCAGGGTGGAATCAAACCCAGGTCCCTCGTGCTATGAAGCATCTGTGCCAATCACTGAGCCACCGTGCCATATTAGTTAGCAGCAACATTATTTTTAATCGGCAGCTGTATTCAGTGTCAACTAAAATGTACAAAGTTAAAAATCACACAACACCAGGTTATAGTCCAACAGGGTAAAAGCCCTGATGAAGGGCTTTTGTCCGAAACATCGATTTCGCTGCTCGTTGGATGCTGCCTGAACTACTGTGCTCTTCCAGCACCACTAATCCAGTATATAGTCCAACAGGGTTAATTGGAAGCACACTAGCTTTCGGAGCGCCACTCCTTCATCAGGTGTTGATGGAGGGCTCGTTCATAACACAGAATTTATAGCAAAACTTGCAGTGTGATGTAACTGAAATTATACATTGAAAAATTGATTGTCTGTTAAGCCTTTCATCTGTTAGAATACAGTGATAGTTTCACTTCTTTCATGTGTAAATCACAAAACCTTTTTTTAAAAAAGTTGCATTCTTGGGTTAGCTGTTAACAATAGTGATAGCTAGACAATATGTTGAAGGTTCTGGATTAGTGGTGCTGGAAGAGCACAGCAGTTCAGGCAGCATCCAAGGAGCTTCGAAATCGACGTTTCGGGCAAAAGCCCTTCATCAGGAATAAAGGCAGTGAGCCTGAAGTGTGGAGAGATAAGCTAGAGGAGGGTGGGGGTGGGGAGAAAGTAGCATAGAGTACAATGAGTGAGTGGGGGAGGGGATGAAGGTGATAGGTCAGGGAGGAGAGGGTGGAGTGGATAGGTGGAAAAGGAGATAGGCAGGTAGGACAAGTCCGGACAAGTCATGGGTACAGTGCTGAACTGGAAGTTTGGAACTAGGGTGAGGTGCGGGAAGGGGAAATGAGGAAACTGTTGAAGGACCACCTTTAAACCAGCAGAGTTCGGACCCGTACAGGACCACCTTTAAACCAGCAGAGTTCGGACCTGAACAGGACAAACAGTACAGACTACAGATTCAAAAACACCAGCAACGGTTCTCCTTCAAGATCCTCCGCTCCACGCTTGCAGCAATGCGCCGGCACCTAACCTCTCTCCAGTCAGCCCTGCCTCAGCTGAGGGCCACACTCTCTCAGAATTGCAAAGGACCCACTCTGTACTACATCCTCAGGAGAATTCATACTCTCAACAAACAATATTTCAATTCCATCTCAAACATCAAAAACTGTAAGTACAACAAACTTTTATCTACCCACTTCCAAAACCAGCACTCCTCAAACATTCCAGAAGATTCCCCTGGCCTCACAATCTACTCAGACGCCATTAGCCATGCGGCTGGTGCAGCTACCACCCCCACGCTGATTGATTATGTCACTTACACCCGCATCATGGCCACTCCCACAACCACTTCCACCCCACACAATTCCTCATGCATCACACCTGACATCACTTCTGCCCTTCACATCATCGCTGATGCCACATGATCAGTGACTTCCACCACCCCTACTGCCCTGGTCACCACCACTTCCGTCCCCACCGGCGCCACTCACCTGCATTCTGCTGACACATTCCCCACAGACCCCACTGTCACTATCCCCACCCCCCAGAACCCCAAGGGGAACACTACCCCTGCTCATGACTCCACCCCCATTCACCCCACCATCACACCCACTCCAGTTACAGGTTCCGCCCCTACTCCCAGCTCTACACCCACACCAGATCCCAGCTCCCAGCCCTGCCGAGTTTTCACCATCCCCCCAGACCTCCCCCTCACTGAGGATGAACGATCAGTCCTCAGCAAAGGACTCACCTTCATCCCCCTCCGTCCACGCATCAATGAATTTAATACACGCCGTGACGTCGAACAATTCTTCCGTCGCCTCCGCCTCCGAGCTTACTTTCACAATCAGGATTCCCGCCCACCTTCTGAGGACTCTTTCGCCCGCCTCCAACACACTGCATTCACCTGGACACCCCGCACTGGCCTATTACCTGTCCTCGACCTCTTCATTTCTAACTGCCACCGGGACATTAACCGCCTCAACCTGTCTACCTCCCTCCCCCACTCCAACCTCTCACCCTCACAACGCGCAGCCCTCCAATCCCTCTGCTCTAATCCCAACCTCACCATCAAGCCAGCAGATAAAGGGGGCGCAGTGGTAGTCTGGCGCACTGACCTCTACACCGCTGAAGCCAAACGCCAACTCGAGGACACCTCCTCCTACTGCCCCCTCGACCATGATGCCACCCCCCATCACCAAACCATCATCTCCCAGACCATACAGAACTTCATCACCTCAGGAGATCTCCCATCCACAGCTTCCAACCTCATAGTCCGGGAACCCCGCACTACCCAGTTCTACCTCCTTCCCAAGATCCACAAGCCTGATCACCCTGTCCAACCCATTGTCTCAGCATGCTCCTGCCCCACTCACCTCTACCTACCTCAACATTGTCCTATCCCCCCAGTCCAGGAACTCCCCACATACGTTCGAGACACCACCCACGTCCCCCACGTCCTCCACCTCCTCCAAGACTTTCGTTTCCCCAGCCCCCAACGCCTCATCTTCACCATGGATATCCAATCCCTCTACACCTTCATCCGCCATGACCAGGGCCTCCTCCAAGCCCTCTGTTTTTGCCTCTCCAGACATCCCTAACAGTACCCTTCCACCGACACTCTCATTTGTTTGGCCGAACTGGTCCTCACCCTTAACAATTTCTCCTTTGAATCCTCCCACTTCCTCCAGACTAAAGGGGTAGCCATGGGCACACGTATGGGCCCCAGCTATGCCTGTCTCTTTGTTAGCTACGTAGAGCAGTTGATCTTCCGTAATTACACCGGCACCACTCCCCACCTCCTCCTCCGCTACATTGATGACTGCATTGGTGCCACCTCGTGCTCCCGCGAGGAGGTTGAACAATTCATCAACTTCACCAACACATTCCACCCTGACCTTAAATTTACCTGGACTATCTCTGACACCTCGCTCCCCTTCCTGGACCTCTCCATCTCCATTAATGACGACCGACTTGACACTGACAATTTTTACAAACCCACTGACTCCCACAGCTACCTGGATTACACCTCTTCCCACCCTACCTCTTGCAAAAATGCCATCCCGTATTCCCAATTCCTCTGCCTCCGCCGTATCTGCTCCCAGGAGGACCAGTTCCACCACAGAACACACCAGATAGCCTCCTTCTTTAGAAACCGCAATTTCCCTTCCCACGTGGTTAAAGATGCCCTCCGACGCATCTCGTCCACATCCCGCACCTCCGCCCTCAGACCCCACCCCTCCAATCGTAACAAGGACAGAACGCCCCTGGTGCTCACCTTCCACCCTACAAACCTTCACATAAATCATCTGCTGACATTTCCGCCACCTCCAAACAGACCCCACAACCAGAAATATGTTTCCCTGCCCACCCCTTTCCGCCTTCCGCAAAGACCATTCCCTCCGCGACTACCTAGTCAGGTCCATGCCCCCCTACAACCCACCCTCCCATCCTGGCACTTTCCACGCCACCGCAGGAACTGTAAAACCTGTGCCCACACGTCCTCCCTCACCTCTATCCAAGGCCCTAAAGGAGCCTTCCACATCCATCAAAGTTTTACTTGCACATCCACTAATATCATTTATTGTATCCGTTGCTCCCGATGTGGTCTCCTCTACATTGGGGAGACTGGGCGCCTCCTAGGAGAACGCTTTAGGGAACATCTCCAGGACACCCGCACCAATCAACCATGCCGCCCTGTGGCCCAACATTTCAACTCCCCCTCCGACTCTGCCGAGGACATGGAGGTCCTGGGCCTCCTTCACCGCCGCTCCCTCACCACCAGGAAGAACGCCTCACCTTCCGCCTCGGAACACTTCAACCCCAGGGCATCAATGCGGACTTCAACAGTTTCCTCATTTCCCCTTCCTCCACCTCACCCTAGTTCCAAACTTTCAGTTCAGCACTGTACCCATGACTTGTCCAGACTTGTCCTACCTGCCTATCTCCTTTTTCACCTATCCACTCCACCCTCTCCTTCCTGACCTGGCACCTTCATCCCCTCCCCCACTCACTCATTGTACTCTATGCTACTTTCTCCCACCCCCACTCTCCTCTAGCTTATCTCTCCACACTTCAGGCTCACTGCCTTTATTCCTGATGAAGGGCTTTTGCCCGAAACGTCGATTTTGAAGCTCCTTGGATGCTGCCTGAACTGCTGTGCTCTTCCAGCACCACTAATCCAGAATCTGGTTTCCAGCATCTGCAGTCATTGTTTTTACCTATATGTTGAAGGTGTTAGCCTCCTGTGTTCTCTGTCTATGACCTGATGTTTAGATTGATTCTAATCTAAAAAGTGAGATAACAGAGTTTTACATAAATTCATGCAGTTTTTGAGCTCAGAGTTCTACATGAATGTATGCAGTTTTTGAGCAAAGTGCAATGTAACTCTGCAAGTACAAATTCACCCTACAAAATATATGTGTGCATGTGGGTCTTTGTCTGTGTGTGTGTGTGTGTCTGTCTGTCTGTCTGTCTGGGGTGGGGGTTGTGAGTGTGAGAAATTGTGTGTATGTGTGTGTAGTGAGTGCAGAGTGTCTTAAGTCTGTGAGGGGGTGCGTGTGTGAGTGTGGGAATGTGTGTGTCTATAAGGGTCTGTGTGTGCGTCTGTGTGTACCTGTGTCTGTCTGTATGTGAGAGTGTGTGTGTGTGTAGGAACATCTGTGTGTGTGTGTGTGTGTACATACGTGTGTGTGTGTGTATATAGCACAATGGTGATCACCTGTAATGTGACATGAACCCAAGGTCCCAGTTGAGGCCCTCCCTATGGGGACCGAACTTCGCTATCAGCCTCTGCTCGGCCACTTTCCTCTGCTGCCTGTCCCGAAGTCCACCTTGGAGGATGGTCACCCGAAGGTCCGAGGCTGAATGTCCTGGACCACTGAAGTGTTCCCCAACTGGGAGGGAACCCTCCTGTCTGTTGATTGTTGTGCGGTGCCCATTCATCCGTTGTTGTAGCCTTTGCTCGGTTTCCCCAATGTACCATGTCACCGAGTGAATTTGTACTTGCAGAGTTACATTGCACTTTGCTCAAAAACTGCATACATTCATGTAGAACTCTGAGCTCAAAAACTGCATGAATTTATGTCAAACTCTGTTATCTCACTTTTTAGATTAGAATCAATCTAAACATCAGGTCATAGACAGAGAACACAGGGGGATAACACCTTCAACATATTGTCTAGCTATCACCATTGTTTACAGCTGACCTGAGAATGCAACTTTTAAAAAAAGGTTTTGTGATTTCCACATGAAAGAAGTGAAACTATCACTGTATTCTAACAGATGAAAGGCTTAACAGACAATCAATTTTTCAATGAATAATTTCAGTTACATCATACTGCAAATTTTTGCTATAAATTCTGTGTTACGATCGAAGCCCTCCACTATCACCTGATGAAGGAGCGTCGCTCCGAAAGCTAGTGTGCTTCCAATTAAACTTGTTGGACTATAACCTGGTGTTGTGTGATTTTTAACTTTGTACACCCCAGTCCAACACCAGCATCTCCAAATCATAACTAAAATGTAGTTTACTAATTTACCATTTCTTGTGGTGCCTGTTTCAAGCCCAGTTGGGCTTCAGCTCATAGCTTTTGCGTGGTTACGTCATGAATCTCACACACCAAACAGTCTCTCAGCAGCTCATTAAGGGTTAAATCAAAGTCGTGTACCTCTGCTAGCCATCGTAACCTCAAGAATCTCAATACAGATTCCCCTGCTTCTCAAATTGCCGAGTTAAACTGATAGTGTCTCAGAATTAGGCACCATAAAATTCCTTTACTAAACTCTTGAAAGCTTTCAGTATCTGTTAGGCCCCTAATAACTGTAAATGCTGCAGGTCCACAAGCTATTAGGTGAATTACTCATTGCTTTTCATCTGCCCTGATGTCATTTTCTTGGAGAAAATAGTGTATTATTTCCACATACTGGCTTCAGCCTTTGACAGCAGGATCGAACAAGTCAAGCTTTCCACATAGCGACATGATGCCAGAAATACTCAAAGGCAATTGTTGTGAGTGAGTTTCTTCAGGATCATGCTTTGCTCTCATCGCCAGTGAAATAACTCCAAAGAGACCAGTATCCCTTCGCCAAGTCACCCTTTATTTACAAGTGGAGAGTCTTTGACACCGATTCAGTTCCCTCCAAACCAGCTCGCCGAGTGAACAGGCTGTGTGACATTCCTATATTTTTATTATTAAACAGTACAAAATACAGTTGACAATAAACAGAAAGCAGCGGTTCACAAAATAAACCCCACTATATACAGGGGAAAAGACAGAAAAGCCAAACCCCACCTTCAACCAGTTTTCAGGGAGAGGTTGACAAACCTCAAATCCAACTTCCATTCTTCACAAAGATAACAGTAACAAACACAGACAAGTCACTGCAATCATATGAGAAACAGTGCATAGAACACAGACCCAATATAGCGATAAAAAAGACACCTGAAACTGTCCACATCACATATGATCAGACCATTCTTGGTTACTGACCCTCCTAGTATCTGTCAACCAGGGCTCCCTCATTGCACCAGATTAACAGCCCCAATCAGGGAACTCATATTATATGAGGTCTACCTGGCTGACCTCACTAAAACCATTATACCCAGACACTTCACATGAGCATTGACAAACAAAATTTGATGCATGGTGACATACGCAATGATGAAGGCATATGATAAAAGGCCTCCACAATGAAATGGACTTTAAGGAGATTTTTTTGATGAAGAGTAGAGCGGTAGAAAGCAGTGAAGTCGAGAGAGGGAATTTCTAAGCTTTGGAACTGTTTAGATGAAGGCACACCACCATTTGTTAAGTGACGAAAATCAGGAATGTGCAAGACTCCAGGATGCGAAAATGAGATTGATCTTTATCGAGGATTATCGTTGGCTACAAAGTTTAATCCCTTCAATTGAACTCTACTATGTTTGGGATTGCCATGAACTTTACAACCAGAGGACTTGGTCTTAATCTCAGAGACCGAAGGTAAAAAGTCAATTCAGATTTACAGTAGCTGCTTATTAGATTAGAATCAGAAATATATAAATATTTGAAGGAACAGGAAATTGGAAGGTTTTGGATTTTGGGACTGACTCATTAGATCTCTTCCATCTCCACATTTTGTAAGGAATCAACCACAGTGAACACAGAGAGTGGCTGCAGTTCTCAAAATGTAAAGAAAAAAGTCACAAAAATATTGCAGGAACAAAAATATCATCAAGAAATGAAGGATAGACAATATAAACAGGCCTTGTATGATCAGTAGAGACAGAAGGTAAAAGCCTGAAGTATTACAAATGCTGGAAACCCATAGCAGCTGTGAAAGGCAGACAGGTTAACTTATCAAATGAGACCTTTCATCAAAACAGTTTGAGTTCTTCAATCACATTGCCGAAGATTGAGAAGCAATTTGTTTGTAAAATCACTCTGCAATTTGTCCATGCATCCACCACTCACTCCTTAATTACAACTTTTCTACATTACAATCTGTCCAGTATCACTCAATGAACACAAATAGTCACCTGATTCAGAATAAAAACAGATTGTATCAGAAATCAGGCACTTGACTCAAAAGATGTGGCATTCCCCTAAATTGTTGCAGTGAAAAATGTTTGTGAAACAAATGTTCCTCACAGCCTTCTGCTGTGGAATTAAAGAGTGAAACAATCTGAAACATTGGCTATTTCACCCCCATGTACAGCATATCTAATAAGCAACACAACCTCTTGACTCCTTCTCAAATTAACCAGATTGACTGTTAACTACATTGCCAGAAAGATGTGCTCACCCAGAGGTGAGTGGCTGAAGATCTCTTAAAGCATTTGACCTGAGCAAAGGTTACATCAAAGAGTAAGGTTGATTTGGTTTCGGCGCTATGGAGATAATGCAGGAAAGTGTGCAAGAGATGGATCAGTCATAATCTTGTTGAATAATGGAACTTGTATTATATATTGAAGACTGTTATAGACTGATTTCCAATCAATGGGGGATTCAAGGATTATGGGGAAAAGTCAGGAAAGTGGATTCGAGGATTATCTAATTAGCCATGATCTAATTGAATGGTGGAGCAGTATTGATGGGCTGAATAGCCAAATTCTGTTCCTATGTCTTAAAATATTATTGGCAAAGGGAGGTTTGAAAGGACCAATGACCTATTCCTTCTTTTATCTCTTATGTCCTAACATGCTGAGGCCTAAAAGAACAAACAAAAAAGGCAACCAGTAGAGAAGAGCAAGGAATGGTGTGGGCTTAAAGTAATTTACAATCAGCCTGATTACAGTTTAACTTCAAACAGAGCTGGCCATTTGAAATTGTACCATAAGTGTAATATTTGTAATCCTTCAGTTTGTAGTTTTGACTATGGGTCAAACAGCAGACAGGCTGAAGACTTGCAGGTCACCATTGTCAATTAGTTGTCAGCCATGGCTCAGTTGATGGTACTGTGACCCTTTGAGGTTTGGTGATCCAAGTTCTGCTCCAGAGACAAGTGCAAGGTCCAATAAGCAGTTCAGTCTTGTGCCAAGAGACATTGTTGGGTGCCATCTTTTGGATAAGATGTCAGAGCAAGGCCACAACTGCTTTCTCAGATGGATTTCCCCAGTGTCCTAGAATCACTATCGTGCAGAAAGAGGCCATTCCTCCCATCGTGTCTGCACTGACCCTCCGAAGAGTATCCCATCAGACAGTCCTCCACCATATCCCTGCATTTACCAAGGCCAATCCACCTAACCTGCATATCTTTGGACAGTGAGAGGAAATTGGAGCACCCAGGGGAAAACCACGCAGACACATGGAGAATGTACAAACTTCACATAGACAGTCACCCAAGGCTGGAATCGAACCCAGCTTCCTGGCAGTAACCACTGAGTCACCATGCTGCCCTGATCAAATCCCTCAACCCATGACATTAAGGTTCAAATATTTTGTTCTTGTTATTTGCTGTTTGTTAGAATTCACTATGTTCACGTTGGTTGTCATGTCTCCTGCATGCAAAAAAGACTTGACTGAGACTTGCTGATTATGAGCTTAATTTGGAAAATCAGTGCACACCAATTAGCTTTAATATTTCCTACAATGGTGATTTATCTTTGCAAATACTGCAGCCATTCAAGAAAGAGGTTTTTTTTTAAATTCATTCACAGAATGTTGGCATCAGGAGGGCAATTAGAAGCTAGCCACAGTGGTAAGAGTCTGGAGTCATACGTAGGCGAAATTGAGAACTGCATGTGCTAGGTACATTCCTGATGAAGAGCTTATGCTCGAAACGTCGACTCTCCTGCTCCTCGGATACTGCCTGACTGGTTGTGCTTTTCCAGCACCACACTTTTTGACTTTGTCTTATGTAGGCCAGACCAGCAGTTTCCCTCCTATAAAGGACATTATTGAACCAGGTGGGTTTTGGTCCTCTTATCCCAATCGTCATTAGACCTGGAATTCCAGTTTTTAAAAAAATTCAGCTCCAACCATCAGCCATGACCAGAATCGAGCCCAGGTCCCCAGAGCACGGGGGTGGCACGGTGGCTCAGTGGTCAGCACTGCTGCCTTGCAGTGCCTGGAACCCGGGTTCGATTCCAGCCTCAGGCAACCGCCTGTGTAGAGTTTGCACATTCTCCCCGTGTCTGCATGGGTTTCGTCCGGGTGCTCCAGTTTCCTCCCACAGTCCAAAGATGTGCAGGTTAGGTGAATTGGCCCTGCTAAATTGCCCATAGTGATAAGTGCATTAATAGGGAGTAGGGGAATAAGTCTGGCTGGGTTACTCTTCGGAGAGTTAGTGTGGACTTGTTGGGCCGAAGGGCCTGTTTCCACACTGTCGGGAATCAAAGTTGATCTAATCTAAAAATGTTACCTGGGTCTCCTCAATTAATATTCTCATGATAACACCTCCGGGGCATCACCTCCTCAAGTCAATTAGGAGTGGACAATAAATGGTAACTTTGTCAATGATGCCCACAAACAGAAAACAAAACATTTGGGACATTTGGAGTTCATGGAAGGTGCTAACAAAAAAATTATTTCATGCCTCTCTGTCTTTATTTTCCTATCACATTAGCATGGAGAAAGTAGCCATAATGCTACTTCTAATAGCCATTACCCACAGTACTATTACAATCCCAAACCACATGTACAGCAAAACCCCAAATACCATTAAGGGATAGGAGAAGGCACACAACAGGACCATAGCATTACCACAGTGTGGGAGCAGGCCATTTGGCTGATCAAATCCACAAATCTGAAGAACATTTCATCCACCGACATTATCCCTGGCTAATCCACCTAGTCTGTGGACTGTGGGAAGAAACCAGATCATCCGGAAGAAACCGGGCGGCACGGTGGCACACAGTGGTTAGCACTGCTGCCTCACAGCGCCAGAGATCCGGGTTCAATTCCCGCCTCAGGCGACTCTCTGTGTGGAGTTTGCACATTCTCCCCGTGTCTGCGTGGGTTTCCTCCGGGTGCTCCGGTTTCCTCCCACAGTCCAAAGATGTGCAGGTCAGGTGAATTGGCCATGCTAAATTGCCCCTAGTGTTAGGTAAGGGGTAGATGTAGGGGTATGGGTGGGTTGCGCTTCGGCGGGGCGGTGTGGACTTGTTGGGCCGAAGGGCCTGTTTCCACACTGTAAGTAATCTAATCTAATCTAATCTAATCTAAACCCACACTGATTTCAGGAGAATGTGGGATCTCCACACCAACACTCGTCCGAGGGGTGGAGTCCAACCCAGGTCCCTGGTGGTGTGAGGCAACAGTGCTAATCACTGAGCCACTGTGCCACCCTTTAATTAATCCAAGATAACCAAACATTTTAGGCAGGTTTTGTGCTCTCATTTAAAATGCAAAAAGTTTCAAACTTGATATTATAGAATATTATAAACCTAAGGCTTAGACTTCAACCCGTATCCAAATATCTCTGGAGTTTATTTGTCTAGAGGAAAATAACGGAGACTCGTGTTTGGATGAAATGCTAGCCTAATATATTGACTGATGATGGCACTTGAAGAGTTGTAGCTATTCACAACAAGGTACAAAGGTAACTTGTTGGGATATTATGGAGCAGTGGTAGTCTCCTTACCCCTGAGCCAGGAGTTCTTAGTTCAAGTCCCACCTGCTCCTGAGATGTCTCATAACATCTCGGAACAGATTGATTAAGTATATCTACAAGGAACATTTGTTACGAAGACAGTATATGAAGAATCTTTCTTCTCAAAGCCAATTCGACAATGGAACTAGCTGCCAAAGAAAATCATAACACCCCAATCACTTGAACTCTTCAAGACTATCATCTCAGTAGAAGATGCCTGGTTTACCTAGTGACAACATAGAAATATTGGTAGAATATGGTTATTAGTCTCTAATGGCAACATAACTGAAGCAGAAGAGTTTTATTCCATGCAAACTATACACAGTGTTTTTACTCACTAAATCAAGGATAGATTAATTCCCAGCTGGACATATTATCGAAGTAAGTAAGGTTTCTGTCCTTTGGCATGTTTTCCACTTCTTATGCTTTAATATTCTCCTGTAAAATGGAGCAAATCCAATAGGGTAAACACTTCCATTACTGGAAGACAAGCTCCTCTCATTAGTCTGTGATGCAACACAGAGCTTCTTTCCCTGGAGTAACATCATTCACAGAAAATTACTGAGGATTTAGAACTCTGTACCAGATCTGCTGGGACAGCTCATTCATTTGAAGGGATTAGTGAATGAGTTCAAACTTCAAAACTTGTTTAATTATGAAGTTCAGAAATAATCAACTTTGTTGTTATTCCCGGTTGGAGTTTCAGAAGGTTTTGTGAATATAATGTTGCTATGTGCCTCACTTAGAAAGTATTTCAGCCCTCATCAAATCATTTCCACTAGTTAACTCAACATCAGGTAGTTTCATAATCAGTTCCAGAGAATGTAGGAACAGATTCAGGCAGATGCTGGAGTTTGTACTGAAAATAAAAAATCCTTGAGATCACAGTGGGTCAGGCAGGTGGAGTGATGTAGACTCAAAATGTTAGCTTGCTCTCTCTCTCTCCATGGATGCTGCCTGACCTACTGTGATCACCAGCATTGGAAATAATGAGACTGATGACCCATTCATTCTTTCAGTCGTTAGCCATCTCTGGCAGACTTGTTTCTGTTTTATCCGTCTAGGGATTAACAAAAACAATGTGGTTAAAAACTAACTGCAAACCTTAGACTAAGTGTCTCAGTGGCCTGTGTTGAACCTATGTCATCTAGTGTACTGTGAAGGCCACCATTTGGAAATGCCCCTGCATTGCAGGTAAAGAAAGAGAAAAGTTCTCACTCCCACTCAGTCTGACTGTTGCCAGCCAGCTATATTCAAGAAGAACCAGAAGGAAAGACCATTAGTCAACCTGCAAATAAGCCAAGGATCTCAGTAGTGACAGGGAGAAAGTGAGGACGGCAGATGCTGGAAATCAGAGTCAAGAATGTGATGCTGGAAAAGCACAGCAGGCCAGGCAGCATCTGAGGAGCAGGAGATTCTTCTGACCTGACTTGCTGTGCTTTTCCCGTACCACATTCTCAACTCTCAGAAGTGACAGCTCAGCGATCAAGTCTCCACTATCTATTTGTTGCAAATGACCCAGTGACTGATCTGTTTACTTTTTTCAGTATTGTTTTCATTCCTTTTTCAAAAAAAAAAGAATTCTTATTACCAATCTCTGTACATATGTCTTGTATGTTAATCTTCTGTATTTAGTAACTAAAAAACTGTCCATTTTATTCATTCAAGAAAGGCTGGTTAAATTTGGTCTGGTAGAAGGATATCTTTAAGGGAAGGATCATTTTTAAATTAACCTTGTTGTGACAAACAAGTGTGGTGGTCCGATGTAGCAGAGAAGCCAGTTCATCCTCCTTTCCCGGGAGTTTAATGATTTAGGCTATCCCATCTGGAACCTTAACAATTTTGGGGAATCCTGCCTGGGAGCAGTCATAAACACAACTCCCACTCAAGAAGTCTCACTCCAGAGGTTTGGGTGTCGAATCTAGTTGATGGTCCAGTTCAGTATTGAGCGCATTACAGCCAAAGGGCAAATGTTTTTTTGTGGCATAGCAATTGCTGGAATGTGGAACACACGTAAACCATCAAACAGCAATGTGATCATGACCAGAGAATCTGTTTTTGGTGGTTGGTTAGCTCAGTTGGCTGGCTTGTGATGCAGAGTGACACCACCTGCATAGGTTCAACTCTGGCACGAGCTGAGGTTACTGTGAAGAACCCTCTTTCTCAAGCACTCTTCTCGCCTGAGGCATGGTGACCCTTAGTTATGTTTCTGTCTCTCACTCTCTCTCTTAGAGAGCAGCCCTATCGTCCTCTGGGACTATGGTGACTTCCTTTATCTACAGTTTTTTGGAAGATTAGTATCAGCCAGGGGATGATGTGACTTTTGAATCCACGTCTCTGAAGTATGATTGAACTCATGGCTTGCAGATATGAGAGGCTAGATGAGTAAGCTTTCACTGATATTTGATTTATTTATTGCCAAGTACATTTTGCTATAAAATACAGTGAAAAGTGTTACATGGTGTCACCGCTCTCCAGTGCTATTACTAAACACAGCAAAAATAAACCAAAACATAGAATCTACAGGCAGAAAAATAAAGAAATAAAGAAAAAGTGTTCAATCTTACAGTCCTGTTTGTTAAGTGCTCCACCATGAGCCAGGACCATGCCACAGGAATGAAAGCTGCCACTCTTCAGTGCCATCTCACCTCCACGACCACCCTGGCCACTATGGGTGCTTGCTGGACTTGCCAACGCAGAGGTCACTGATGGTGCCAAGTCTCATACAGGGCCCAACCTCACCCTCTGCCGCTGCCTCCATGAATCTGCACCGGATGAAGACGCTGTCTGGAACTCAAACTTGTGCCCAACGCAGCAGCCATGAGTCGACGCTACAGCAACCTCAACGATACAGAAGATGCCGGGAACCCAAACTCATCTCCAACACTGCCTCCATGAGTCTGTGGTACTGGGCCCCACTTGAGGCTGCGTTGGGCCCCACTCGAGGCTGCGCCTGGCCCCACCCGAGGCTGCATTTGTCCCCACTCGCGGCTGCATTGAGCCTCACTCGAGGCTGTACTGGGTCCCCCTCGAGGCTGCGCTGGGCCCCACTCGAGGCTGCATTGGGCCTCACTCGAGGCTGTATTGGGTCCCACTTGAGGCTGCGCTGGGCCCCACTCGAGGCTGCATTGGGCCTCACTCGAGGCTGTATTGGGTCCCACTTGCGGCTGCACTGGGCCCCACTTGAGGCTGCGCTGGGCCCCACTCGAGACTGCATTAGGCCCCACTTGAGGCTACACTGGGCCCCACTCGAGGCTGCACTGGGACCCACTTCAGGCTGCGCTGGGCCCACTCAAGGTTGTGCTGGACCTCTCTCGAGGCTGTGCTGGGCCCCACTCGAGGCTGTGCTAGGTTCCACCCCAGACTGTACTGGGCCCCACTTGAGGCTGTGCTCGGTTCCACCCAAGACTGTACTGGGCCCCACTCGAGGCTGTGCTGGGCCCTATTCGAAGCTGTTCTGGGCTGCACCCAAAGCTGCACTGGCCCTGCCCAAGGCTGTATTGGGCCCCACTTGAGGCTCTGCTAGGTTCCACTCGAGGCTTCGCTGGGCCCCACTTGAGGCTGTGCTGGGTTCCACCTAAAGCTCTGCTAGGCCTCACTCGAGGTTGCACTGGCCCCACTCCAGGTTGCACTGGGCCCACTTGAGGCTGCACTGGGCCCACTTGAGGCTGCACTGGGCCCATTCCAGGCTGTACTTGTCCCACTTGAGGCTGCATTGGGCCTATTCCAGACTGCGCTGGGCCCCACTTGCTGCTGTTACGACCGAGCTCAGGTATATAAAACAAAAAAAAGAAAAGAGAAAAAAAAGAAGAAAAGAAACAAAAAGAAATGCAGATGGAGCAGACGAGCCCTGGGCTTAGAAACCCTACTCCACTGCCATCTATATAAAGGATATTAATAGCCGTATTAGAGAGAGTCAGGGACACAGTGGAATAGTTTAACTTAACCAATTTTTTTAGAACATTTTGAGTTTTTAGCTACAGGGATAACACTCGGAGCAGAAAACCCTGGGATCAAGTGGAAAGTCAATTTCTCCAATTGTCTGACAGTTCCTTTCTGGTGGATTGGTTCAGGTTACCAACAAACATTTCGGTTTCCCAATGGGGGCATTAGGATAACCCTTATGTTGGTTTCTTTCTAAATTCTGAGGGTTGCAATTTATTATTTATTCAAATGTGAGGTCACAGCAGTGGGGTAGGACTGGGACAAGAAGCATTTTTCAAGCTTTCCCGTCCATCAATGACTACACCTGGGGAGGGCCAGTATAATTTATTTTGAGTTCTTGAATGTCTCTCTTATTTAAGAAAATGCTGTAGATCGAAGAAAGTAAGGTGTGTGTTTGTGTGCATGTGTGCACGTGTGCGTGTGTTATGTGTGTGTGTGCATGTGTGTATGTGTCTGTGCGTATGTGTGTGTGTATATATATGCATGCGTGTGTGTTCTTTATTTCCCTGCAAGGCTGACTTGTCTTTTAATATTAAATCCCACAGCAAGTAATATAATTCCAATAAAGCTCACAATTTGCTTTCCTGCATTTCATTCAAATATCAATAAGAATCTTAATCTTTCTACAATGTGATATCCCACAGCCTGCACAAACAAGCTTTTTGTAATTCTATGAAAATAAGTCTCCTCCAGGACTGCTCGTCCTTGGAAAGCTTGTGTCTTGTACATCTGCTGTAGGGTCCACAGTGGAATGAGTGTTTGATGAGAAAAGAGTAGTTATCCAGGATGAAATGTGATTTAATAGTCAACCTGCTGGTAATTATTACCAAAGTCTTGGTCAAGTTGTTTTCCTTTAGATTAGACAGAAACTATTGGATGTGCAGTTTGCTCCTTCAGAGATCCTGATTCAGACAAATGTCCAACGCAGACAAAACCCTAATGGGTTACAGGGCAATAACTGGTCTAGGCTGGAATAGAATTCCTCGTCAGCTTCACCTGCGGCTTCTCGTGTGCACACTGTGGACTCTGGTGTACTACGTCTGAGTTAGGGAGGGTCAAAGGGTCACGAGACATTTGTTTAATCCATAAGGGAACTCATGAGATGGTCATAAACACAAACAAAAATTGCTGGAAAAGCTCAGCAGGTCTGGCAGCACCTGAGCAGAGAAATCAGAGCTAATGTTTCCGGTCAAGTCACCTATCCTCAGGTAGCTTGGAAAATATTGGTTTATATGGAGAAGGTAGGGTGGGGGAGGGGATAAGGAATAAATGATAGGTGGGGATAGAGCCCAAAGAGAGAGGAGGGCAGTTGGACAAGCAAAGGGATGGACAACAATCTAGCTAGGAGGATGAATAGTTATAAATGTTGACAGTTAGTGACTAACAATGGGTTGTGTATAATAGCAGACAATATGATAACAATACCCTATGTGTGGGAGTAGGGGCTAGGACATGGGAGAGTTCAAGAGCGTTAGATGTGATCTATATGGACTTCAGTAGGGCGTTTGACAAGGTTCCCATGGAAGACTGGTTAGCAAGGTTAGATCTCATGGAATACAGGGAGAACTAGCCATTTGGATACAGAACTGGGTCAAAGGTAGAAGACAGAGGGTGGTGGTAGAGGGTTGTTTTTCAGACTGGAGGCTTGTGACCAGTGGAGTGCTACAGGGATCGGTGCTGGGTCCTCTACTTTTTGTCATTTATATAAATGATTTGGATGCGAGCATCAGAGGTATAGTTAGTAAGTTTGCAGATGACACCAAAATTGGAGTTGTAGTGGACAACGAAGAGGGTTACCTCAGATTACAACAGGATCTTGACCAGATGGGCCAATGGGCTGAGAAGTGGCAGATGGAGTTTAATTCAGATAAATGTGAGGTGCTGCATTTTGGGAAAGCAAATCTTAGCAGGACTTATACACTTAATGGTAAGGTCCTAGGGAGTGTTGCTGAACAAAGAGGCCTTGGAGTGCAGGTTCATAGTTCCTTGAAAGTGGAGTCGCAGGTAGATAGGATAGTGAAGAGGGTGTTTGGTATGTTTTCCTTTATTGGTCAGAGTATTAAGTAGGAGTTGGGAGGTCATGTTGCGGCTGTACAGGACATTGGTTAGGCCACTGTTGGAATATTGCATGCAATTCTGGTCTCCTTCCTATCGGAAAGATGCTGTGAAACTTGAAAGGGTTCAGAGAAGATATACAAGGATGTTGCCAGGTTTGGAGGATCTGAGCTACAGGGAGAGGCTGAACAGGCTGGGGCTGTTTTCCCTGGAGCATCGAAGGCTGAGGGTGACCTTATAGAGGTTTACAAAATTATGAGGGGCGTGGATAGGATAAATAGGCAAAGTCTTTTCCCTGGGGTCAGGTGGTCCAGAACTAGAGGGGATAGGTTTATGGTGAGAGGGGAAAGATATAAAAGAGACCTACGGGGAAACTTTTTCACAGAGGGTGGTACGTGTACGGAATGAGCTGCCAGAGGGAAGTGATGGAGGCTGGTACATTTGCAACATTTAAGAGGCATTTGGATGGGTTTATGAATAGGAAGGGTTTGGAGGGATATGGGCCGGGTGCTGGCAGGTGGGACTAGGTTGGGTTGGGATATCTGGTCGGCATGGACGGGTTGGACTGAAGGATTTGTTTCCATGCCAATTATCTCTATGAATCTATGACTCTATAAGCCCAAACGTTATCGATCTGGATATTGAATCCAGAAGGCTCTAGAGTTCCCAAGTGGAAAATGAGGTTTTTTTTTCCAGTTTGCACTGAACTTCACTGGAGCACTGCAGTGAACTTGAGACAGAAATGTTGGCCAGGGAACAGGATGGGGTGTTAAGTGGGCCAGGGAACACTTTGGAGTGATAAACTGGGCCAGGGAACAGGGTGGGATGTTAAAGTGGCCAGGGAACACAGTGAGGTGTTAAAGTGGTCAGGGAACAGGGTGGGGTGTTAAAAGTGCGCCAGGGAACAGGGTGGGGTGATAAACTGGGCCAGGGAACAGGGTGGGATGTTAAAGTGGCCAGGGAACACAGTGAGGTGTTAAAGTGGCCAGGGAACAGGGTGGGGTGTTAAAGTGGCCAGGGAACACAGTGAGGTGTTAAAGTGGGCCAGGGAACAGGGTGGGATGTTAAAGTGGCCAGGGAACACTGTGAGATGTTAAAGTGGGCCAGGAAACACCGTGAGGTGTTAAACTGGGCCAGGGAACACGGTGGGGTGTTAAAGTGGCCAGGGAACAGGGTGGGGTGTTAAACTGGGCCAGGGAACAGGGTGAGGTGTTAAAGTGGGCCAGGGAATACGTTGGGGATTTAAACTGGGCCAGGGAACAGGGTGAGGTGTTAAAGTGGGCCAGGGAACACCATGAGGTATTAAACTTGGCCAGGGAACACGGTGGGGTGTTAAAGTTGCCAGGGAACAGGGTGGGGTGTTAAAGTGGGCCAGGGAACACGGTGGGGTGTTAAAGTGGGCCAGGGAACAGGGTGGGGTGTTAAAGTGGGCCAGGGAATACGTTGGGGATTTAAACTGGGCCAGGGAACAGGGTGAGGTGTTAAAGTGGGCCAGGGAATACGTTGGGGATTTAAACTGGGCCAGGGAACATGGTGGGGTGTTAAACTGGGCCAGGGAACACCATGAGGTATTAAACTTGGCCAGGGAACACGGTGGGGTGTTAAAGTTGCCAGGGAACAGGGTGGGGTGTTAAAGTGGGCCAGGGAACACGGTGGGGTGTTAAAGTGGGCCAGGGAACAGGGTGGGGTGTTAAAGTGGGTCAGGGAACACAGCGAGGTGTTAAAGTTGGCCAGGGAACAGGGTGGGGTGTTAAAATAGGCCAGGGAACAGGGTGAGGTGTTAAAGTGGGCCAGGGAACAGGGTGGGGTGTTAAAGTGGGCCAGAGAACATGGTGGGGTGTTGAAGTGGCCGGGGAACAGGGTGGGGTGTTAAAGTGGCCACTATAATTTCAACAGTATATGACAGTATACTATCTTTGACTCTAAATTATGTGTCCTATGATCCTACTCCATGAGCTACATGATGAAGGAGCAGCATTCTGAAAGCTAGTGCTTCCAAATAAACCTGTTGGTCTGTAACATGGTGTTGTGTGATTTTTAACTTTGTCCACCCCAGTCCAACACCAACACCTCCACATCATCAATATCCCTGAGAGAGCAGCAGGAGATTTTGCTGTTTGTGGGAGTTTGTTGAGTATCCCCATTGGCTGCCAACATTTCTCTATTACAACAATGACTCCATTTCAAAATACTTCATTAACTGTCAAACATATTGAGCATCTGAAAACTTGAAAAGTGCTGCATAAATGTCATAGGATTCTTTATCTTCTGTTCATCAGTGACTGCAACACAGTATATAACATAGCTGGAATACCGTTGAAGTTTGTAAGTTAGCAATTCAGCCATCTGCATGGGAGGTTCCATGTAATGTTGAGTACAGATGCCCGTGGACCTGATACACAATCTTTCCAATGTACAGATGATGAATTTAATGGCTGTAATATTGCCAGAATCATGAATCTATCACACTAATATCCACCAACCTGTCAAAGGTGCACTCCAATCACAGAGTATTATTTTGTCCAATTTACTCCCCCAGTTTAAACCATTTGATGGATTGCTTAGTTTCTTTATGCAACTGTGGCTTCTCAGAGGAGAGAAGGTCACTCAGTGAAGCAGCCTGCACCATTCCCAATGGACCATTCCATTAACAGCAGGCTACTCTCACCAAACCACTTCATCAATCAAACACTTTGGTTTTGTTGTAAAGTTATGTATTGGTTAAAACAGTGTAGCTCCTAATATTGACACTATTTCATGCATGAAATGGAAATTTCAAACGTCCTAAGGACAAAGAAATTCCTGCTCTTTAAAAGTAATTTTGATAACATCAGCACATCCCAAAGTGTTTAACTGCATCTCGGGAGAATAGTTGCTGTTTTAATTTGAAAACACAACGGCCAGTGTCTGCAGAGTAAGATTCCACCAGGTAACCTGTCAGTGAAGTTGTTTGAGGGATTAATTTAAGGCTGGACATTAAGGATATCTCGTTCAAAGGGAAAACGGGAGCTTGTCAATTGAAAGGCTGCAGCCCTGACTGCTCAGTTCAAGCCTCACATCTACTCATGGTGGTGAGATTCCGTCAAAGGTCTGACAATACGATATAAAGAACAGCAAATGCTGGAACTCAGAAACATAAAGAGTAATTACTGGAAAAGCTCAGCAGGTCTGGCAGCATCTGTGGAGAGAAATCAGAGTTACCCTTTTGAATCCAGTGAACATTCCTCAGTTCTGCTGAGTTTTTTCCAGCAATTCTGTTTTTGTTTCTGACAATACAGTACCTCATCAGTTCTTACACCTCACTGGGGTAGCACACTGAAATTAAACCTTGCTATTCCCATAGTCACCACAGAAATTAAAGATTTTGTAAAGTGCTTAGACTTTGCCAATTGACCAGTCTTTTAGACCCAGGCTGACAAAAAGCATTGTCAAGGGTGTGGTGCTGGAAAAGCACAGCAGGTCAGGCAGCATCCGCGGAGCTGGAGGATCAACATTTCTGGCATAAGCCCTTCATCAGGAATGAGAGAGGAGGAGAACTTCTTCAAGGTAGGCATCCTTGGAAGACGCTTTGCAGTAAGGTTAAAATCAACTAGAGAAAGTGAGGACTGCAAATGCTGGACATCAGAGTCGAGAGTGCTGGAACAGCACCATGGTGCTGGAAGGGCTTATGCCCAAAACAGCGATTCTCCTGCTCCTCCAGCACCACACTCTTGACTCTGATCTCCAGTGTCTGCAGTCCTCACTTTCTCCATCTGACAAAAAGCATTGTCCTAGTCTCAGTATTTAACAAGAATGACTACTTCTTAAAAATAGTTTGTAACTACAGATTAACAGTTATGAACAATCAATGTTTCTCTACCAGTTAAAACTCTAAACCCTATATAAGCTCCCCTGCCAAGTGCACACGTATATGAACACACACACACACACCCACACGGACATGAATAAAAACATGGGTGTTATGGGTGAAGGAGAAGACTAGGAAGGCAGTTCAGTGGGTTTACTGAGTTGATCCTTTTGCTGATCAAAACGCTGCTTCTTAATCTTCCTCTTTCAGATGCCTACACCTGCTTACAGAAGGTCCAGAGTGATTGGTTCACACTTATCAATAAAAAAACATAGTTTACAGCAACTGGAAAGGAGAAATAATATGCTTATCTTCAGGCTTGAGACTTTTTTTACTGCAGAGAAAAAAACACCTCCTTCTCTTCCAGATGTCTGCCAAAACATTCACACCCCCAAGCTAATTGGCTACCTGGGAGCCAACCACATCATTGTTGTCAGGTGGGCCGGCTCTGTTTTTGATAACTGATCACTAGTCCACAGGGTAAAAACAACGACTGAGAGCCCGGGTGTCTCTGGAGAAGGAGCACGCGGTGTCCACCAACACCCTGGAGTTGTTCAGGGAGAGGTGGGCGCCGCAGGGAGTGGAGTGCATTATTTCCCCGTCCAACTCTGTTTTGATTTAGCCCCTACCCTCCCCTTCACTGTTTTGATCACACTTTGATGTGAAGGGCAGTGCTTGTCACTGGCCACTCGGGTGTTTTTCCTATCTTCCTGGTGGTTGAAATTGAATAAAGATTCGTGCACTTTGTGTCTTTCACTGTGTCTCACATCTGCACACACACACCATGGGTGCTGGGGAAAAATAAGCACTACCGCCTAACTACGGTAGTGTGAGGGTTAAAAATAAAAAAGAAAAAGTAGAAAAGAAAACAAAAGAGAAAAAAAATAAACAGGCAATTCACACACAACATGGGTGCTGGGGAAAAAAATAAGCACTACTGCAGTTAGGCGGTAGTGTGTGGGGGTGAAAGAAAAAAAAAGAAAAAATATATATAAACAGCAATGTTTATATCCTGGTGGTGGCAATTGAATAAAGATTCGTGCACTTTGTGTCTTTCACTGTGTCTCACACCTACACACACACAACATGGGTGCTGGGGAAAAATAAGCACTACCGCAGTTAGGCGGTAGTGTGTGGGGGTTAAAGAAAAAAAAAGAAAAAAAATATATAAACAACAATGTTCAGGATACAGCTTGTCACTGCCCACTCAGGTGTTTAAAAAAATAAAAAGTAAAAAAAATAAAAACAACGACTGCAGATGCTGGAAACCAGATTCTGGATTAGAGTGGTGCTGGAAAAGCACAGCAGTTCAGGCAGCATCAGAGGAGCAGGAAAATCGACGTTTCGGGTAAAAGCCCTGCATCGGGAATACAGGCACAGGCCAATCAGCTACTTGGTGTCAGTCTGAGCTCCATTTGCGCACACACTTTGGCTCTAGCTCATCTGCAAACCTGGTTTCTACTAGAGTTTGAACAAGAGTGAACCATGCCTATAACCAGTCTCGGGTAATTGATGAGCTGTGGCATAATGTTAATGAATGAGGAAATTAGGAAATTGTGCAGATCCAGGATCGGCAAAAGTAAATTATCTTTTACCTTTTTAAAAAAAAGGCAACATAGAAGTCTTGAAAGTATTGGATAAACGTAAAGGAGTTATTTGGGGAGAATCCATTCACTAATAAAACCGGAAAGAAATTCAGGAAGAAAATACTTCTCTATGCAAGCAGGGTGAAAATGGATTCAGTGGGTGCTGAGAATGAACAGAGTGGGGGTGAGAGAAAGGACAGGGAAGTAGAGAATGGACGGGGCAGTGAGGGGGAGAGCATGCACAGGGGCAATGGGAAATATGGAGAATAGTTTGGGCCGGGCTTAGAGAATAAATCGATCTTGGGGTTTAAGAAACTGGGGAGAGAAAAAATGGGGATGGGAGGGGAGAATCCCCCCAACTCCCCACCCTAATGCAGTCTTTCCCCCAGGTCAGGATTTGGGGGACACGGGAGGGCGTGTCAATAACAACAAAGGAGTAGGGAGAAGGCGTGACAGAAAAGGTCCAGGATCCAGGGGGACTCCCCCCTGCCTCCAATCTCTGATCCTGATTTCCCAGCCCCCACCTCAATCCCATTTGAATGCACATACTCAATTAAGAGGTGCTCTGGTGTCAATGAAGACAGGCTAGAATTTTCTATTCTCTCTCCATCCTCCCCTCTCCCCATCCTCCTCTCTCCCTATCTTCTTCTCTCCCCGTCCCCCCAATCCTTGCTTCATCAAATTCCCATTTCCACATCATGCCTGTTCTGTGTACACACAAAACACAGACTTTGTACATGGCTCAATGATATAGTAGCCCTGGAATTCTGCAGATGTGTGGTTCCATGTTAGCGCACATGTGCACATTGTCCTGCAATTGTGCTTTCTGCCGAAGCTCTCTGTAACTCTACGTAATATAACACCTTTTGAAGCACTCTTTTCATGGAAGGAACATTTGTACTCTGGTGAGGTGGTTGGTGACTTTTTGTGAAATATTCAACATGTCAAAAACCTGAATTAAAAACCATGTCAGAAAACAAATTATAATATTACCATGCTGCTTTTTCCAATTCCCAATTACATAAGAACTAGGAGCAGGAGTAGGCTTATCTGGCCCTTCAAGTCTGCTCCATCATTCAATAAGATCATGGCTGATCTTTTCATGGACTCAGGTCCACTTACCCACCCTCTCACCGTAACTGTTAATGCCTTCATTGATAAGAACAATTGCTCAAAGTACAGTTGATTCTAAAACAACTGAAAAATTTAAAATTGAAGGTTCTGTTAGGTAAGAGTACAAAAAGGCATGGAGTGCAGGTAGGAGTTAAAATACAGAATATCCATGATTTAATTGAATGTGTTACAAATTTGAAGGGTAATACTCCCATTTTGATGTCCATAATACGAGAAGTGGGTTTTGGAGTCCAGATTGTACAAATAGAATAAATCTATTTTCCCTCACACTAAAGGTCCTGTATGAAATGAGTTTGCACAGCTCAACTCAATTGCTTGAAAGCTCGCTTCCATATCACAGACCATCAGCAAAGTGGAAATAATTGGCGGCAAATTGGTGATATCTCTCAGAGAGGCCACAAGGATGAAAAATAGGAAATGTAATTTTGGAGCAATGGAGCATGCTGCTTTGAGGTGACAAGTCAGACAGAATTTTAGAGCAAGTTAGAACTAGTTTGATGCTCCATGCCTACATGATTCTGGCATTGAAGAAATTACAAACAAGGAAGTGTTCGAGTCCTAAGCACCATTGCCTGTCATATCGACCCTCAATAAATTCACCCAAAGAAGTCTTTAAAAAGAATTTGCAGCCGAATCTTTTACACAATGGAACACTGATATGTCACGGTATTATTACAGTACACTTTCTGTCATATCTATAGATGTGACATTCATTTTGAATGCTGGGTTTTTGTGTGATTCTATATTTAGAGAGGCTTTCTAACATTTCACACAAGAATAAAACACGTCATCCATTTGACTTTGATTTTACCACTTGGTTCCAACCTTTGGTTCTCAATATCTTGTACTCCCTCCTTCACCAATATTCCTCCAGTAGCTTCACTTTCGTCTCTGCAAAGCACTAATTAAACTGGATCACCTCAGGGACCTACCGAATCTGCACTTGTTCCTCAGCAAGTAAAAAGGAGCAAAAAAAAAATTCATGCTAAGAAGTATCTTCTGTATGAACTTTGCATATCTTATCAACAGCCTAAAAGCTGGCATGCTTTTATAGTGTTGCTACAATCAATGGTGGGGAAGAGATGGCTGAATGGTATTATCGCTGGACTATGAATCCAAAAGTCCAGGTAATGCTCTGGGGACCTGAATTTGAATCCCACCACAGCAGAAGGTGTCATTTGAATATAATAACATTTTGGAAATAAGGGTCATGAAACTATTGCCAATTGTTGGAAAAGCCTATCTGCTTCACTAATGCCCCTTAGGAAAGGAAACTAGTCTGTGCCTACACGTGACTCAGAGTCACAGTAATGTGGTTGACCTTTAACTGCAAGATGGACAATAAAGCTTGCCTAAAAATGCTCTTGCACTGTGAAATGAATACAAAAAAAGAATTGATTATTGGCATGCCTGCACTTCCAAGCAATGTTTTTGCTTGAAGAGAATTTGGACATGAACAAAATACTGACCATTTTCTGATTAGCACCTACTGGGCAAACATGTAGGGGAATTGACAACTTCAGCTAAGGCTCAGTCAGAATACTAAGCATCCAGCTTGTATTCTGGTACACCATAATTACAGTTCCTCAATGATTTGAGTTTGTTCACAGAGTCAGAATTCTGAAATAATTCAGCCCCTTAGACACAGCAACAAAAATAAACATTTTGCTGATCATTTCTCTTGCTTATCACCAGTTTGGTGATGTTGCTGTGCTCGTCAACTTTACAAAAGGCAACAGAAGAAATAGCTCACAGCCTGGTATAAAAATGATCGTTTGTAGTTGAAGGATTGGATTACCAAGTCCAAAAGTCAAAGTCTAGATTTGTCCCACTACACTGATGAAGGTTGGCAATTTTTACTTACCGTATAATTTTGGAAGTCGTGTCTTCACTTATAATTCTTAGTTTTCGGTATAGTTTACATCCAGGCTAAGGAAAGTTGTCTCTTGTCTACCCCTGCTTAACTGTTAGAAATGAAAATATCTACATTGCCCTATCCTCACATGATTTAAAATTAAGTTTTAAAAAACAGGTAAAATCTCACGCAAGTCAAAGGGGCAATATTGCTGTTTGCAAGTAATTGATACAATTGTACAGCATTTATTGATTATCAACCTGAAATTGAAAAATCATGGGCACCTAAACAATCGAACAAGTAGGAGCAGACTGAAAGTCATTTACTCTTTGGTTGTTATTAATGAACTCAATTGTGTTAAATTATAATCGGTCAAATAAAGTTTTGGATTTATGAAGTGCCTTATTGCATCTCTCAGCAATGTGCCAAAGTAGTTTGTGATATTAAATTATTTTGATTGCAATGACTCTTGTTACAAGCAACTAAGCCAATGTGTGTGTGCATCAAGACCCTATAAACAGTAACAAGGCCAATCTTCTGTTTTTAGATGATGAGTGAGAGAAGTGCTGGCTAGGCTGGCAAACAACGTCAGTTATGATTCCACACATTCTCACCTGTAAAACATCATTATTATTGTAACATAAAATAAAACACAGAACTGGGGGCAGTGGGGAAACTCAGCAGGTCTGGCAGTATCTGTGGAGAGAAAACAGCATCGATGTCCTGAAGCAAGGTAACAGGCCTCACATTATTAATATAACATTGGCCTTAAAAGTTAATCATGTGAAAGATTAACTTCCTTGCACTTCTAGTAAGATGGTAGGCGGATTACAACTTCAGAGCCCGGGGCTTGTCTGCTCCTTCCTGTTTCCTTCCTTTCTTTTCTGTCTTCTTTTTTCTTAAGATGGTGGCAGAGAATGACAACACATTTTGCTGGATTTTCATAAAGTTTGCTAATCAGGACCTGGTCCTGTTGACATCCAGTGGTGAGAAGATCTTTCGTTTAATGGTGGGGGCTATAGGGAGAAGGGGGTTGGGAGAGGGGGACCACAGACAAGGGCAAGAGGGTGGTTTTCAGATGGCCATCCCTTGTCCTCATCTTTGCTTCCAATTGTCCCCAAATTGGGGCAACTGAGGCACCTCCAACCAGCAAGTTGGTAATTGTGGATTATATTCAACAACAACAACATGCAATGATTTCGGGAATGATAATCCCCTGCCTGGAGGTTGTTAGAGAGGAGGCAAGAGACGAAATATTGGGACAAGTTGGCCCTGGAGAGGAATCCTGTACTTCCTCTAAAAGGGCCATTGTGCTTTCTTAAAATGAGCCACCTTTCAGTTTGAAAGTAGTTAATCAGTGACTGGGCCAAATTTGGGCTGTAAGTGGCTGTAATGATTGGAGCTAGATGGACCTTGTTGACGACAAGATCTCTGACTGGGGTTGTTAACCTGGTCCAATCAGGAAAGCCCTGGCTGACTAATGTAAACAGGAGATTCAGCACTCTTCTCAATTTAGGAGACTGACTCTGGGCTGGCTGATGTTATAGTCAGTATGTTACTGTTAATTTCTGCTTCCATTTTTTGGAGGGGGAAAACCTGATCATTATTTAGCCAGTTTATTAACTGGCATTCCTTTTAGTGAGGACTGATTGTTAAACTCATGAAGTACATCATGTGTTTCAGGTGTAACTCAGTTCTCATTGGGCGGTGGGGTTGTTGTTTCACTGGCTGGTTACAGCCTGTGTTATTTTTTTTCAAGAAAAAGAGCATGTTAATTTTGTGGTAGGGCTTAGCCCTTGGACTCTACTTTTCTTTTTTTTTATGTCTTCACTATTTTTAGTGTTTGGACTGAGCCCTTGTGGAAGACATACATCTTACCAGAGGAGCTGTTCCTGTGGGGAGGCCTAGCCTTGGGACTGGGCCTCTGAAGATTAAACACGTGTGTGTGTGTGTACGTTGGAAGGTGAGCACTTGCTGTATCGTGGAGTTTGGGTGAAGACCTTTCCTTCAGGAGTGGATCAAACCCCTGTGAGTGGGCCTGGCTTTCCAAGGCTGGGCCAGGACTCCATGGAGACTGAACACCTGTGTTGTGGGGTGTGCATTTGCTGCCTTTGGGAGTGGACTCCATTTTGGACAATGCACCTTAAACTGGAATGGACTCCATTCCTGGGAATGGGCTCTATATTTTGAAGACTCTATTTGGAATGTGCACCAGAAAGGACTTTTTCTTTTTGGTAATTAACTGTTTTGTGGTGTTGGGTCTATCACTTGCATTGGATTGTGTCCCTGGGTCTGGAAGCTCCTTAACTGAGCTGGGAAGCCCCTGGGTCTTCCTGAAAGTGGTCACCCTGAGTGTCGGAGGGTGGGTAGGCCATCCTCTGAGCCTGAAGGTTGGTAGGCTGTCCTGAAAGCTGGAGGATGGGTAGCCCACCCTGATGCCGGTCACCAAGAGCCAGATGGTAGGTAGGCCTTTAGTGCTGTTGTCCTGAGAAGGGGTAATTGGGATGGGCTGTCCTAGAGGTGGTCAAAAGGGGTCAGAGCAGCTGACAACCAGGTGTATAGGGGCAGGCTGAGATCCGGAATGCTTGTGGGCTACCGTGCACACTGCCTTCCCAGGGAAGGAGATGGGCTGTCCTGGAGGTGGCCAGAAAGTGTACCAGGATAGCCCACTGGCTGGATGGTGCATTAGGGTGGGTGAGAGCCCAATGGTACATAGGGGCAGACTGAGCCAAATGGCAGGTAATTGTCCTCAGCGCTGTCACCCTGGGCAGGTACCGGGGCGGGCTGCCCCAGAGGTGGTCGAAAGGTGCTGAGGGTGGTTAGTGAAGTTGGAAGGTGGGTAGGCTGTCCTGACCACTCCCACCCTGGATAGGTACTGGGAAAGGCTGTCCTAGAGGTGGTCGAAGTTGTCAGGGTGGACAGAACTGGAAGAGGTATGGGTGGGCTGCCTTAGTGGTTGGAAGGTGGGAGGGATGGGGGCTTGCTGGGTCTGTATTGTATGTAACAGTATTGTCTAATGTACAAATGTCATTGCTGTCTTTCCCTGTGGAACTGGGATTTGAGGTTAGTCCTCATCAACCAGTTTACAGGGAGAACAGTAGGGTTTGGGACCTAGCTTTGCTCCTCGCCCTTGTAAAATTGCTGTTATATACAGCTGTAAATGTAAACTGTTTTGTAATTTGTTTAAAATATTATAAACTGAGGAGACTGAATCTCCTGTTTAAGAGACTGCTGGCTGGTGCTACAGTCAGTGTTACTGTTGCAGTTGGTTTCTGCTCTTTTTCTCGGGTGGAAACCTGATTCCTGAACTGGCTGAATTATTTAGCCAGTTTGTTAACTGGCATTCCTTTAATGAGGACTGAGCATCAGGAGTTTAACAATGTTTCAGGTGAAACTTGGTTCTCATTGGGATTGTTGTTTCACTGGCTGGTTACAGCTGGTGTGCTACTGTGTCCTTTTCTCAACTTAAAGTTAATTTTGTGGTAGGGCTGAGCCCTTGGACTCTAGTTTCCTTTTTTATGTATCTTCACTGTTTTTGGTGTCTGGCCTGAGCCCGTGTGGAAGACATATTTCACCAGAGGAGCTGTTCCTGTTGGGAGGCCTGGGACTGGGCCTCTGAAGATTGAACAAGTGTGTGTGCTGGGAAGTGAGCACTTGCTGTATCCTGGAGTTTGGGTGAAGACCTTTCCTTCAGGAGTGGATCAAACCCCTGTGAGTTAACTGCACTTGTACTATGTTCCTGTGAGTGGGCCTGGTTTATCAAGGCTGGGCCAGGACTCCACAGACACTGAACACCACCTGTGTGCTACAGGGTGTATTTGCTGCCTTTGGGAGTGGACTCTGCCCTTGGTTGTGGACCCTGTTTTTTTTTTTGTGTGGTGGACTCTGCAGTTTGGTGTGAACTCCATTTTGGACAATGTACCTTGTAAACTGGAGTAGACTCCATTCCTGGGAATGGACTATTTTGAAGACTATATTTGGACTGGACCAGAAAGGACTGTTTTATGTAATTAACTCTTATGGTGTTTGGGTCTATCACTTGCATTGTCACTTTTGTGTCCCTGGGTCTGGCAGGTCTTGCTGGGAGGCTCATGGGTCATCCTGAAAGCTGTCACTGAGCGCCAAAAGGTAGGTAGGCTATCCTGATGCCAGTTGTCCCAGAGCCAGAAGGTGGGTAGGCTGTTCTGAGCACTACTCTTGAAAAGGAGTAATTGGGACAGGCTGTCTTGGAGATGGTCAGAAGGTGCTGGATACAAGTTTGCTTGCTGAGCTGGAAGGTTCCATTTCTAGATGTTTCATTACCCTCTTAGGTAACATCTTCAGTGGACCTCCAGCAAAGCAATGCTGAAAATTTCTGCTTTCTATTTGTTTGGGTTTCTTTGGGTTGGTGATGTCATCACCTGTGGTGAAGTCACTCCCTGTTCCTTTTCTCAGGCAGTAGATGGGGTCTAACTTGGTGTTTGCTGATTTTAGTTCTGATTGGAATGCCATGTTTCTAGGAATTCTAATGTGTGTTTGGCTTGTCCAAGGATGGATGTGTTGTCCCAGTCAGTGGTGTCCCTCATCTGTATGTAAGGATACTTGAGAGGGTAATGTCTTTCTGTGGCTAGCTGGTTTTCATGTATCCTGGTGGCTAGCTTTCTACCTGTTTTGTCCGATGTAGCATTTGTTAGTCCTTGCATGGTATTTTGTAAATGACATTAGTTTTGCTTGTCTGTATAGGGTCTTTTGAAGTTCATTAGCTGCTTGTGTTGGTGGGTTTGTGGGCTACCTTGATGCCAAGGGGTCTGAGTAGTCTGGCAGTCATTTTGAGGTGTCTTTGATGTAGGGTAGGGTGGCTCAGGTTTCTGGATGTCTATCTGCTTGTTTAGGTTTGTTGCTGAGATCAGCAGACTGTGTATTCATTGGGTACCCAATTTTAATACAGAAGGGATTTTTGTTTCCTCTGCTCAAGCCAGAAGGGGCATAGGGGTGGTCAGTGGTCAGAAGGTGGGAGGGACTGCTGGGGAGGTCTATATTCTAAGCACTATTTCTTATCTAACTGGACTGTCTTGTATTTGTTACTGCTTTTGTGATGACTAAGTGGGATTTGAGGTTTGTCCTCACTTCCCTGAAAACTGGTTGAATGGTGGAGTTTGGGGCCATGGCTTTGCTGCTCCTCTCCCTTGTAAATTGCTATTTCTGCATACAGCTGTTAATAGTGTGGTACTGGTAAAGCATAGCTGGTCAGGCAGCATCCAAGGAGCAGGAAAACCAACATTTTGGGGAAAAGTCCACCAGGGATGAGGCTAGGAGCCTCAGATGGAGAGAAATAGTGGGGGGCAAATGGGGGCTGGGGGAAAATACTGGATTAGTGGTGCTGGAAGAGCAAACAGTTCAGGCAGCATCCAACGAGCAGCGAAATCGGTGTTTCGGGAAAATGGCTGTGTAATGTGGGAGTACTGGTGGTAGGTCAGATGGGAAGGGTGGAGCAGATAGGTGGGAAGGAAGATGGCCAGGTGAGACAGGTCATGAGGACAGTGCTGAACTAGAAGGTTGGAGCTGAGGAAACTGGTGTCAACATTGCCATGGAGTTGGAGGGTCTTGAGGCAGAAGTTGTCCTCCTTCCAGGTGTTGGGCAGTAAGGGTGTGGTGATTGGAGGCCCAGGACCTGCATGCCCTTCCCAGTGTGGGATGGGAAGCTGAAGTGTTCTGCCACAGGGCAGTGGGGTTGGTGCAGGTGTCCTGGAGATGTTCTGTAAAGTACTGTGAATAGGTGTTAATTGGCTTGTAAACATTCATTAAAATGAACAGGGGATTTAGAATCTCAATTCAGGGTCTGACTCTGAGCTGGCTGGCCATACTTGTGCACAGTACACAACTAAATAAAGGAGAGGGGGAGGAGACTTGGTGATGGGATACTGGCCTCCAATATAGTTCACTGAACCTTTCGTCAGCAGTTAAGAACCTAAAGTAATCAGTGGTGCTGGAAAAGCACAGCAGGTCAGGCAGCTTCCGAGGAGTAGGAGAGTTGATATTTCAGGCATAAGCCCTTCATCAGCCCATTCTCTCCTGCTCAGATGCTACCTGCTGTGCTTTTCCAGTGCCGCTTTGTGCTGATCCTCACTTTCTCTCAGGCATGTAAAGGTTCTCAAATGGATGATTTTTAGAGTACTTTCTTGCTGAGATGACAAGAATGGGGGACATCCCTCTAAGACCAACCTGTCCCATTATATCTTGCCTCATCATTAACCCCTTCCAGGCAAGGGATGATCCTGCCTGAAATCATTGCATGTTGTTGAATGTAATTACCACCCAACTGTAAACACTTCAGAAATCAGGCCTCAGCTCAGCAGCTTATCTATTGATCAACACAAACACTTTCAGAAGCCTTATATCTGACTGCAGTTACTACTTAATAATGCCTGATTTTAAATTAAGCACACACTTGTAAGTTCTGACAGAAATATGAAGATGTTCATTTATGTAGAGCATGACACTATTGTCAGGCTTGACAGAGGCAAAAACACTACTTTGTGTGTAGGATGAGACATGTTAAAGAATGTCAGTGAACAATTTGCCTGTTAGCACAGCACAATTAAATGAACCTGTCAAAGATTTAAAGCATGTTAATTCCTTTATTTGCTAGTGTTTACTTGGTGTACATAGGTGCAGGTGTGTACACTTCTCTATACCAGTGTTTTATTGCTTATGTTAATGTAGAGTGACTGCCAAGGGTAGTATCTGATCAACACTGATCCTGTTGACTGGCAGAGCTGGCTTAAGGGGCTGACTGGCTTAATCTTGTTCTTGCTAATGGTCTGAAATGTGGATTTGTACAATCCAATGCATTTCCTTGGTTGCAAGCTCTTAAAAGGTCAGTTATGGGTAAAACTCCCTTTTTTTTAATACAAATGACCATGTTAAAGTTTATTTTTAAAACTTCTGTACTTTTATTCCAACCATCTGGGGACAAAAGGAGGCACTGTGATCATATGTACAGTTTTGGATGCTGTTGTACAGAAAGCTTTTAGAAGGGTGAGCAGGGGAACTTGGGCAGGAGGCAAAAATTCAATTCCTGACAGCAAGTTTGAAGATTTAGGTGGATTGGCTTTACCAACATTTTAAGGTTAGGAATCTGTGCCTTCTTTAGAAGGGGAGGCAATTGCACCAGTGGTGGTATTACTCAACTAATAATGCAGAGAACCAACAAGCATTCTGGGGACTTGGGTTCAAATCCCACCATAGCAGCTGATAGAATTTGAATTCAATAAAATCTGAAATAAGGAGACTAATAATCATGGAACAAGTCCATTTGATTTGCTAATGCCCTTTAGGGGAAGTAATTGACCATTGTTACCTAGTCAAGCCTACATGTGACTCCAGACCAGCCCCAATATGGGAGTTGACTCTTCACTGACCTCTGGACAAGTGGGGATATTAGCTGAGCCAATTCATCTCGTGCATGAATTTAAAACCAATGTCCAGATTAGTCATCCCAGCCATTTGGAATTAACCTCAAATGAGGAAACAAAGTATTCACCAACTCAACAAGACTGCCTCCAACTTATTCAATTATTTAGGAAACTTAGCAGGTCGAGAAGCAAAGTTAGCATCAGCATTCCACTGTGGCCCTTCTCCATGAAAAGGGGACTGACATTTGGGATGTGGGAGACCAACCCCCACCATCTCTTACTCCTCTTGCCCACCAACACTCCTCCCTGCTCTCTCCCCTTTCACTCCCACTCTCCACATCCTGCCCCTCTCTGTCACAAACCCTCACTTCCTGGGTATGGGGTCTCATTTCCCCCATCTCCTAGGTATCTATCTCCATGACAATTAGTGTCCTTACCTACACCCTCAGGACAGACCTGGGACATGCTGCAGGGTGGAAGTTGACCAGAAGTGCTTAGGCACAAGCTTTCAAGCTGCATCCATTGATCACTTGCAGCTTGGCATTCTGGTCAAAAATGTTAAGTAAGTCACAGGATGAGGTCTTGATGGCATGATTGGAAGGCAGGTTCAAGTTTCTTCCACAGGGTCTGTATCAAGCCAATGATCCTCTAAGAGGAGCAGCTGCATGTAATGGAATCCACTTATTTCCAGATCAATACACTGTGGCATCAGAGGACTGTTTTACCAGCTGTCAGATCAACTGACAAACAATTGCCTGACAGAAACTGATCAGATGGGAATAATCATCTGTCACTAAGACATTGCTTGTAAATGCACTGTCTCTTTACAGATTTTTCTCAGTTGTCAAATGCTACCCTTCTAATGAACATGATTAATTTCCATGGTCAGGCAAGATGAGCTTGTCTCTGCTAAATGATATTTATTCTAATGCAGAATTCATCAAGTGATAAATAGGGCAGCAGTTTGTTTTGTCAAAGACCCAAAAACCGTTCAGCTCTTGGCTGAACATATTACAGCAGGAGGCAGCATCTGATCCCTCTGAAAGCACACTGTCCAAATCTGATCATTTTTTTAAAATCAGCCTCCAAGACCAGCCAGCTTAGCTCTCCATCCTGCAGGATACAGTTTGAGTTGGTGGATTCCCTCTGGGAATGCTGTTATCAAAGTGGATCTATTTTGTGGAACTGAATTTTCCTGCGGAGTATACAAATCCAAGGGACAAAATAAAACCTTCAACACAGCTACCAGTCCATAAGTAAATCCTTCAATCACCCTGGCCAGCAGCCTCAATTTACAGGATTATTGAAGTGATGTGGAACTTTGGCAAACTAAACCCTGAAATAGTCTGTTAGATTTGAGCAAAATTATTCATTTTTGTGAAGCTCAAATAAAAGCTAACTTTCTATTCTGGCCCTCCTCACTGCTCCTTGCAGCTGTGCTTTGTCTTAATGTTGATTGATGAAGCTGCTCATTGAGGTGAGAGCTCTTTTGCACTCCCTACGTTCTGTTTGGGACTCGGTGCTGCCTTTCAAAAAACTTTCTTTTCCCTGAAAGGCCTTTTTAATATTACCTCCCTCGGGACTTCAGTTTTTGCATATAGTATTTCCTCCATATGCATTTTCTAATGTGACTCACGTTTTCCTCTTTTACTAGCATATTCTCTTCTCCCTGTTCTTCTAAATGAAGTTTTTCCAGGGGGGTGATGAGCTTATCTCTTCCTGTCAGTCGTCATTTCAGCTGCTTCCTGTTGTCTTAAAGTGCTGATGCTCTTAAGGTGGTAAGAATATCAAACATCATGTCCCAGTCACCATTCCCAACAGAGAAAATGTTACTCAAGTTCAACCAAACCTTTCTTACAAACTCCAGAAAAGTATCCACTATTTTGAAGTCATTTGACTTTTGGGAATCACTTATTACGAAGTGGGAATTGCCAAGCAGCATGGTGGCTCAGTGGTACTGCTGCCTCATGGCACTAGGGACTCAGCTTTGATTTCAGCCTCTGGCGACTGTCTGTGTGGAGTTTGCACATTTTCCCAGTGTCTGCTTGGGTTTCCTCCAGGTGCTCCGGTTTCGTCCTACAGTCCAAAGATGTGCAGGTCAGGTGAATTGGCAACACTAAGTTGCCCTTGGTGTCCAGGGATGTGTAGGTGAGGTGCATTAGTCAGGGTTAAATATAGGATAATAGGGGAGGGGAATGGGGTCTGAGTGGGTTACTCTTTGGAGGGTGGGTGTGGACTTGGTGGAGCAAAGGGCTTTTCCTACACTAGGGCTTCTATGATTCTTAAATTAGCTGGACTGTAGCAAAACTTACACCAGAAACTGATTTAAGATCATCAGCTGGGTTCAGTGTGACGCACCATGTGCTAAAAGCTATATACGTTTATAGTCAGGGCTTTGTTTTATGTAGGGTAGTTGTATGGACGTTGCACCTGTTTCAAAAGAAGTGATTGTGGAGACTGCCAAATTCCATTACTCCCTTATGGCACTGCCCTGCCCAATCAGAATCCCACTGCCTGATCTGAGAATTAAGTTAATTGATGCATCTGTGCCAATTTGGCCAACAAATCAGCACCCTCTTTTTTTTTAAGAAAATTATCTTTTTTTCAAGTCTTTGTACTGTTCTTAGAGAATACAAAGGTTTAAAGCACAACAGGAACCAGTGTAATTACATTTGTAAAATCCCTATAGTGTAGGAAGAGGCCCTTCAACCCATCAACTCTGCATTGACCCTCCAAAGAGCATCTCATTGAGACTCCTACCTTAACCCTGTATTTCCCATGGCCAATCTACCTAAACTGCACATCTTTGGACAGTGGGAGGAAACCACCACACCTGATGGAAACCCACACAGATGCAGGGAGAACATGCAAACCCCACACACGTGGTTTGGCAAAGCTGGAAGAGAACCCAGGACCCTGGCACTGTAACGCAGCAGTGCTAACCACTGTGCCATCCTATAAATTACCATTGCAATATAACTCATTGAAAATGTAATGAAGAAAATGACAAATTGGCATTGGAAGAACTTGCTAAAGAGGTAGGTTTTTAAAGGAAGTCTTTGTTCAGAGACCGGGAAATGCGGCATTAGAGGGTATTTATGATGAATTACTGTCAAGATTAGAGTGGTGCTGGCAAAGCGCAGCACCTTTGCCCGAAACATCGATGTTCCTGCTCCTCGGATGCTGCCTGACCTGCTGTGCTTTTCCACCACCACACTCTCCTCTGCAGTACCCACTTCTGCCATGATGAATTACTGACCTCAGCAGCTGAATGCCCCACCCGAGTGGACAAATGGAGGAGATTTTAAAAGATGCCAGATTGCAAAGAATGGCAAACTTGTGGTGCAAGTGGTAGAATCGAAGGTGGCCTTGGAGAAAGGGGAAGTGAGGCCATCTGAAATTTAAGCATTGGAGGGATGGGATCTAAGGAATGGCAGTTAGGACAGAGGTGACTGAAATTAACACAGTAAAGGTTCAAAGCGCAGAGCTTTGGGGGTTAAAGTTGTGAGGCCAGTTAAGCGAGGTGCAATTGGATTAAATCTTGACCTCAACAGAAATAAAAGTTCAGGAGAGGGGCAGAAGGACTGCCAAGTCATTGAGAGGTAAAAGTACATGGAGGATTTCAGCACTAGATGGACAGGAGATAGGGAATATGACAAAAATGCAAGTAGGTTGTCTCTGTGGTGGAAACCATCTTGGACACTCCCAGCTCCGACATAAAGCTAAAATAATAGATCAAGCTCCACTAAAAACCAAAAGAACTATGGATGCTGTAAATCAGAAACAAAAGCAGAAGTGGCTGGAAAAGTTCAGCAGGTTTGGCAGCATCTGTGAAGAGAAATTTGGTAATGTCTCAGGTCTGGTCACCAATCTCTTCAGGTGCTGCCACACCTACTGAGCTTTTCCAGCAACTTCTGCTTTTGGTCAAACTCCACTGTTTTCTGCCCCTGATCCACATGTTTGAAGAGGATTTTAAAACTTACTCCATTAGCTTGGAGTAGGGAAAAACAGGGAATCAAATCCTATTCCATTTTGTCTACCCCCAGCCCCTCCATCCTAATTTCTACCAAGTGAGCTGATTGAAACACTGAACCTAATGATTTAATCTTATCAGAGTGAAGTTTCAACCACTTTCAACCAATGACATTAGTTATAAAGTAAAAGACTTTAATTTGCAGCTGCAGGGCGCATATGGGAAATCATTCCATGAAATAGTGTGTAAGTTTAGTGAATAATGATTTGCATTAAACAGTTGCATTCAGCTAAGAAGAGCTCGTCGAATGACTATCCGATCCTGGGGCTTGGACTTAGTAAATTTACATTCAAATGAATTTTAACTTACACGCCTCTACATCAACAAATGAATGAGATAAGTTGTGATAGCTTATTATTTTTATGCCCTGTTCTCTGATGTTATCTTGGTCGGAAATTCAACTGATGTGTTTCACTTCTGAAGGATTCTGTTATTGAGGATATCAATCTTGACGACAAACATCAAAAGTTGCCATGCTCTCCCTGTCTATGTTGTATCCGGCCTGATCAAATTGGACAGAATTGTTAAGCAAAGATAAAATTGGAAGACTGCACTACCATTTTGAGGCTTGTGTTTGAATTCAATTCGTGTAAGTGGATTTAAAACTCTCCTGTCCACAGTATGGTCTCTATATCGAATATTTAGGTTTCAATTCTACCTAACGTGAATCCACAAGGAAAAGAGATTTCACCCTAACTGCCATTAAATTGGTAATTTCAGAGATCGTATGAATGTTTGATGCAAAAGAAGTTTAAATCTGAAGCAAGATGATGTGCTATTCCAAGCTTAGGGTTTAAAGCAGTGTTGGGGCAGAACGGATGACATTTTATTTTCCATCTGGTAATGTCTTTACTTGAAAGCTTGGTACTGGCCCCAGATGTGCCACAAGAAAACAAGATGGCCTAACTTAAATAACTAGCTGCAAGCAACTTCATTATTAAACACTTCATCCACATTAAACTACTTCCTAATAAATCTCCTGCTGACTGCAAAATATATACCTCTTAGACCACAATGAATGTAGGCAGGCTTCAATACTGCAGGATTCTCTAGTTTAATTTCTTTGTGTGTATGAGTAATGGTGGTACAGGTTTGTCATTTAACTTTAATTTTCTGCATCCCTCCGATTCTAGCCTCTTCCACTTCCCCAATTTCCTTTTCTCTATCTTTGGAGGTCATGCCCCTTTATGTTATTCTTCTAGAAGATGTGGGAATCACAAGCAAGGTTAACGTTTGTTGCCAAGTCTGAATTGTCCTTTGAGTGACTTGCTAGGCTACCTCAGAGGGCTTTATTACAACTCATTGGAGTAGTGTACTAGAATTCAAGCCTTTCTGTTCAGAATTATCACACATGAAGGTTTTATAAAGTGTATGCAGCATTCCCAATTTACTTGACTTTCAGCCCCAGGCTGATCGAAAGCAGAGACCAGGTTTATGTACCACTAAAATTCTGAGTAATTAGCCCCATTCCCATTCCCTGCTTTCCTTCAGATGCTGGTGAGTTTTGACTGCAGACAACAGAGAGACTGCTCTTGAGCTGGCGAAGAACTGAACACTGTTTCTTGCTTCCTCTATGTCCCTCTGTAACTTGTTTCCAGCTCCAAGTTGTTCAGTTGCCTGAAAACCAATCGTATGGTTGTTGGCAGGCAAAATGTCTCTGTCATGAAGCACTGTTCACTAATTCATAAACCAATCAACATCTTGCACCAAGAGGAGCTGCCTCTGTAATCCCTCTTGGTTACAAATGGTTTGCAAATCAAATTTCAATTACTGTATATCTAAATAATTATTTACACAATGCTTGGCATGGCTGTCAATTTGCTTTCAAAATATTTAGCTACCATTACAATGACTGGCTTTAAAACAGTTGTTTTTCATTTCAGTCCAGTTTTTTAAACCTAAAAGGGCATGATTCTGTCAGCTGTTAAACATCAACCACGCTTTTGGGGTCTGTTGTCACTTATCAGCCAGATGGGGTAAGGATGGAAGATTTCCTTCAATAGATATTTTTGGGAAGGAATTGGTGTAGTGTTAATATCACTGGATTAATAATCTAGAACCTCCAGTTTAATGTTCTGGGGACATCTGTTCAAATCCCAATATGGCAGATGGTGAAATTTGAATTCAATAGAAATCTGCAATTAAAAAAAAAATGGTGACTGTATGGCCTCTATTGATTGTTATCAGAACCCATCTAATTCACTAATACCGTCTAGAGTCGGAAATCTGACCCTAACCTGGTCTGACCTACATGTCTATCCAGATTCACAGATATGTGGCTGACACTTAATTGCCCTTTGAGCATTATGGATGGGTAGTAAATGCTGGCCCAACCAGTCACACATGTCCCATGGATAAATAAAAACAAAGCCGGTTTTTTAACAATTGACAATAGTTATGATCCTCATCACTGAGACTAGGTTAATATTTCAGATATTCTCCAGGTGCTGTAGTAGGATTTGATCCCATATCCCCAGAGGAATATCCAGTGACAAACAACTATGCTGCCATATCCCTACCTTGTGACCTTAAGGTCTGCAATTATCTCTAACACCTCTTTACTTCTCTCCTTCTCTTAGCCAGCCTTTAAAGTTCATCACTCTGTCCAACCTTTTATCATCTGTCTTAACATTTCATTTCTCCTTCAGCTCCCCTGAAGGCTCCAGGGAGGTATTAAAGAGGTTATACAAATGCAGCTGGTAGCTTGGGTAAGCTTTTAAAAAATGAGAACTTGTCCTCTCTAGTGCTTCAAGATCTTTAGGAAAGGGTCAGAGGTATAATGTTGAGATTATACAAGACACTGATGAGGCCTCTTCTGGAGGACGGTGTCACGTTGTGCTTGCCCTGTTATACGAAGGATATTATTGAGCTGGAAAGGGTTCAGAACAGATTTACCAGGATGTAGCTGGGAATGGAGGGTTTGAGTTATGGGGAGAGTCTGGAAAGATTGGGACTTCTTTCACTGGAGCGTAGGAGGTTGAGGGGTAACCTTAGAGGTTCCTAAAATCATGAGGGGTATAGATAAAGTGAATGGTAAGTGTTTTTCACGATTAGTGAGGGATTTCAAGACGAGAGGGCATAATCTTAAGGTGAGAGGAGAAAGATTTGAAAAGACCTGAGGAGCTTTTTGTTTACACAGTGGTTCGTGTGTGAAATGAATTTCCAAAGAAAATGGTGGATGTGGATATAGCAATGATGTTTAAAAGACATTTAGATAAGCACATGAATAACAAACGTTGGGAGGGATATGAGCCAAGTGCAGGCAGGTGGGCATGGTTTAGTTTGGCATTATGGTCAGCGTGGACTGAAGGGTCTGTTTCTGTGCTGTGACTTTGACTATCTCATTCTGTCAGCCCTTTCTCCCCAATCAGAGACAAGAATAAGCCAAGGTAAAGTCTATGGAGTGCTGCTACCTACATTTCGTGGAAGCATGCAGGGTCTGAAAGAGAAGAGGCACAGTTTTTTTTTAATTGTTGTTTTGAAGTAGGTGAGAGCAGAAACCAAGGGGCATGAGGAAAATTGAGAGGGAGGGTCAGGGAAAAATGTGACCCAACCTGTTATATTTCCTTGAGTTGAAGTGTGGTCCTTTTGTTTCAATCTAAAGTGTTACATATTTTAATTTAATTCACAGTGAAACAAAGTGAGGTTAGCAATCTGTCTCACTGCTTCTGCTTATATCTATATATACACCAAACATTCCCCACAGTGTTGACAACTGCACAAGTGTCTCACCACGGGAAGCAACTGGGAATAGGAGACGACATGCAGAGAGAGGGCGAAGTAGGTTTGTCAGTTCTCCAAGCTGGTCATGGAGTCCACAGGAATTCAAGATTAATTTCTCAGACACTCCAAGGAGCAAAATCATAGTATTGAAAATAACGTGGCTTTTTTTCATGTTCCTGGAACAATTCTGTTGATAAATTAGAAAATGATGTTAGAAATTAGAACAAAAAGGTGGTCGACTTACTCTTTGTAATCATGCTTTGGGTACAAAGACTGATCACTTTCTGTCAATGAACCAAATGAGTGCGTTAGGAAACTGGAAGTTTCAGCTAGCCACTGGAGAAGTGAGTGTGGAACTGGGGTGGCCAGAGATCATAGCACTGAGTCACAGAATAGATGCAATGCAGCAGGAGGCCATTCAGCCCATTCATTCTGAATGAACATATTATTTGGTACCAAATTTCTGCCTTTTCCCTGTAACCCCGCGCGTTGTTTTTATTCAAATCATCATCTAACTCCCTCTTGTGTGCCTCATTTGAACCTGCCTCCACCACACTTAACAGGAATTGCATTGCAGCCCCTATCCACTCACAGTATAAGAAAAGGTTTTTTAGTAACTCGCATTCATTTCTTCTGCAAAATTGTGTCCTCCTCTTATGAAAGAATTGAGAAGTGGGAATGGTTTCTCGATTTTTGAATTTTTTTATTATGCATTAGGAGGCTATTGCTGCCCATACAATCCTAATTGTCCAGAGGGCAGTTAAAAGTCAGCCACATTGCTATGTGTCTGGAGTTATACGTAGGCCAGACCAGGTAAGGATGGCAGTCCCATCCCTACAAAGCATTAGTGAACCAGGTGGGTTTTTCGTATAATTAACAATCAATTCATGGTCATCATTAGATTCTGAATTCCAGATTTTTATTGAACTCAAATTCTACATTCTGCCATGCTGGGGTTCGAACTTGGGTCCCCTGAACATTACCTGGATTTCTGGATACAGTCCTGTGATAATACCATTGGGGCATCATCTCCACCTAAATCTATCAAGCTCCCTATCAAATCTCATCTTTCAAAGGAAAACAAACCAAATCTCCAGGTTTTTTTTTCTCATAATGAAAGTGTTTCATCCATGCAGCTATTCTCCTCTGTGTCTCTGTGTCTCCATTCCAAACATGTTTAGTATAACCTCCATGCCATCATTCTTTGTTCTGTTAAAGCCAAGGATACTATAGGTTTCACTAACTACTCTCTTCATCTGTCCTACCACCTTTTTAATATCTTCAAAATGTGATGATATTTACCATAGTTTGTTTCACCAACTCTCTGGAGTTATTGGGCAGAGGAGAAAGAAATAGCTGTGGATGCAGAATAGCAGGAATGGTTAGGAAAACATTCTTCAAGAGCTTATATGAAATAAAAAGATCTGAAACAACCAGAAACAGAAACATTTGTTTTTCTCTCCAGTGATGCTGCCAGATTGCTGGGTTTCTCCAGTAACTTCCAGCAAATATTTGCTTTCAGAAACGATTTTGGGGATGAGAGAGGGGGTTGGGATGGCAGAAATGGAAGCTGAGATGAGGGCATAAATGCTAAAAGTTCTCCTTAAGTTTCCCTGCCTTTCTTTTTTGTCAGTCTCTCCTACTTTAAGATTGGTTCAAAAGTAAGAACTTAAAAACTATCATTGGCTCACCTCTCCTTTAGTTCTTAACAATTTTCTGTCTGATTTAACACTTCTCTAAAGTGCATGGGCTGTTTAACTATGAGATTGCTATATCAATGCAGTTTCTTGTTACAGTTCTCCATTTTTCCCAAGCATACCAATAAATAGAACTGGATGATATACCCAGGGTGTGTTCTACAATCTTGCCCACCCTTATACTCAGACGAGGAACAGACAGTCTATAAACAACCTGGTGTAAACTTAGTCAGAGAAAGTGAGGACTGCAGATGCTGGAGATCAGAGTCAAGACTGTGGTGCTGGAAAAGCACAGCAGATCAGGCAGCATCCGAGGAGCAGGAGAATCAACATTTCGGGCATAAGCCCTTCATTAGGAATCTTAGTAGGGTCTACTGGGAGAGCACTTGACATTGAGCGCCCCATTGCTAATGTATTGGGAGAAACTGGGTAAATAATGACTGGGTTATTTTGTTTGTAGAGGGTTTCAGCTAATGTGAAGAACTGTGAAGTACAGAACCAATATGTGTAGCATTAGATCAGCTGAAATTAGATGTTACACACAAAAATAGTAGGAGGAACTCAGCAGGTCTGTCAGCATCTGTGGTGATAGAAGCAGTTAACATTAAGAGGTAAATCTTCTTAAAGCTGAAAGAAGTGAGAGTTTGTTTTAACTTTGACAGAGGTGGAGGAGGGTCAAAAGGAATAAGCAGTGTAGAGGCCCTGTGCACAAGATAAAGAGGCTGTAGATGGTGGTGATAGATAAAGGGATGTAAAACTGTTATAAATTGCAGTATGAAAGGCAGCCTGACATCACAAAGCCTGTCCTTCATTTATATTACATCACCCCACCTCTCAGCCTTGTCTCGTTCATGTTTTGTTCACTTTGTTGTCAATTGACAATTCTCTCACTTTCTTGAAAAATCCATTTTCAAACCTCTTTCTCATTCTGATGTAGTCATATTGGACTCGCAATGTTAACTTTGTTTCTCTCTCCACAAATCTTGCTGAGATTCTCCAGCATTTTTCAGTCTTTTTCAGATTTCCAGTATCTACAGTATTTTGCTTTAATTTGAAATGATACAGCAATGCTATATTGCCAATGTATTTTTGTTAAAAAAATCAATGACACCAGGTTGTAGTCCACCAGGTTTCTATAACCTGGTGTTGTGCAATTTTTAACTTTGTCCATCCCAGTCCAACACCGTCTCCTCCACACAACATATTTTTGACCACTGCACTCTGAGGTGCTGCGCAGAGTTCATACATTTGCAATGGTGAATGAGTTTACAGCAATAATATGCATCAGACACATTCCTTTCAACTCACTTTCATTTTAATTGCCTTTCCAAGGGTTGTTTCTGCAATGTTTGTGCTTCAGAGCAGTAATTGGACTGAGATAATGGGGAGTAGAGACCCGAGTATCCGAACTGGGAGAGAAACCCTGAGCCCATTTCTTCCATGGCTGTAATTCTTGCAATTGGCAAGACAGTATTGACTTGAATCGCATTCCTGGACTTTGGACAATGTCTTAAACAGGCAACAAAAGCACCACCAAAGGCAAGGTCAATAAATGTGATATCTTTCACCTTCATCTGAAGCCTGAGCTCCTGTTGATTTTTGTAGCAATGCTGTGGTCTAACCCTCAATCTTGACCCTCCCCCATTCTCCGTTGCCAGCATTTAATTTTGTTCTGGATTGGTTGCACGGTGGGTCAAGTTCAGGTGGCCCTCAGGCTGACCTCTTTTGCTGATCACTCGAATCACCTGCTTGTTTCTCCCTCTTTAGGAGAAAAGAACCTGTGTTTATGTGGCGTCCTTTCATGGCATCCAAATATCTCCTCCAAGAGTTTTGCAGCCAATGAAGTGGTTTTGAAGTGTAGTCACTATTGTTACTATTCTATATTATAATGTGAAAATGCACCAAGCAATTCGCACACATCAAGCTACCACAAACAGCATGCAAACATTGAAAATAGGAACAGGAGGAGGCCATTCAGCCCTTCAAGCCTGCACCATCATTCAATATAATGGCTGATCACCCAACTCCTATCTTGTTCCCACTTTCTCCCCATACCCTTTGACCCTTGAGAACTATATCTATCACCTTCTTGAAAACATTCAATGTTTTGACCTCAACCGTTTTCTGTGACTAAAAATTCCAAGGGTTCACGACACTCTGGGTGAAGAGATTTCTCCTCATCTCAAGGCTAAATGGCCTACCCCTTTATTCTTAGATTCAGACCCATTGTTCTGGACTCTCCGGATATCAGCATCATCCTTTCTATGTTCAGAATCTGTTCTGAAGAAGCACCATACCATCCTCAAACCTTTAACTGTTTCTCTCTGTGGTTGTGGGTATGTTCACCGATCTGGGAAGTTGCTTGCAGACACTTCGTTCCCTGTCTAGGTGACATCTTCAGTGCTTTGGAGCCTTCTGTGAAGTGCTGCTGTACTGTCTTCTGGAATTTATTTCTTCCCATTTCTGCTGCTCCTGTTTGCCAGTTCTGGTAGTCCATTGCAGTGACCGGTATATTGGGTCTAGGTCTGTGTTTGTTGATGGACTCCATGGATGAGTGCCATGCTTCTCAAAGTTCTCCATCCGTCTTATGTGTCTCTCTGCACAAATGCTACCAGATCTGTTCAGTCTCTCCAGTGTCTACTGTGTTTCAATCTTCATAGAGATGCTTGTTGAGAGACAATCATCATCCAGAAACTTGGCGAAACCTTGCTGCTCCTCTTTGAGAGAGTTTCTTTAGATGCATCTGAGAGGGAAGAGGAGATCTCCAGCAATACAACCCTCCCTCAATGTAACACTGGGAATGTCCAGTCTCTGCAGTAGGCCTTGAGCCAGAGTAGAGAGCTACCAACTGATTCTCAGTTGAAACTAACAGACAGTTGTCTATGTCTCCCTCAATTCTTTAAGTATCAACTGAGGAGTGAAAACATGTTTTAAATGTGTGACTTAAAGCAAAACCTCAATTTTCCTGTGGGGATACTGGTGTCTGACTGGGGTGGACAAAGTCAGAAATCAGACAATGCCAGGTTATAGTCCAACAGAGTTATTGAAAATCACAAGCTCTCGGAGAACTGCTCCTTATCAGTTTTTTTTTTTTAAAAATAAATCTGTTGGAGTATAGCCTGGTGTTGTGACTTCTCGATTTTCCCAAACAATGGGCCATCACTCTCCAAGCCATGTGTGTAAGGGATACTGGCGGAGTGTGTACAAACTTAAATTTACTCTCCCTGCTCCTGTGAGTAATTATTGTCAATGACTCATTGTGCACATGAGATCGACGTAAGTGAGAACAGCCTTACTGCAGGTGAAGCAGATGGGAGAAAGTCAAGCAAACAAGAGGTTCGGAGGTGTTGTCATGTTTGGTGCTACTGTAGCTCAAATCCGAACTCTCAGGAGACAACCATGAACCCATTCCCTGACGTCATGGAAATGCTGATACAGGGAGGAAGCTGAGAGAGCAGGAGATGGGTGGGAGATAGTTTTTGTCTTCCTTGCTCCCTATACTCAATGGTCTATTGACACCTTTTTTATATTTTGTTGCGGAAAATGCATGAATGATTGAGGAGTTAATGAGACTGGCTAGTTCTAATCCCACCTCCAGCTACTGAAGTGGGAAGTTGCTAAACCGGTTGACTCCTGAGGTGAACTTGGATTGAAATGTCATTGTCATTTCTCACCTTCCCCCAATTGCTAAAGATGCACCGATTTCTGACAAGTCACAGCTGATTACTGTAAAGGTTAACGATTTATTTGTATAAGCTAATCCTTCTATGAATGTCAGTGAGAAAGACTGAATCACGAGCCTGGCTCCAGAAATGATCTAGCCTCATTAGTAAGGAATATGACTGCAAGGAAAGGTCAGGTCATCAGCCTGAGATTATGTTTAGCTGGTTTCTGAAAACAGGAACAAGACTTATTTCTTTCATTTTTCAAATGTGAAGGGGCTCATTTGGAATGCACAGGAAAACGAGTGTGGGAATTGTAATATGTGATGTTAACATTCTGCTACCTGCAGTCAGCCCTAAATACACTCTTGTTGGCTTTATCTCCAAAGGACCCAAAATTATAACATATCAGCACCAACTAAAGCTGATGTCTACCCTTAGAAAGGGAGATGCATTTTGGCAGAGTAGATATGGGCAATCATGCTGGAAGTGAATCTAATCTGAACAATGAAAAATAGCACAACACGAAGGGAAAGGAGACTCTAAGGTTATCAGAGCTGAAAAATGTGTTGCTGGAAAAGCACAGCAGGCCAGGCAGCATCCAAGGAGCAGGAGAAGGGCTTATGCCCGAAACGTCGATTCTCCTGCTCCTTGGATGCTGCCTGACCTGCGCTTTTCCAGCAACACATTTTTCAGCTCTGATCTGCAGTCTTCACTTTCTCCTCTGAGATTATCAGGTCCATTGCCGCAGACTTTGAAAAGGAGAGTTTTGAGATGATCTATGGTGAAGAACAGGATGCCTCCAAATGAACAATCAGAAGGCAGTGGGAGTATACAGGCAAAAGTGAGGACTGCAGATGGTGGAAACCAGAGTTTAGATCAGAGTGGTGCTGGAAAAGCACAGCAGGTCAGGCAGCATCCGAGGAGCAGGAAAAATCAACGTTTTGGGCAAAAGCCCTTCACCAGGAATAGTATATAACCATGGCAATCTCTGCCCAAGAGCCTAGTCCTAAGGAATGGATGCCTCAGGAAGTTCAAAGGACTCTCTCAATTGGTTAATAGCAGTGAATGTTGAAAAGCCATGTCCTGTCAATTGTATCTCAGTGGTGGGGATGCCATTGGAAGTAACGCTGAGAGAGAGATTTAATCTGCATTTAGAAAAACTGGGATTAATCAGGAACAGTCAGCATGGGAGGTGACATCTGAACAACTTGATTGAATTTTTCAAAGAGGTGATGAGGTATGTAGATGAGGGCAATGCTTTTGATGTTGTCTACTTGGACTTCAGCAAGGCCTTTTGAGAAGGTGGCAGGCTGATAACTAATACGAGCCAATGGCATTCAAGAATATAGGCAAATTGGATCCACAATGGCTATTTGGCAGGAAGCAGAAGATGGTTAAGGGGTCTTTTTCCAATAGAGGTCTGCGTCAGTGGGATCCCAGACAGGTCAGTACTGTTTTGGGGCCCTTGTTTGTGGTAGGAAGTTTCAAAAACTGAATTCTGTATATACTTGAAAAGGGAAAAACCAAACCATGTCAGAAATAGGGACAAATTAGGGAAATGGGACTAAATGGGTGTTTCTTTTGAAGAGCTGACAAAGAGACAGCCCCTGTAGATTGAAAGACTCTTTAATCTGCTTTCAAAGACCTCAGGACAAGCTGAAGATAAAGGGGCTTGCCAAATTCCAATTGCAACAGCCACAGAATTTTTAGAGGCAGCAGACTATCTTGTGTGTACAGAAATCAACCTCAAATTACATTGGTCTTAAAGCCTTTTGCCATAATTTCTGATCAATGATGCCTAAAGACCTTAAACATTTCTGAAGCGACAGTTTCACATTCAAGTGATAAACTGGCCATCCCTCGAGGTTTGTAAAGCATCCCACTGATTTGAAGTAAAGGAGTAACCCACAACAGAAATGCATGAGGATGGTGACATATTATTCTGGTTAGAGGCAGTAAAAATGATTTACATGCTCCAAACACAATTTAACCATGACAAATGGATTTTCTCTCTACCAATGTAAAACACAATTAATGTGTTTAACATGAGGAACATTGAACCCTGCTCAGCTCCTAATTACCTCTCCTGTAACATTCAGAATCACATTTTGAGGAGCTAACAAGTGCAACGAAAATAAATACAGAAAGATTAATGGCAGTTATTATCACTGACCCGCCTGGTTTAAGAGGCAGGAACCAAAATGATAACTAGGTGCTGATGGGTAAACTTGAAAAGTTGCAGCATTTTCTCCAATAGACGCACATAAAAGTTTAGAGTGTGGTGCTGGAAAAGCACAGCAGGTCAGTCAGCATTTGAGGAGCAGGAGAGTCGATGTTTGTTTCGGGCAAAGGCCTTTCATCAGGAATGAGGCTGGGGACCTCAGGAGTGGAGAGATAAATGGGAGGGGGTGGGGTTGGGGGGGGAAGGTAGCTGAGAGTGGTACGTCGGCCGACCTATCATCTCCGCACTGCCCGATTCTACCTCCTACCCAACATCCACAAGCCTGACTACCCCGGCTGACCTATCGTCACACTCTCAGCTACCTTCCTCCCCCCTTTCCCCCACCAACCCCCTCCCATTTCTCTCTCCACCCCTGAGGCTCCCAGCCTCATTCCTGATGAAGGGCTTTTGCCCGAAATATCGTTTTTTCTGATCCTCAAATGCTGCTTGACCAGCTGTGCTTTTCCAGCACCACACTCTTGAGTCTAACCTCCAGCATCTGCCTTGCACAAAAGTCTGCTTTTCCCAGTCTGTGTTCAAGCAGAGTTATCAGAAAAGGACATGAGGTAAAAAAAGAAAAATGTGAAAATTAATCTGCAATCACCAGTGTAAATTAGAATATTTTGTACCCAGCGAGCTCCCATAAACAACAATGTGGTAATGAAGGGGAGGTGCTGCTATACAGTACTGAGTGGAGACTTGCAATGCCAGAGCCTTTGGCTACTGTATGGGAACATGGCTTTGAATCCTGCAATTGTAGATGGAGAAATTTCTATTTAATAAAAACTGCCACTGGGTCAAAATCCTCACACGTGGCATTGTGTGTCTACTTACATGAAATGATTAGATTAGATTACTTACAGTGTGGAAACAAGCCCTTCGCCCCAACAAGTCCACACCGACCCGCCGAAGAGCAACCCACCCAGGCCCATTCCCCTAACACTACGGGCCAATTTATCATGGCCAATTCACCTAACCTGCACACTTTTGGACTGTGGGAGGAAACCCACACAGAGACGGGGAGAATATGCAAACTCCACACAAAGTTGCCTGAGGTGGGAATTGAACCTGGGTCTCTGGTGCTGTGAGGCAGCAGTGCTAACCACTGTGCTGCCCATTTTTAAAAAGATTTCTTTTTGGCAAGTTATATTTTTATTCTATCATGCACCTTCTAATTTTACTGCCTAGTAGATCGATAAATCACAAGGTGAGTCTCCGATACAATTATTCAAACACAAATGTGCAGTTGTTCAAGAAGGCAGCTTACCACCACCTTCTGAAGGAATGGGTAAACAAATGTTGGCCCAGCCAGCAATGCCTATATCCTGGGAGTGAACAAAATAAAACTTAGATGTATGGTAACCATGTAACCACTGATTGTTGTAAAAATCCATCAGGCTCCTTTTGGGAAGGAAATCCACCATCCTTATTAGGTCTGACCCACATGTGACTCTAGACTCACAGCAACATGGTTAACTCTTAACTGCCCTCTGGGAAACTTGGGATGGGCAATAAACCGGCAACAACTCCCCAGTGATGTTCACAGCCTACGAGTAACTAAATTAAAACAGTTTGTTTTTGAATGTATCTTGTTTGAAGAAGACCAGGATGTCAGAGAGAACGGCCCTTCTTCAGAATTATCAAGGAATAGCCAATTAAGTGAGCTTTACGGTCCAATTCGTCCATGCCGACCAGATATCCCAACCCAATCTAGTCCCATTTGCTAGCACTTGGCCCATATCCCTCTAAATCCTTCCTATTCAAATTCCCATCCAGTTGCCTTTTGAAGTGTTGCAATTGTACCAGCCTCCACCACTTCCTCTGGCAGCTCATTCCATACACGTACCACTCTGTGTGAAAAGGTTGTCCCTTAGGTCTCTTTTATATCTTTCTCCTCTCACCCTAAACCTATGCCCTTTTGTTCTGAACTCTTTCTCTCCCCCCCCCCCCCCCCCCCCCCCCTCAAAGGAAAAGATCTTGTCCCTCATGATTTTATTAACCTCTATAAGGTCACCCCCTCAGCCTCTGATGCTCCATGGGAGACAGCCCCAGCCTGTTCAGCCTCTCCCTGTAGCTCAAATCCTCCAACCCTGGTAATGTCCTTGTAAATCATTTCTGAATCCTTTCATGTTTCACAACATCTTTTCCAATAGGAAGGAGACCAGAATTGCATGCAATATTCCAAAAGGGGCCTAACCAATATCCTGTACAGCCACAATATGACCTCCCAACTTCCATACTCCATGTTCTGTTCAATAAAGGAAAGCATACCAAATGCTGCCTTCACTATCCTATCTGCCTGAGACTCTATTTTCAAGGAGATATGAACACTTTTTAAGGTGTGGAGATGCCGATGTTGGACTGGGGTGGACAATGGAGAATGGGGATGAGAAACCTATCAGCTTAGATTGAATGGCAGAGCAGACTAGATGGGCTGATTGGCCTAATTTCTGCTCCTTTTGGCCTTATGATTGTCCATTATTGGCTTTATGATCTACTCAATAATATTTTTGCTTTTTCACAGGGTATACTGTTAGACCCATTAATTAATATAGTGCAGACTTGATAACCCAGCATGTCTTTTATTGCATATTGTTTTCTAGTGTGGTGCAGATTGGTCTTGCCTCTGAATCAGTGCCTGTGAGCTCAGTCAAGGATGATCATCCATTTGAGTACGACATATCTAACATTGAAATAGCAACAGTGCTTCATTTTCTGTAGCTTGCTCTGGGCCATTCTAATTGTGTGCTGTTTCAATCTATAAATCCACGTCCTGCTCTTTAGGGTGGCTTTGAATGTCTTTTTCTATCTGTCATTTTTGTGTGTTTATATTCTGTCACATACCTCTCTCTGGGGAGGAAGTTAATTTGAGGCATTCCTGCAAAATGACTGATAGTAAATTGACCACAGGTTTTATTCTCCATTGAGAAAAGAGAAAAAGAAATTGGACAGAGTGTAAAATGAGCTATCAATCATTATAATCCAAATCAGACAACCATCCAAAATGAATTTCATTCTGATTAACCAGTATTGAAAGAAACTCTGCGTTCCTTTAACAAAAGCCTCATGATTTCTCTGTTAGGAAGGTTTTGTTTATTTTTTATTTATGGGATGTCGGTGTCATGTTTTGGGCCAGTAGTTTTCACTCCTCCTTAACTTCCCTGGAGAAGGCAGTGATGAGCTGCTGCTTCAATCACCTGGTGAGAGTAGACTCACAATGCTGTTTGGCAGTGAATATTATGGTCCCAGCCAATGGCAAAACTGGACAAGTTTATATCCCAGAATAAAACATGGTGTGATAGATCATTAGTTTAATTTTAACTAAAGTGCAAGTTTTAATTTTGTTAGTTACCATGGTAATTGGTCACTGAACACATACACATGAAGCTGCAAATGTTATTTAACAAAAGAACACAAATTTATTTTGCCAATGAAGAAAAAAACCAAACCTATGGATTACAGTTTAGAAAGGCTAAATCATTGTTTATGTTAAAAATCTATGTGTCAGCAATATCTTTTACATATACTCAAATCGAGAGAATTATCACTCTAATCTCACTTCTCATATCTTCCTGAATTACTTTGCCCAGTTCCCCTCCTTTGACTACTGTCACAGTTTTATGATTGTTTTCAAGGTCTGCTGTCATGAACTATTTTTCAATTCTGCTGGTCCAAATTTTGATTCTGTTCTGACTACTTGAAAATGCCTATGAAATTCTCACGACCTACAGACTTCACAAACTAAAACCCTTCTGCTATGGTGAAACTATTGTCCTGACTGGAAATTTGAATGTTCTACTCTGAAGTCAAAACTAAATTTGTACCTTTTGACCCCTGTTTTACACTGTCAACCATAAACACAACAGTATAATCAATTCATCTATTAACACCACAGATATTTTGCTAGGTCCTTGTCTGAATCTCATGCTTTCTTAGAAATCAAGTCTTCAGTTCACTGTTTCAAATGACATTCTGACCTCTTTTAGAAAAGAATTTAGCTTCACAGAACTAAAACCAAAACCCACCTCCTTCTGCTTTTAATAATCTAAATCCCATACCATAATAATTTATTACACATCTTTTATCATGAATTCCAAGATTTTGCAACAATGACAATGAAGGAATGACAAATATAATGCAGCATCTGGCGGAGATGTGTCTTAGAGGCAAAATTGCAGGTACGAGTGCTCCCCTGCAACTCTCACCATTAACCTTCCAGGAGGAAGCTCTCAGATTTGGAAGCTGCTGCTGAAGGAGCTTTCTCAATATTCAAGAACAATGCCAGTCAATTCATGTTGATGAATTATAAAAGATTAGCCATTGCATATGCTTTCTGTAGTCAAACCAACCAGAAGGTGATATGTGAGGTTGAAAACGCGTACAGTAGGCAGGAACAAAATACATTGTATTGTTAATGACTGAACAAGCTTGATTAAAAACTGAGAACATATTCTCTGAGTGGTTGGCAGTTTCTCAGCACAGCCATGAGGCAGCCAGCAAGCTGCTGAGATCACCTGGATCTAAAATCTTGCAATTATAATGTGACATGATAAAAATCACACTTTGGGCACAGAATTGAAACCTTCAAACATTTTCTCACCATCGTAAGTGTCATAGCAAACTGTGCTATCAACATTGTTCTTGCAACTTAGGTGCAGTTTTTATTTTCTCTGTTTTGTTGCAGCATAGAAAACAGTATGGGAGATTTCCAGCACTTGTAACTCAACCCCAAAATGTTGGCTCTTCTGTAGACCCATTGCTGATCACAGGTTAGCCATTCAGTGGAAACTTACCTTGCACTATAATTTGTCGTGAGATCCATGTTCTGCAACATTTTGATAGTAGAGAATGAATTTTACGCAATTAAAATAGTTATTCCTGTTAATCTCTTATCTGAAATTTATCAATGAGGAAATTACAGCCCAATGTTTAATGTCTAATTTTTGCAGAAAGTATGCAAAATAATCAGCAGTGCCCTGACTAGGGATAAATTCAATACATTTTACTGCTTACAGAATCTGACATTTTATTCCACAATTTCAACCTTACTCCAATTTATGAGTGTCTGTGCATGTTGTGTCTCTGTGTTTGCACAACTATGTGTGCATGCATCTGTGCATGTGTCTATGTGTCTCTCTGCATGTGTAAGTTGTGCATGTGTGTTTGTGTTGGACATGTGCATGTATTTCTCTGCAAGTAAGTTGTGCATGTGTGTGTTTTTTTTGTCCATTTATCTATTTGTCTATAACTGTGTCTTTGTGTATATGTGCCTGTATGTGTCTATGCATTTGCAGGTGCTTGTATGTGTTTTTGTGTGGTAAAAACAAGGACTGCAGATGCTGGAAACCAGAGTTTAGATTAGAGTGGTGCTGGAAAAGCACAGCAGGTTAGGCAGCGTCCGAGGAGCAGGAAAATCGACATTTCGGGCAAAAGCCCTTCATCTATTCCTGATGAAGGGCTTTTGCCCAAAACGTTGACTTTTCCTGCTCCTTGGATGCCGCCTGACCTGTGTTTTTGTGTGTGTTGTGAGTCTGTTTGTGTGTGTGTCTGTTCTTGTCTTTATGTGACTGTGAGTGGGTGTGTGCACATCTGTGTGTCTGTGTCTGTGACTGTGAGTGTGTGTGCGTATGTGTATGCCTTTGTGAGTTCGTGTGTGTCTGTGAGTGTTTATCTTGTCTGTCTGTCTGTCTGTCCGTCCACCCACCCATGGGGACCCTTCACCAGACAAGCATCTCCATCCTCTAGCATTCTGTGAACATGTAACAGTTATGGAACTCTGCATTCCAAGAGTAGTTAGATGAAAATATTCAATTCTGACCTGTAATAGGAGTGGGTTTCTTACGAGTTTCTGAATAAGTCCCTAAAATCAGTGAAAGGGTTGCTGAAAAGCAGGTTGGGGACTCGGTTGGGTTAGATAGAAACACTCCATGTTTGAAATGCTGGTGTTCAGCTGTCCTTCAGGGAAGCAGTCAAAACCAGCTGTGGAGTTCAGTGCAGTCAGACCTCTGAAGAAGTCAGTGATGCTGAGGAACTGGGAAGGTTACTGTCTCCGGTTGGTGGAGGCTGTGAGGAGCTCAGGAGGAGCCTATGAGCATTAATACTTCAGTGCAGGCGTGAAAATGGAAGTGGAAAAGCCTATAAGCAACATTTCCAACATATGAATGAGCAAGCTGAAAGCATGGTGGCTCAGTAGTTAGCATTGCTGCCTCACAGCACCAGGGACCAGAGTTCAATTCCAACCTCTGGCGACTGTGTGGAGTTTGCACATTCTCCCCGTGTCTGCGTGGGTTTCCTTCCACAGTCCAAAGATGTGTAGATCAGGTTAATTGCCCATTGTGTTCCGGGATGTGTAGGTTAAGTGCATTAGTCAGGGGTAAATAGGGTAGTGGAATGGTTTTGGGTGGGTTACACTTTGGAGGAACAGTGTGGACTTGTTGGGCCGAAGGGCCTGTTTCATGATTTGAATATATCGAGGTTGGCAACATTAGCCATCAGTGAGAAGTTGTGCCAGTGAATAAGTAATTGGAGTACAGTCTCCGAGTGCCAGAAAGGATGAATTGTGATTCCTACTAAAGTTTAATGAGATTTGAAGACCCGCTGTGTCCTTAACATCAGAGAATTCTGTGGGACTTGTCTTATACAGTCATACAGCAAACAGACCCTTCAGTCTAACCAATCCATGCCAGCCATAATGCCAAACTAAACTAGTTCCACCTGTGTGTCCAAGTCTCATGAAACCTTTCTTGTTTATGTTCTTATCTGAATGTGTTTTTTAAACTTTGTAACTGTCCTCAGATCTGCCACTCCTTCTGGACGTTCATTACCCACACCCACACCCACACCCCACTTGATGAATTCTGTGGGGTGTTCAATCACAGTATGTTTATGTCTGTACTGACTTATATTGTACACAACTGCTGTCTGTTCCAAACTAGAATTTTGTTGACTTATCCTCTCAGTAAGCCCCTGAATCTCACCCTCAATCTACCTTAAAACTAAAGTTACTGGTCGCTAAATGGATCGCAACATAACTTGGTGATCTCTTAATTGACGGTCTGGACCGGGATCATAACAATATTTTTAAAAAGTTGACAGTAGCACATAGGCTGGAAAAAAAAAGTAGAAAGCAGTCCCATGCATGTGGAAGACTTAAACAGTCATGTCATTTAAAGGGAGGAAGGATTTAGCTGTCTGTATAAGTTTGTAGAGAGATCCAGGTATTCATTGCATCCTTTTCCTTTACCTCTTTGGACTGGTAGGAAATTTGACTGGACCAGCCATATGTTGCTACTGTGGCTACAAGCCTGAGTCAAAGGCTGTGAATTAGATTAGATTAGATTACTTAGTGTGGAAACAGGCCCTTCGGTCCAACATGTCCACACTGACCCGCCAAAGCGTAACCCACCAGACCCACTCTCCTAACACTACGGGCAATTTAGCATGGCCAATTCTTCAGTGAATATCTCACATCTGGGCTTCCCAAAGCCTGTCCACTGTCAACAAGTCACGAGTCAGGAGTGTGATGGAATTCTCCCTGCTTTCCTGGATGGTTGCAAATCTAACAACACTCGAAGCTCAACGCCATCCAGGAGAAAGCAGCCCACTTGCAGTTTTCCCTGCATTCCATCTTTCCCACTCGACCAATGTCCACTCAATGTATACTATACTTAGCTTATTTCAGATGATGTATAATACATGGAATGTTCCTGATCTCTTCTCCACTTTAATTTTCTTGCCTCTGTACAATGTGCTTGTCCTTGCATATGATGCTGTTGTCACACATTGTTGTTTCTCATTTGTATAAGGGTTTGGGGATGAGAATTTAGCAGGTATGATTAGTAGGTTAGTGGACAATACCAAAATTAATGGTATAGTCAATAGTGAAAAAGGCTATTTAAGACGACAAAAAAGAGATCTCGATCAATTGGGCCAATGGGCTGAGGAGTGGCAGATGGAGTTTAATTTGAATAAATGTAAAACAGACAAGGGCAGGACTTATACAGTTAATGATAGGGCTCTGGGGAATGTTGAGAGAAAGTGAGGACTGCAGATGCTGGAGATCAGAGTCGAAGACTAGGACACAGGAAAAGCACAGCAAGTCAGGCACCATCCGAGGAGCAGGGAGAGATGACATATTGGGCATTCCTGAAACGTGACTCTCCTACTCCTCGGATGCTGCCTGACCTGCTGTGCTTTTCCAGTGCCACAATTTTCGACCCTGAGGAGTGTTGTCAAACAGAGGGGCCTAGGGTTCAAGTACATAGTTCTTTGAAAGTTGTGTCACAGGTAGATAGGGTGGTTAAGAAGGCATTTACCATGCTTGCCATCATTGCTCAGAATATTGAGAATAGGAATTAGAACATCATGTTGAGGTTGTACAAGACGTTGGTTAGGCTACTTTTGAAGTACTGAAGTACAACTGTTCTGGTTGAACTGCTGTAGGAATGATATTATTAAATTGAAGAGGGTCAGAAAAGATTTACCACTATGTTGCTGAGACTGCAGGGTTTGAGATATAAAGAGAGGCTGGATAGGTTCGGACCTTTTTCACTGGAGGGGTGACCTTAGAGGTTGTTAAAATCATGAGGGGCAGAGATTAGGTGAATAGCAAAGATCTTTTCCCGAGGGTGGGGGAGTTCAAAACTAACAGACCTTATTTTTAAGGTGTGAGGAGAAAGATTAAAAGGGACTGGAAGAGCAACCTTTTCACAAAGGAATGGGCTGCCAGCGGAAGTGGTAGATGCAGGTAGTTGCAAAATTTAAAAGACACTTGGATAGGTACATGAATAGGAAAGATTTAGAGGGCTGTCAGCCAAATACAGGCAAGTGGGACTCATTTAGTTTGGGAAATTTGATCGGCACGGATGAGTTGGACCAAAGGGTCTGCTTCAGTGCTCTATGACTCTATAACTATGTGACTTGAACAATACTGTATACAGAGCATGTACTTTAGAATGTTAACCTTTAATCAGCTTACATTGAGAGGTTATCAGCATCATTTGTGATAAATAGGAGACTTATTGCTGTGCAAAAGTGATTCCATAGCCTCTCCACCATATATTGATATCAGCTAATGAGAATTAATAAATTATCTATACTATCAGGTTCTTCAGAAGTAAAGGGTCTTTATTATCTGCCAAACATTTGAAGGAAAGCTAGATAAATGTGATTAAGAAAGGAATATAAGGACATGCAAATAGGATGCGCTGAAAAAGACTGGGAGAAAAATCGCATGGAACATAAATAATAGCACAAACTGTTTGGACTGAATTGCTTATACAATACAATAGTACATTTTTTAAAAAATGGGATTGATGAAACTCCAGAGCTAATTTACTCTTTACACTGGCAATATAACTACTTTTTAAATGCCAGTCTAACCCTAGAGGAGATTAAATTGTGCCAGTTTTGAAAATGAAGACCCTCACCTCATACCGTCTACCAAGGCTGACAGCAAGACTAATGTTATGATACCTGAATCTGTAAAGCCTTGCTAATCTTTTTGTTTGCAGAACTGTAGTCACAGTCACTGCAGTTCCATTTCTATTGTTACAAGCAAGTCCGGGGGGGGTGAATAAATTCCTCTTCTTGGATAGCAAGATTGGTTGTAATAAAGTTTGAATTTTTAAAGAGTTGTAATGTATTTCTCCAAGTTAGTGCATATTTGACAGTGGACAAAGAAGCATGGAGGAATAAACTAGAAAGGTTTCTTGAGTTAACAAATTTAAGGAGATATTTTTGCTTCAAACTCATTCAAGTAAAGTATAAAACTGATTAAAATGTTAAACATCTTCCTAACATCTTCACACACATTCACATGCACATATTCTCTCTTCCCCACACACACACACACAACATTGGAGGAAGTCCATGAATTAAGGGAATTACAAGTTCTGAGGTAAATATGATGATCTGAGTTCCCTTGGGGTTGTGTCTGTTGTGGACTGATTATTCTTTGACCGTTTCATTTGAACTGCAATCTATCCTTTTGAAGGGTTGGTGCTGGGGCACTTCAAGTTCCCTGTATTTTAAAGTTCTTTACCTTGTGAAGTCCTCTAAATTGTGGTAGGATCACAGCACAACATTAAGTTTAACTTTGTATTTTGTACATTAAGTCTTAAGAAGGACGAACATGGTTTAAGTTTCATATTTTAAAAAGTTGTTCTTGTGAGTTTGGTGCCATGATGTCTGGAGACCAGTTTTTTAAAAATTAGATTAGATTCCCTAGAGTGTGGAAACAGGCCCCTCGGCCCAACCAGTCCACACCAACACTCCGAAGTGCAATCCACCCAGACCCATTCCCCTCTGACTAATGCACCTAACACTATGGGGCAATTTAGCATGGCCAATTCACTTAACCTGCACATCTTTAGACTGTGGGAGGAAACCAGAATACCTGGAGGAAACCGCACAGACAGGAAGAGAAAGTGCAAACTCCACACAGACAGTTGCCCAAGGTGGGAATTGAACCCGCGTCCCTGGTGCGGTGAGGCAGCAGTGCTAACCACTGAGCCACCGTGCCGCCCCAGTTTGTTCACATGTATTTTTTAAAAAGGCCGTAAGATGTAGGAGAAGAAATAGGCCATTCAGCCCATTGAATTTGCTCCTCCATTCAGTGAGGTCATGAGAGTTTGACAATTCTCAACTCTACTTTCCTGCCCTTTTCCCCCAATACCTAGGACAAACCCAGTGAGTAAATACAGTCTACCCCAGCCCTGAATATACCTAATGATCCAGTCTCTACAGCACTTCACAGGAAGGTATTCCATAGATCCACCACCCGCAAGGAGAAGAAATTCATTTTCACCCTGTTCGAAACGGGTGATCACTTATTCTGAGATGATGTCATCTGGACCTAACTTCTACCACAAGGGGAAGCAACCTCTCTGCATGGACCTTGTCATCCCCCAAGAATCCGATATGTTTCAATAAGGTCACCTCTCTTTCTTCTAAATTCCAATGAGTACAGGCCCAACTTCCTCAACTTCTCCTCATAAGGCAAGCTCTCTAAGATTTTACAAGCCTGAAAGTGAAAAAGTGGGGTTTGGTAGTTGAGTCGAAACAGAAGTTGAAAAAACTGTGCCAATGCCGAGCAATAGGTGATCTAGGAAAATACAATGACATATAAAAATCCAAAAAGGTGTTTTTTTGTGTGTATGTGTTATGTTTTGTGTTGCATTTTATCATGTGTCTGTGTGTATGGAAGTGTCATGTGTGTTTGTGTACATGTCTCTAAGAAACTCTCAAATAGTAAATTATGCAGGACTGCTGAAAACTGAGTTGGAGAACTTGTGTTTGTTCTGAAATTAAAGTAATAGTTTGCAGTTTGTTTTTTGTTGTCTCAGAGATACCAGCTGAAAAAAAGCATCTTCTGGTTGTGCAGAAATTCAACTGAAAGAAACCAATGGCATCTGCACCAGCCTGAGCTTGACACTTCAGTGGAGTTTTACTGGAGTTTTAGTGTTTGTAAGAATATTGCTGGGATTAAAGGAATAGTGTAAGTTTTGATTATTTTATGATGTGTAATGAAATATTCCCTATATTTCTTTTTGTCCAGTAAGATAATGCTCACGTCTCTTGTTCACGGAATGTTTTACTGTGTTCAAAGCAAACTGGCAGGCTCTTGTGAAATTGAAACTGACCTCCAAGTTTTAAAAGTAAATAATAAAAGGCAGGGTCTATCAAACCAGGTTTCTCTGAGATCAATTTTACCCAGTTCTAATGTCAGGGTGGGATTATAACGTTTGTAACAGAGAAATAAAAAGCTGCTGAGAGAGAGCTGTTGTGACTGTTCCATCCTGCATGTTTTTATGATGTTACGTCAGTCTGTAACGATTGGCTAAACTTATAATCATCACTTTTCACAAGGAGGAATTCCAGTCATGTGGTGATTGGTACAGAACAATGTATGTACATGAATGACTTCAGACCCTAATTACCAATGTTATTGAAACAGATAAGAGTCTTCAGCAAAATGAAGCAAAGAACTTCATTACTAGAAATCTGAAACAGAAACAAAAAAACTCAATAGATCTGACAGCATCTGCGGAGGGAGAACAAGAGTTAACATTTTGAGTTCTTCAGTTCTTGAAGAAGAGTCATATTAAGGTTTGAAACATTTGCTTGGTTTCTCTTTCTACAGATGCTGCCTGATCTCCAGCGTTCTCTGTGTTTAAACTAAGCTGATTGCTAATCTCAGTCCTCATGTTCCAGGCTTAATCTTAAAAAAGGCTTGGTTGATATGCTCCAAGTTGCAGGTCTCAATATTCGGAAGGGACAGTTGGTCTAGCCAAATCATTCCCACTTCCAATGGGTGAAGCACAAGTTTTAAAAAATGAGGGAATTGGGAGGAAGAAATTTCAACCCATGCTCATAGCAAAATGTAAAAAAAAAGTAGGAAAGGACATTGAGTTACTTTTATGATCTGCCAGTCATACATCTCCTGAGTTATAAAAATTCACTAGGGTCACCCTTCAGACAGATGTAATATATAAACCCTTTATATTCCGTCCTTTAAGTCCCTCACTGGAGGTTTCCCATAGTGTCAGATGCAACATTGATACATTTTAAGAGAAAGAATAAGACTTGACTCTGCCTTTTTCCAACGGTTTTCACATAATTTGACATGTTGAGATGGGTTCACAAGCAATGCTGTGCTGTCCTCTGCTGGCTTAGCAATAGATCAGATAAGGCATGATTTAATCACTGTAACAATTCATGCATATGTATGCAAAGGAAAGATTTACACGTGTACGGGAAGAAATGTAGGAGTAACTTAGGCCACTCATTTAGAGAGACCTTAGTGGCACAATGGAAAGGATAGCCTTATTTAAGGCTACAAATCACACAATACCAGGTTATAGTCCAACAGGTTTAATTGGAAGCACTAGCTCCTTCAACGAGGAGCGTCGCTCCGAAAGCTAGTGCTTCCAATTAAACCTGTTGGACTATAACCTGGTGTTGTGTGATTTGTAACTTTATACACCCCAGTCCAACACCAGCATCTCCAAATCATTTAAGGCTATATGCTTATACCTTTGTTGAAATACTGTAAACTGGCTGACAAAGGCTTCTCATGGTTGTAACTCCACTGAAAGCAATATGTTGCCTGGGAAATCAAATAGGTCAATAATGCCTCTTTAACAGCTCTTAATAGCAGCCGAAAGAGATGGTTTCTGTCCCAGTTCTGGTAGAACAGAGGGAATTTAATAACCTTCGCTGATGATTTCAGTCACCCGCCTCAAGCCGGAAATTTTGAACCAGTTTCTATTCTCTTCACAGAAAGGCCTAAATCACTCAATTTAAGTTGTGGTCGATTTGCTAAGACGCAAAGGTTCAGAGCATTTTTTAAAATCAATAACAAACTACAGGGTAGTCTGGTGGATTTAGAATTCCTCTAATGTTCTTTCAGTCCAATGTTCATCCTAAAGCACTTTACTTACAATTCTCTCTCTCTCTCTCTCTCACTGGAATGGTTATACAGAAAAAGGTTATTCAATCCTGTTGATGTTTATCTTCCAAATGAGCTGTGGTCTTAATCCTATCTGCCCAGCAAGCTTTTTCCAATATTCTTTAATCACCTTTTCGCTAACCACATTCCAAATCTATTAAAATGTTGACAAAGTGTTCCCTTCAGGCCTCCTAGTACATTACAATCCTCTGTGTAAACTACATTTGCCCTGCTGCATCTTTTGTACATAACCTTGTAGCGGTGGCCCTCCCTTCTAAGTCAATTGAAAGTGACATTTCAAAATATTCCAGCCACAACAGACCAAATGGCACAAAGAACAGGCATGTCAACCACGATCCAGAAATGACACTGGTCAGGAGCAGAGGCAACAGATTTGCTCTCTAGAGATCATTGGCAGTCCAGTCACACAGTTCAGAAACTCTGCTCCTACCTCAGAATCGTGACCCCAGGAACATATTGAAAAAATTATACTCAACCTGTAAAACTTTATGACATAAGAGACTGTCAGCAAGTCACAATCCAGTCAGGAGACTAATTTCCTTGGGGCATATGAGAAACTCATGACCTTTTTCAACTTATAAATAAATGAATCATCTATATTTTCTATTCCTCAGAGTGAATGTGCCATCTTGGATGGTTTAGAGCCTTTGTTCTATATGGGGGATTGTTCCCATAAAAACAACCTTATCACATGCTCTCAAAATGTCCTTGAGGTATTTCCAGAGACCAATTAAAGTTCTCATAGCTCTCTCTTTCTCCTGTCTGGTGAGCTTAGTGTTTCAAAAGTTTGGTCTTTTCGTTGCATCTGTTGACAGACCAACATGGCGTTTCAGAGCTGTAAGACAATGAAAACTGTGCTCTGAGAGAACAACATTGCTCTGTTGAGAGCTGGTGCTGAACTTTGGGGTTAGAACAAGGAATCTAGCATTAACATCGGCAGGGGAACCCCAGGTTATGCAAGTATCTGCAGGGGAAACCCTGGTTATGTCAGTATCTGTAGGGGATGCCCAGGTGTGTATCAGCATTTACAGGGGATCCCCAGGTATGTATCAATATCTACTGGGGATGCCCAGGTGCATATCAACAGCTGCAGAGGAATCACAGCAATGTGATTGACTCTCAACTGCCCTTTGAAAGGCTTAGCAAGCCACTCAGTTCAAAGGCAACGAAGAATGGACAATAAATGCTGACCAGCCAATGACACCCACATCTATGAGTGAATAAAAAGAAAAAAAGAAAGTCCTGAGACAAGAGAAGATTCTCTCTATCTTACTCCATTAACTCCCTTAATCTCAACATCTCCAGTAAATCACACGTTTACTCTCCAAGAAGCAGAAGCTTCAATCCAAGGATACAAAGTCAAATTTTGGAGGAACTTTGCATAACCTCAGGCCTGACTGTTAAACCGGGATTAAACCAAGAAAGTCTCACTTCTGGAAAAATTTACATTGACCTCCAATATGGAGGCAGGAAAGAAAAGAGGTTTCGGTGGTGGAAATTCAACTTATCCAAAGTTTTATCTCATACGGAAATTCATTAAGTTTTAGGTCATGTTGAGCTGACGCAAAGAAATACTTTTGCATTAGAATTTAATTAAAAACCATTTTTATGAGAAAAAGAAAGCTATCATACTTGGTGTGTAATTAATATCAACAAATGCCTAGTCTTCAGGGAATCACTTTTACTGATCCAGGTAAAGTATACACAGATCTTTAAGCACAACAGGGAAATTAAGCCAAAATATCATTTCTCTCTTGAACTAGTCACCTTTGTTTTCATAACGTGCAGACATTTAATAACTTGCTTTCTATAATCTTGCAGAATTTATAATTCATTGAACATACTCCTAGAAGATTTAAGATTCTTTTCCAAATACCAATTCTGGCTTTCCTAAACTCTAAGTTTTTCTTTAATCATCGATTACATTGGAAGAAGAGAATGTGGAGGCTAGAAATGTTAATGATATAAATTAAGGGTTTTTAAAATTTGGGAATTTTGTAAGACATTGATTGAGGGAGACATTTTTCTGCTGGTGGGCTAGAAGCAAGTCGAAGAAAAGGGGACTTAAAAATCTTAAAAACATTAAAATCAGAATTATTCAGGAGACAAGTTAGGAAGCACATCTTCATCAATAGGTAATAGAAATGTGGAATTCTCTCCCACAGTCGATACCAACTCAATTAGTCCTTTTAAATCTGAGATGAATAGACTTTTGTTACATAAATGTCTCAAAGGATATGGATCCAAGGTGGGTAAAGTTAAGATAGAGATTAGATGTGATGTTGAATGGTCAAATGGATTTGAAGGGCTGAATGGTCTTCACTATTTCCAATGTTCCTTTGTTCTTAAAGTAAAGTGAGGAGAATAGCCCAAGAGAGCATTGAACTCTTGGAAGCTTATAGGTCTCTTGCTGTGACTCAAACGTGTGTGGTGAAAAACAATGCTATAACAGGGATGAATAGACAGCACTGCCAGTGTGTCCTGATTTAACACTATCTAACAGGCACAGACTAGAGATCAAATCTAAGGCTTTCCCACTCAGCAACTTACTTGAGAAGATAACCAAAAGAGAAAATGCTGGAAAATCTCAGCAGGTCTGGCAGCATCTGTAAGGAGAGAAAAGAGCTGACATTTCGAGTCTAGCTGACCCTTTGTCAAAGCTAAAAAAAAAGGGAGAAATAAGGAGGTATTTATACGAGGCTGAGAGAAGGTGAGTCATGGCTCCAGAAGCAAAAGTAGCAATAAAGAGGTGATACTGTCTAGTGGGCTCCCTATTTATCCCTTTTTTTAGCTTTGACAAAGGGTCAGTTCGACTCAAAACGTCAGCTCTTTTTTCTCCTTACAGATGCTGCCAGACCTGCTGAGATTTTCCAGCATTTTCTCTTTTGGTTTCAGATTCTAACATCTGCAGTAATTTGCTTTTTTACTTGAGAAGATCACTGATCCATGGAGAAACATTACAATCTACTCAACAAAAAAGGTTGTTTATGTCCAGGAGCATTGACTAACTGTGAGAAGTTATAATAAGGGATTAGGTTTTTCCCAATTTCAACTGAAGATAAGTTAGCAACTAGGGGATTAAGATTATTAATTATCGATTAAAATTAATGCCGACAAACACAGCGAGCAGTTAATAAAGGGGATGTTATGATGTGGAATATAGAAACAGTAATTCAAAGACAATCTACAATAACTTTTAAAAGGAAGGAAGATAAATCATCATCGCCAGATGCAAGGTACAAGTCAGGAGTGTATTGGAATGCTCTCCTCTTCTTGCAGTTCAAACAACACTCAAGAAACTCAACATCATCCAGAGCATCGCAATGTGACCTACTCTACATTGGAGAAACCAAATGCAGATTGGTTGACAGCTTTGCGGATCACCTCCAGTCCATGCACAACATGAGCCTGATCTTACTGTAGCTGGTCATTTTAACACAACGTCCTGGTCACATGCCCCACATGTCTGACCTCTGTATGCTGCAGTGTTCCAGTGAATCACAGCGCAAACTGGAGGAACAACATCTCATCTTCACACTAGGCACTTTACAGCCTTCTGGACTTAATATTGAGTTCAATACCTTCAAACTGTAGACCATTTCTTTTAGCTTGTTATCATGTCCTCCCCTCCCCCTATCCCGTCTGGTAGGAGGCAAGCCATTGCCCTGCCATTCTCACATTCTGAGCACTTAATCTGAGCTAGCAACATCTTTTCTTCACCAGGACTCGACACCTACTCCCCTCAAACTATAACATAAAAGCTGCACCCTCCACACATCATTTCAGCTCTAATGAAGAGTCATCTAGACTCGAAACATTAGTTTGCTCTCTCTCCAAGGATGCTGTCTGACCTGCTGTGATCTCCAGCATTTGTTGTTTTCAGTACCATCCAGAGGAACCCAGCCCACTTTTTAAATGTTTTTTATATTTCCCTTTTGTATTGATCAGGAATGCACACCAAAATGACCCAGCAACCAGTTGGAATAACTGAGCCCCATTTGCTCACGAAAACATCTCACAAATTTTAACTGCATGAAAACTCCTGAAAGTTTATAATCCCTGCTCCTGAGAAGGTTATAACTCCTTTGATAAGCTTCAGTTATCTTGTCGCATGAGTTATCAAATCTTATAGACTTGGAAGACATGGTGTTTGATCTCTAGTTTATTTTGAATTGAACATGAAGTGAAGTAGCAGTGGGGATACTGCAATTAATCTCAATGGCTGTGGATTATTTTCATACGCAAAATTTTAAAAATCAGACAATAGTCCTGTCATCAGCATTCCCTGTTAGCAGACACAGTTGAAGATAGGATTCTCTTCCGTTGAAGAATACTCTGTGGTCAGATATAAATAATCCTGCGAGCAAGTGTTCAAATCGCACCATGCCACTTTGACGGCGAATACCCTTGCCAACTTTTATAGGTGCACTATCGAGAGCATTCTGTCTGGATGTATCACGACCTGGTATGGCAACTATACCATTCAAGAATGGCGATGATTACGGAAAGTGGTGAACTCTGCCCGGACAAACACAAACGACAACCTCCCATCTGGAGAATCCATCTACCAGGCCCGCTATCAAGGAAAAGCCGCCAGCATTCTCAACGATCCATCCCACCCTGGCAATGTTTTTCTACAGCCTCTACCATCGGGGAGAAGGTACAGAAGCCTGAACACACGCATCAGCCGGTTTCGAAACGGTTTCTACCCTCCTGTTGTTCGAATACTGAATGGACTCACGAGCTCTTAACATTCACCTGTACCTGAGTTTTTGTTTTTGCTGCTGTTTACCTATTATTTACTTATCTATGCTACTTAACTATGTGACCTGTCTGTATTGCTTGCAAGACAAAGCTTTTCACTGTGCCTCCGTACACGTGACAATAAATTCAATTCAATTCAATTTCTGTTTATTAAAAACACATTTAAAATGTGTAAATAAAACAATAAAATGATGTCAGTGGAAGATGACAAGAAGCTGTTGGATTGTTGTAACAAGCCAATTGATTCTTTAGAGAAAGAAACCTGTCATACTTCCTTGATAGGGGTCTATTTGTAACTCCAACCCCACTTCAACAATATTGAGTTTTAACCACACAGCCATCCATGTACTCAGCCAGATCAAACCATCAGCCTCCCCATTCAAATCACCTAACAATGCCATCTTCAGGCATCAAGGTGGCTCAGTGGTAAACACTGCTGCTCCAAAGCGCCAGGGAACCAGCATTGATTCTAGTGTTGGCTGACTGCATGTTTGCACATTCTTCCCGTGTCTGTATGTGTTTCCTGTGGCTGCTCCGGTTTCCTCCCACAGCCCAAAGATGTGCAGGCTAGGTCGATTAGCCCTGACAAATGCAGGGCCACAGGGATGGAGTGAGCCTGGATGGGATACTCTTCGGAGGGTCACTGTGGAGTTGCTGGGCTGAATGATCTGCTTCCAAACTGTAAGGATTCCATGTTGACAATTTGAGGTGAGCAATAGCCCCCTTTGCCAGATTTTCCAGGAACATTCATATCCTGAGAATAATTAATAACTCATTAACTAGGCTTGCATGTGGGGAACGGTCATTTAAAATGTACATTGGACAAATGATGTGGTGATATCCATTTTGATCTGGCACCTATGTCAAATTCCCACCTCTTACACTAGTGCCAGTCAGTTGCTTCAGAACAAGATGGAAAATCCGAACTTCTAAATAGCTGAATTAAACTGCTGAGCCATTATCATATGATTGCCTGGAATCTTCAGTTAATCTACATTGAAATTCATTGACAGTTGTCCAATGTTCTTTAAACAATGCTGTCAGTGTCACAGTGGCACTGCAATCATTGCTGTGCTCTCTGAGCAATCCTAATTATCTAATTAACCATTTGTCAATAATAAAATGTAATCTTCAGCAGAGAATTCAAATGCCTGTGCACAAGTGGAGATGTGCCAAAGTCATCTGTCTGCACAGAACCTGACAGAATCATTTGTACAAAGATTGAAACAGCACAAGAAATTGTCTCTTCAATTTCTACCTCCACATGCCGCAGTCATCATAAGACATTCTGGGACTGCCAATGACAGGAGGTGTGATTGTGACTGGAGATACAACTGTTTCCAAATGTTCATATTAGGATTCCAAGTAAGCTGCAGGGTTGGTTCACAGGATATCTGTCTTTTCTCAACCTGATGGCCCAACTTTTCACAGAATTTCGGGTTGAAATCAAGCCAGAGGATTTTTTAATCATTGCCAAATATTTCATGAGAATGCTTGAATGGGTTAATGTCATCATCTAAACCTCAGTTGATGGAATTTGAAGGAAATTACTCTATCAAAAAGTACCGAGATCCATTTAGTTCACATGTCTAATGAAAGATTATTGTACTGGAATGTTAACTCAGTCTCTCTCTTCACAGATGCTGCCATTTTTTGTCTCTAATTTAGCCTTTTGCCATTCTGTGAGTGACACCATCATGTTGACTGATCACAGCAATCAATCTCTATAAATTACTCTGACCTGACCCAGACAGGAGGCAAAGAAAACTTCATTGTTTGTAGACAGTTTTAGGAAGCATTGTTGCTTCCTCCCTCCCAAGCATTGCCAGACGCACTGGCACCCCATGTTTTAAATCACTCCTATATTGTGAGAAACCCAAAGAATGAATGTGCTCAATTTATCCAATGTTAAATCATAGGCCATGAATTTAACACCATGGACATAAACCGGATATCAAAATGAGGATTTCACAATCTATAAGCCCAATACAGAGCTTGCTTGCTGGGAAACAAATGGAGAAATCATAAGGTTCATGATGTGTGTCAATGGTCAAGGGGGCTACCATCATTTGTAATGTTATGAGTCATAGAGTCATAGAGATGTACAGCATGGAAACAGACCCTTCAGTCCAACCTGTCCATGCTGACCAGATATCCCAACGCAATCTAGTCCCACCTGCCAGCAACCGGCCCATATCCCTCCAAACCCTTCTTATTCATATACCCATCCAAATGCCTCTTCAATGTTCCAATTGTACCAGTCTCCACCACATCCTCTGGCAACTCATTCCATACACGTACCATCATTTGCGTGAAAAAGTTGTCCCTTAGGTCTCTTTTATATCTTTCCCCTCTCACCCTAAACCTATGCCCTCTAGTTCTGGACTCCCCAACCCCAGGGAAAAGACTTTGTCTATTTATCCTATCCATGCCCCTCATAATTTTGTAAACCTCGATAAGGTCACACCTCAGCCTCCGACGCTCCAGGGAAAACAGTCCCAGCCTGTTCAGCCTCTCCCTGTAGCTCAAATCCTCTTATGGAAGCAAAATACTTCAGATGTTGGAAATTTCAAACATGAGCAGAAAAGGCTGGAGAAACCCAGCAGGCATGACGACATCTGTGGAGAGAGATACATGTTAACATGTTCAGTGTGACGCCTCTCCAGAACTGTGTCTTCATTGGAACTATGTTCTTCAGTTCTGAAGAAGAATCAGACCTGACTTGAAACACTAACTCTGTTTCTCTCTCCACTGTTTCTCCAGCCTCCTCTATGCTTGTTTCTTTCCTAATGTTGAAAATCACACACACCAGGTTATAGTCCAACAGGCTTATTTGGAAGCACTAGCTTTCAGAGCGCTGCTCCTTCATCAGGTAACCAGTTCATCAGGTAACCTGATGAAGGAGCAGCACTCCGAAAGCTTGTACTTCCAAATAAATCTATTGGACTATAACCTGGCATTGTGTGATTTTTAACTTTGTCCACCCCAGTTCCACACCATCTCCTCCACACCTTTCCTAACATTGTTTAACTTATTATATAATTCCAGCATTTCTGTTGTATTTCATATGATTGTACAATAGAAGGCCATTCAGTTCAAAATGCTTGTGCTGACTCTTTCAGAGTACTCTTGGTCCCCCTATTCCTGGTCTGTACCCAAAACACCTCTTCTTCACTTTTCAAATATTTTTCCAGCTATCTTTTGAAAGTTTCTGTTGAATGTTTTTCCAATGTCCAATCAAGCATAATGCCGAGCTGTGAACAAGTTGTCTTTGTCCTCTATTAGGTTCTTCTGTCAGTTATTTTAAACTTACATCATCTAGCTACTGCCCCACTCATTGGTGGAAGCAGTTTCTCTTTAGTTACCCCAAAATTTTTTTCGCACCTTAATTAAATACTTTCTGTACTTCACAGGGAACAAATACTACCTTCTTTGTAGGACTTATTTAACCTTGAAAAAAAACTTTGATGGTTATCTGAAGAAGGTTTAGTTAATAAGACTATAAGACGTAGGTGCAGAATTAGGACAGTTAACCCATTCTGTCTGCTTAACCATTCAATGAGATCATGGCTGATCTGATAATAAGCATAACAGATATCACAGCAGAAGTAGGCCATTCTGCCCATCGGGTTTTGTCTCCTCAAACTCCACTTTCCTGCCTTTTTCCCTTGTGTCGTGATTGCAACAAGGTCAGCTAGATGGATCTCATTGTTTCTGAGTTCCCAGGTTAGGGCTGTTAACCTGGGCCTGATAGAGAGCCCTGACTGACAGATATAATCCGGAGTGTAAGAGGTTACATTCACTCTGAGAGCTGGATCTTAGGATGCCAGATCAATGTCAGATATATGTATGTGTAAGTAAAGGGTGACTAGATGATGGAATACTAGCCTCTGTAGAGTTATTTCACCTTGATTTCCTTATTGATTAAAAATCTGTCTATCTCAGCCTTGTATATACTTAATGATCGAGTAACTACAACCCTCTGCAGGTAAAATATTCCACCAATTCACTTGAACCTAAGAGAAGAAATTCTTCCTCATCTCTAACTTAAATTTGAGATTCCTTCCTCTGTGATTATGCCCTCTGATTCTAAACTGTCCCATTAGGGAAAATTACCTCTGAGTGTCTACCTTGTTAAGTCCCCCAAGAATCCTGATACATTTCAATAACATCACCTCTCAATCCCCTAAATTCCAGTTTGTATGGACTAATTCTACCAAGAGCAAAAGGTACCTATCTCATCTCTTTCTGACAGAAGACGTTGTGTTCTGAGTGCAGTAAGCAATCGGTTCAGCATGAATTATTTTTTGAAGTGCCTCAGGCTACTTCTCCCAGTTGGTGTGCCTCACAGTGGAGGTCACATGACTATGGCAAAGCAGGAAGGACATTTTTACATGATTTCATTAAGTCCAAATATTGTTCAGAACAGCTCAGCAATGCTTCATGAATTCCATTCACTAGTAATCCTTTAGTTAAGGAATGGTGAGTGGGTGGAAGATTGAGAGCAAATCCCTGCAATTTCCTCCATTGGGAGGTCTCGCTCATGACAATTTTCATTTATATAGCAATTTTAATCAGACACTACATAGCAAGAGTCAAGATGTGTGGCGCTGGAAAAGCACTGCATGTCAGGCTTCTTGACTCTGCAGCATCTGCAGTCCTCACTTTCTCTTCATATGTAGCAAGGGTTAGCAAGCAAACTCTGACACCGTGCTAGCGAAGGAGATATTAGGATGGAGAAATCGAAAGGCTTGGTCAAAGAGGTTTGTGTCAAGCAGCATCTTGAAGGAGAGAGAGAGAGAGAGAGGTAGAAAGGTGATGAGCTTTAGGGAGGGAATTCAGCAGCTGAAATTACAGGCTTGGAATGAGGAATGATTAATATCAGGGTAGCGTAAAAAGATCAAACTGGAGGAACACAAAAATTCTCAGATGGTTTACGATCAGCAGGTGTTTGCAGATGGGGTTATGTTATGTATGGGCTTAAATCAGTAGGCACCAAGGTATAAAAGCATCATCATTACACCTACACAGTTTACTTTCAAATTAAAATCATAAATGCTTTGTTTGTGAACACATTAGTTTTAATATTAATATAGCACTAATTATGCAACAGGGGACAAGATAAAATACTCTGTGCAAAAATTTTGATGAGGTGCCTGAAGTAAATGTGACTGTAATAACAATAAAGGAAACAGAAAGGCCATCTCAAAATTAAACCTGATGACGAGCACAGCTGCTAACTGTCCAAAGAATCTTAATTGTATGATATTAATCCAATGAGGAGCAAATGAGTGAAATGCGTGGATGCTGTGGCGCTACAGCTCTGCATTACTGTTCTTGAATTCAAATTAAATCATGTTCATTCCCCTGGGATCCTGGGGCTGTATTAAAGTGTCAATCAGGCAGAGCCTTCCACAAACTGTGGAAACTCCTTAATCATGGTGTGAAGCAGTACTCTGTCCAACTCACAGGCTGCTTTATTAAAGAAAGTGCAACAGGAAAAATGGTGAAGTTACAAATGTTTTAAAATGATGCAGTTCTAAATTGTGTCTTGCCCCTCCCCCACCCCCCCACCCCCAGCAGGACATAGAAGAATCACAGAATCCCAACAGTTTGGAAGCAGGCTATTTGGCCCATCACATCCACAATGACCCTCCAAAGAGCATCCCACCCAGACCCACCTGGTAACCCTGTATTTCCCACAGCTCACCCATCTAACCTGCACACTATGGACGATTTAGCACGGCCAATCCATTTGACCTGCAGATTGTCGTACTGTGGGAGGAAACCATACCCACACAGACACGTGGAGAATGTGCAAACTCCGCCGCCGTAGGGTGGACTCAAACCTGGATCCCTGGCATTGTGAGGCAACAGTGAGCCGCTCAACAGGGTTGTCATTTTAGAATTAAATCTGGGAAGGATGACCCTAAAAATACAACACAAGACTATGAGAGTGAGTGTCCCACTGTGGAGAGGCAATTGGGAGCACCATTTGAAGATTTTCAGCAGTAGCATGGGTTTTCCAGATGCTGGGAAATGCGGTAGTGAAAGCTAGGTGGGAACTGCTGGATTTACCAAAGTAAGTAAATCATCCTGAGCTCAACCAGTCCCACTGCTTCCAGGAAGCTGTCGACCACTTCCCTCCTGATCTCATGCCTCATCAGCTCTCAGGTGCTGGGGTCAGTCCCCAAAGGTCCCTGGCTCTAGGCTCCTGCTCACCCAACAGCCAGGCTTTCCATCTGAGCAGCAGCTGAGAGCCAAAAGGAGCTAAAACAAAAATGCTACTTTTGACATGAATTTCACAAACCCAGACTTCCTGAGTTTTCAGACTTTGCCATTGCCCTGGTAAGACATCAAAGCAAACAATGAAGGAGCAATACCTTCTAGGTAAGGATGGTGAGTGAAAAAAAAACAAAAGAACTGGGGATGCTGGAAATCAGAATCAAAAACAGAAATTGCCAGAAAAGCTCGGCAGGTCTGGCAGTATCAGAAATCAGGAGTTAACATTTCAGGTCCCGTGACTCTTTCTCAGAACACAGGATGGTGACTGGCTTGGAGGCGAACCTGCAAGTGGTGGTGATCCTATGTATCCGCTACTCTTGCTTTTTAAGAAACTCATAAATACTCACAGAGTCTTGCAGCGTGGAAGCAGAGGTCACACATTTTCAAGGTGCTATCAGAGGAGGCTTGGTGAATTGTGACATCCATCTTGTGAAGGGTGTGTCATCGAGTGAACTGCTTTGACCTGGTTAATGTCAAGCTTCTCAAGTTTTTTGGAGCTGCACTCATCCAGGCAAGTAGAAGGTATTCCGTCAAAGTCCTGACTTGTGCCTTGCAGATGGGGGACAGGCTTTGTGGAGTCAGTTGAATTATTCACCTCAGAACTCCTGACGTATTCTCCTAGCCGTATTACTTTTATGACTGGCCCAGTTAGGTCTAATTCTAAACCCCAGAATATTGATAATGGTGGATTCGGCAATAGTGATGCCACTGAAGGCCAAGAGAAGATGGTTGCACTCCCTCTTGTTGAAGATGTCATTACCTAGGCCTCTTCTTTGTTGTGTATTTGTTCCTTATCAACCTTGCCTGAATGTTGTCTCAATGTTGCTGCAGGCAGGGATAGATAATTTGAGTATGTGAGGAGTTGCAGATGGACCAAATACTGTGAGGTCATCAGCAAGTATCCCCATTTCTGACTTTGTGATGGAGGGGAGGTCATTAATGAAGCAGATGAAGATGGTTGAACCTAAGAGACTGAGAAACTGTTGTAGCAATGTCCTGAGACTAAGATGATTGACATTCAACAACAAAATCATCATCCCTTTAGACTAGATATGACTCCAAAATGTGACGAGCTCCCCAAAATTGATTAACTTCAATTTACTCAATCAAATGATGCCTTAAATTCAAGGAGAGTCAATTACACTTGTCCTCTGCAGTTGAATTATTTTGCCATTTTGGACCAGTACATTAATAAGATCAGGAGTCAAATGACTCTGGTGAAACCCATACTGAACATCAGTGAGCAGGTTATTGCTGGGTAGGTTTTGTTTGATAGCACGATCAACAATTGTTTCCATTATTCTGCTGATGATCCAGGGTAAATTGATGGGTTCATAAGTGACCAAATTGGATTTGTACAGAATTTTTGTGGACAGGACAATCTGGACTATTTTTCCACATTGTTGTGTCGTAGCCAGACTGGAACAGCTTGAATAGGAGCATAGCGAGTGCTGGAGCACAAATCTTCAGTACTAATGCTGGGATCCTGCAAGGACACACAGCCTTTCCTGTGTTCAGTGCCTTCAGCCATTTCTTGATATCATCTGACGTCAATCTAATTGGCTGAAGATGGACACTTCTGGAGAAAGCCAAGATTAATCATCCACTTGGCACTTCTGGTTGACAATGATTACAAATGGTTCAGGCTTGTCTTTTGCACAGATGTATTGGGATCCCCATCACAGAGGACAAACCATTTTAATTGGTAACTCCTTCCTTCGATTAGTTGCTTAAATGTCTCCCACCCACTCACATCTGTTTGTGACAGGACTGCAGAGCTCCGATGTGATCCTTTGTTGTGAGATCTCTTTGCCCTGTCTATTGTAAACCCTTCTCACTTTTTAGCACATAGTTAGTCCACTGTTGCACCTTCACCAGGTTGGCATCTCACTTTAAGCAGCGTCTGGTGTTGCTGCTGTGTACACCTGTACAGAGGAAGCAAAGACTCAACTTGACAGCGGAAGAAGCGCTTGTTTAAGAAATGGTGCTATAAGTGGTGGTTTGAGGGTTAAAAGTTGCAACCATGCAGCTACCACTGAACTGGTCAAAGTCTAAACTGTGTTATTGCCATGGGACCTGTGACTAACAAATAGCATCCGCCCAGCTTCTGGATATTTTGTAGATAACTATACTAATCATGCAAAATACTAGATTAGAGATGTGGAGGCTGAAAAAAATCTCTGGGTTAAATATTAACGGATAGTGGAAAAAAGATCATATCTACAGCAAACAACTTGCAGCTAATGGAACCACATGACAGAGTTCTTCCCTAGAGCTAATCACGTAATTGACTCACTTCTATATAAATGAACATCTCTCGCTCTGTTATTTCCATGAAGCAGTAACAGCTGAAGCCTTGCAGGCTATACTACATCATGACCACTTGTTTCCAAACAGCCTTCTTCCCCACTGCGAATTTGTACTTGGATAGAACAATGCACAGAGACATCTGGGAGAGAGCACAGGTCAGAGTGACACATCTTTCTCTGTCCTGCAGCAGAGAAGCTTTATTTTCAAAGAAGCATATTGCCCTTCCTTTCAAGTCAATGCAAAATGGTCAAGCTTGAGGCTCTTTAATGCCGTTAGCTGCTTGTTTTTGATTTTCTTTTTCAAATTGAAAAAGGAAAAAGCTGAGAGATCCACTGCAGTAATTACGAATGATGAATGAAGGACCTCCATTGCAGTCAATGCCAACAATGCATGCAGCTGTACAGGTAAAAACAACTCGTCATTTAATTGGAAATGCAGACATAGGATGGCACTGTAGGCTGTCAATGGGTTATTTATATTTTCTAATCCACCATTTCAGAGATGTTATGACATGAGTGAGAGTAAATGGGAATTGATCCTTGGTCTCCTGGCTTGGAGGTAGGGACTCTATCATTGCAGTACAAGGGCCCTACTTTAGGATTGCAATTAACTTTGTTGCTTGGTTGCTTGATGACTGGCTATTGGTATTTATAAAATATTTAGTGATAGGGGATGTAGTCTGAACTGGTCGACAATCTGCCTGGAATCTCTGCAGCAGGCTATGGTCAGGTTTGAAACAGTTTACATGAGATAGTTGTATTACAAACTTAGTTTTTCCTCAGGCTTCAAAAATGTGGAATTTCTCCATTTCTTCTGCAATAATGGTGGAGATGGTGGTGTAGTGGTACTTTATTTCTTTGAGAATGTATTTGTATTTGTTAATGAGATATTGGTGTTGCTGGTCAAGCCAGCATGAGTTTGTACTGAGCTAATAATCTAGAAAGCTTAAGCTATTGCTCTGTAGACAACAATACAAATTCTGCCATGGAAACTGATGACATTCAAATCCAATTTATTAACAAATCAGTAATTGAAAGTGGGTCTCAATAACAGGCACCATGAAACTAAAATTGATTGGTGTGAAAATCCATCGGGTTGACTAACGTCCCTTAAGGAGTAATATCTGCCATCCTTACTTGGTCTGGTCTACATGTGACTCCAGCCCAAAAGTTTCACAGCTGACTCTTGACTGCCCTCTGAAATGGTCAAAGGTTTCTGATTGGTTCTCCAGCTTTGACCGCCTGTCCCTGTCTTTAATTGGACAGTGAATATGCCATCTGACTAGTAATTGCCTAATTAACCATTGGGTGATTGTTCCAAAAATTGATAATAAGATCATAAGACATAGCACCAGCAGAAGTTTGCCATTCTCCCCATGTCTTTGTGGGTTTCCTCTAGGTGCTCTGGTTTCGAGTCCCACAGTCTAAAAATGTGCAGTTAGGGTGAATTAGCCTTGCCAAATTACCCACAGTGTTCAGAGATATGCAGGTTAGGTGTATTAGTCGGGTATAAATGTAGAGTAATATGATAGAGGAATGGGTCTGGTTGGGATACTTTTCAGAGGGTCAGTTAGGACTTGTTGGGCCAAATGGCCTGTTTCCAAACTGTAGGGATTCTATGATTTTAAGTCGGCCATTCAGTCTGTCAAAACACTTTGCCATTTAATAAGATCATGGCTGATCTGATAACTCCACTTTCCTACCTTTTCCACATAACCCTTGATTCCCCACTGATTAAAAATCTGTCTCTGCCTTGAGTATGCTTAACAATTCAGTCTTGGTCTTCTGCCTCCCCTCTGAAAGAAAAAAATTCTCCTCATCTCTACCTTAAATCTGCGACACCTTAGAATCCCTACAGTATTATTATTCTGAGTTTATATCTGTTGATCGTAGTCGCTCTCACAAGGGGAAACAGCCTCTCAGATCTCAAATTCCCAAAGAATGTTTCAGTAAAACTGCCGCTCATTTTTCTGAATTGCAGTGAGTACCTGGCCAACCTACTCAACACCTCCTGAAAAGACAGTCTTCCCCATGACCAGATGAACCTAATGAACTTTCTCTGGACTATCTGCAATGGCAATATATCTTTCCATAGAGAAGGACCCATCACATTTCACAATATTCTAGTTGTTGTCTGACCAGTACTTTGCAAAATCTCTCTACTTTAGATTCCTTTCTCACATAGCTAGGGAGTTCACCCACCACACCCACACCCACCCCAATTTGATTGTAGCAGTAAGGTTCTGAACCAAAACCCAAAGCCCTACAAATATTATAATTTTCCCCTGAGATCTAAATCCGCCAGTGAATTCTCCCTCTCATACAGCTGATAGGACATCTGCTAAAACCAAATTTTTAATTGCACCAAGCCACATTTCCATGAGAAAGATCATTTTCTTTTTCACGAGTTGGTGAAACCTTTGGGCTTTCATAGAAAAAAATAACTGTTTGTATACTGTGACCCCAAAGCAGTGAACAAAAGTCCAGAAATCCTTTTTCCTTCAAACATAGAGTCATAGAGTTGTCCCGCATGGAAATAGACCCTTCGGTCCAGCTCATCTATGCTGACTAGGTATCCTAAATTAACCTAATCCCATTTGCCAGCATTTGGCCCATGTTCCTCTAAACCCTTCCTATTCATATAACCATCCAGGTGCTTTGTAAATATTGTAATTGTACCAGCCTCCACCACTTCCTCTGGCAGCTCATTCCATCCACGTACCACCCTCTGTTTGAATAAGTTCCTCCTCAGGTCTGTTTTAAACTGAAAGAATTGCAGATGTTATAAATCAGAGACAAAAATATAAATTGCTGGAAAAGCTCAGTGGAAAAAGCTGAGCTTTTCCAGCGTTTCTATTTTTGGCTCTTTTAAATCTTTCCCTTCTCACCTTAAACCTATACCCTCCAGTTTTGGACTTCCCTACCCTAGGGAAAAGACCTCGACCATTCACCCTATACATGCCCGTCATGATTTTATAAACTTCTATAAGACCCCCCCACTTAGCCTCCGATGCTCCAGGGAAAACAGCCCCAGCCTATTCAGCCTCCCTATTGCTCAAACCCTCCAACCCTGGCAACGTCCTGGTAAATCTTTTCTGAACCCTTTCAATTTTCACAACATCCTTCCTATATTCAGCCTAACGTAAGCATGGGTGAATGGATTTAGCTTCAGAGCTGCTTTCAACTGTTAAGTGAGGGATGTGAGGCACATAAATTTATGCCTAAGGTCCTCTTAATTATCACAATATAATGTAAGGGCTTTATAATTTTGATGTACATGGCATTATTAGCTTTGGGAAAAGGTTTAAAAAAATGCTAGCTGCCTTTTCCCCTTGGTGTCCTCCTTCATTCCCACCCAGCTCCCTTTCTCCTGTTACCTGCTCTTCCATAATCACTCCCTCCTGATTTTATTTTGCATGCAGCCTGTTGTTTACTTATGTTTCTCCTCATAATATAAGAAATTCGATGTGAATGGCGTAATGTTGACGACCTCAACAGACAATTTTTACAACTACTGGTTATACATAAACATTGCATTTACAGGCACATAAATGTCTGGCTAATGGTAAACTGTCAGATTATAATAGAGCAGCAAGCTTTCGATAGTTTCATGCCTCAACTGGTCCTACACTAAGGTGGAAAATGAAGTTTATAAATTTAGGTCACATGTTAAGATACAATGATGATATCATTAGCATTTGGGGTGTAGGTTTGCTCGCTGAGCTGTAGGTTTGATATCCAGACGTTTCATTACCTGGCTAGGTAACATCATCAGTGGCGACCTCCAAGTGAAGTGAAGCTGTTGTCTCCTGCTTTCTATTTATATGTTTGTCCTGGATGGGGTTCCTGGAGTTTGTGGTGACGTCATTTCCTGTTTGTTTTCTGAGGGGTTGATAGATGGTATCTAGATCTATGTGTTTGTTTATGACGTTGTGGTTGGAGTGCCAAGCCTCTAGGAATTCTCTGGCCTCTCCCAGGATAGATGTGTTGTCCCAGTCAAATTGGTGGGTTTTTTCATCCATGTGTAGGGCTACGAGGGAGAGAGGGTCATGTCTTTTTGTGGCTAGCTGGTGTTAGTGTATCCTGGTGGCTAACGTTCTTCCTGTTTGTCCTACGTAGTGTTTGTGGCAGTCCTTGCATGGAATTTTGTAGATGACATTGGTTTTGTCCATGGGTTGTACTGGGTCTTTTAAGTTTGTTAGTTTTTGTTTGAGAGTGTTGGTGGGTTTGTGTGCTACTAGGATTCTGAGGGGTCTTAGTAGTCTGGCTGTCATTTCTGAAACCTCTTTGATATATGGTAAGGTGGTTAGGGTTTCTGGCTGTGTTCGGTCTGCTTGTCGTGGTTTGTTCTTGAGGAATCTGCGGACTGTATTTTTTGAGTATCCGTTCTTCTTGAATATGTTGTATAGGTGGTTCTCCTCTACCACAAACTGCAGGAACCCCATCCAGGACAAACATATAAATAGATATCAAACCTACAGCTCAGCGAGCAAACCTACACCCTAAACCTCAACCTTCACAAACCTTGCAAAAAATATCATTAGCATGTTTGAAAGACATACTGACTGTGAGATACAACACAACACTTGTCCCACTTCCCCAAATAACTATCTACTCCCCTTGGCCACACCTCTTCTCTCCCCAGACACACATCACATCTCCTACATACATCCTTCTCTCAGCTCTCCTGCCACATCTCCCTTCCTCCATCCTCAGGCCATGAAAGAGATGTTAAGAAATGTATACTGATATGATTAGGTTAAGGAGTTAGTTGGTCAGTTAGCTTAGTTGGCTGGTTTGTGATTTCAATTCCCACACCTACTGAGACTACCATGAAGGACTCTTCTTCTCAACCTCTCCCCCCACCTGAGGCTTGACGAACCTCAGGTTAAACCACCGTCACTCTTGTCTTGCATGAGAGAACAGTCCTATAGTTTGGTAGGGCAAAAATGACTTCAACCTTTTCAATGGGGTGAAAACTCTAAGGCCCGCTGCAGACTAATTGGCTTAATCCCATGATGTGGATTCTATGATGTGCGTAATAATATCTCTGAACAGGTTAATGAGAGAATACCTGTCACCTCAGTGCAAATGATGCTGCTTCCTGTGACTAAAGTTCGCTCATTCCCTCCCCAAAGACCTTTTGAGAAATATGTGATGGATATATTAATTGTTAGCACTAGAACACTGACAGCTAATTACTACTAATTCAAAGAGGGTTTGTCTGCTATTATCTACACTTAGAGTAGGAGGATCATCCATCTTGCTGAAGTTACTAATTCTAATACCCCTACAATTTAACTAACTGCAATCAGTTGACCGACATTGATTTATCTCATGTCATTGAGTTAAAAGCACCTGAAAAAGTCAAAACTGGATTAAAGTAACAAACTTTTGACTAGGGGGCGCACCTATGGAGTGAGTTCCTAAATGCAGAAAACTTTCTCACACCCTATAAGCAAACTCTGCAAGCACGTGGCTGAATATCTTTGGCTGTGGTTTGGATTTGTGCAAGTGAGATGCAGAGAAGCAGCAGCAGTGATCAGTGCCCAGAGGAGAATAGGCTCCAAATATAACTGGAGACATATCCTGAAGATGCAAATTAATATAGACTGAATTCAGATGTATGAACTCTTATCTCCTATGAAATACATCCTGCTGTATAGGTATCCTTATTTCCAGTAATCGTTCCCCATATTCAGTCTCTATTTTCTGCCGATTGATCTTCTGACTGTGTACAAGATGAATGCAGCAATAAAGTAGGCAGTGAGTGCCATTACCTGTTACACGTGATATAATTGCTTTCAACATTTCTGACATTATTTTACAATACCGGCTAACTTTCCTTTAAATCCTGCAGTCATGGTCCCTTTAAGAAGACAAGGACACAGATGCAAGATCGAAATTAAAATTACCGATCCAAAAATGACTCGAGCTTAAAGGTGTGGCCAACACAAAGTACATCTTGCTATGTTTAATGATCACATTTTGCTGGGTCAGCTCAGTGGAGAACAAAACCTTCAAACAGTTTTGCAGTGTTGTCAACACCACAGGTTTGTAAAACACAAGGTAAAACTCCCCAGAAAATCACCCCAGTTTGTTTTTTTCTATTTAATAGATATCAGGTATACTCCTCGAGGTCTTGTCACAGAAGTCTCTTGCCATCTGATTAGACACCCAAGTGAAGCATTCTCTCACGCCCACACTGTTAGAAAGAATGATTTGGAGATGCCGGTGTTGGACTGAGGTGTACAAAGTTAAAAATCACACAACACCAAGTTATAGTCCAACAGGTTTAATTGGAAGCACACTAGCTTTCGGAGCGACTATCACCTGATGAAGGAGCGTCGCTCCGAAAGCCGGTGTTTCCAATTAAACCTGTTGGACTATAACCTGGTGTTGTGTGATTTTTAACTTTGTTAGAAAGAACACAGGCTCTCTTTGCCAAAGTAGATGATATACAGATTAATTATCAATCAAACACCATTTACATTCTCATCCCTTATCCAATATATATTGTAGGAAAAAGCATGTGATCAAAAGCAAATAAGAAGAGCTTTTCTTAATTTCTTTTCAAAGATTGTTGAAAGCAGAATCAATGACAAAATCAGAATTATTACAGTGCAGAAGGAGACCACTAAATACATCATATCTGTGCCTGCTGTTCAAATGAGCACCTCATTTATTCCCATCCTTCTGCCTTATTCCCTACACATTGTTCCTTTTCAAATCACAGTCAAATTCCCTTTTGAAGGCCTTAATTGAAGCTGCCTCTAACACACACTCAGGCAATGCATTCGGGACCCTCACTATTCACTGTGTGAAAGAACAGAAATGAGAACATTAATCTTTTGATTCCTGGAAAATGGAAGGCAATTCTGGATGCATTCTGAGCTCATCAGATTCAGGCAAAAGGATCAATGAGCAGAGAAAGAAGTCCCAGATTGCCGTTGTCAGACACATTCAGAGAATGCACATTATAATTTGGAGGATAGGTTCAAAGTAGGTCCAGGCTAGCAGCTAGGTGAAAGTGAGTACTGCAGATGCTGGAGATTAAAGTCAAGATTAGAGTGATGCTGGGAAAGCACAGCAGGTCAGGCAGCATCTGAGGAGCAGGAAAATTGACGTTTGGGCAAAAGCCCTTCATCAGGATTAAGGTTGGGAGTTTTGGGGGTGGAGAGATAAATGGGAGGGTGGGGTGGGAGGGAAGGTAGTTAAGAGTGCAATAGGTAGATGGAGATGGGGTAAAGGTGATAGGTCGGAGAGAAAGGTGGAGCGAATAGGTGGGAATGAAGATTGACAGATGGGACAGGTCATGAGGACAGTGCTGAGCTGGAAGGTTGGAACTGGGATAAGGTGGGGGGCGGGGAGATGAGGAAACTGGTGAAGTCCACATTGATGCCATGGGGTTGAAGGGTCCTGAGGCGGAAGATGATGCGTTCTTCCTCCAGGCGTCGGGTGGTGAGGGAGTGGCGATGGAGGAGGCCCAGGACCTGCATGTCCTCAGCAGAGTGGGAGGGAGAATTGAAATGTTTGGCCATGGGGCAGTGGGGTTGATTGGTGCAGGTGTCCTGGAGATGTTAGCAGCTGTCTATTCCATTGAAGGAAAGATTTATCATTACATAGCACCTTCCATGGTCACCAAACATTACAAAATCCTTCATTGACAATCAACTGCATTGTTGAATGTAGTCACTATTGTATTGTAAAGAGTTCAAAATCTTCACAACCTGATGAACAGGCAGCACCTCAAAAGCTAGCGCTTCCAAATAAACCTGTTGGCCTATAACCTGGTGTTGTCTGATTTTTAAATTTGTCCACCCCAGTCCAACACCAGCACCTCTGAGTAATATAAAGAGCGCAGCAATCAATTTGCGTACAGCAACCTCCCAAAAACAGCAATGTGTCAATAATCAGACAATCTCTCTTTGTGATGTTGATTGAGGGATAAATGTTGCCAGGATTTCAATGAGCTAGAATGTATCTTATCTTCACTTTCAGACAAGGATGAATGGTAACTATATTCCCTGTGGATTTAATGTGTACATTATAAGCAAGGCATGTATTCAGGATTTAATCAAATTCCTGTCTAGGTGGGTTGACCTAATGTCATTCTATTTTACAAATCCATCATAGACTATGAAGATTCCATATAAGTGATTCCAGAGCAATTAATGCAACTTTGAACAGACAAATGAAGACAATAAGCCTCATTTTTATACATCTTACTAATCTCATAAACCAAACAGAATCTAACCATCATCCCTTAATGTTCAATGGCAGTACTATTGCTGAATTCTCCATTATCAATGTTCTAGAGGTTACTATTCGCCATAAACTGAACTGGACCCATCACAGAGTCATGGGGGGTCTTCAGCACAGAAAAGACTTGTCACCCCATCGAGTCTGCACTGGTCAACAACATGCCCCTATCTATTATAATCCCATTTTCCACCACTTGGCTCATAGCTTTGTATAGGCGAAAGTGAGGACTGCAGATGCTGGAGATCAGAGTGGAGAATGTGGTGCTGGAAAAGCACAGTATGTCAGGTAGCATCCGAGGAGCAGGAGAATTGATGTTTCAGGCAAAAGCCCTTCATCAGGAATGGGGCTGTGAGCCGAGGGGGTGGAGAGATAATTGGGAGGGAGATGGGGCTGGGGAGAAGGTACCTAATGAGGGAGTTGTGGAGGGAATAGTCTTTGTGGAAAGTGGATAGGGACGGGGAGGAAGAGGGACTTCAACACCTCCTCCCACTCCACCAAGGACATGCAGGTCCTGGGCCTCATCCATCGCTATTCCCTAACCACCCGACGCTTGGAGGAAGAACACTTCATCTTCCGCCTGGGACCCTCCAACCCCATGGCATCAATGTGGATTTCACCAGTTTCCTCATTTCCCCTCTCCCCACCTTACCCCAGTTCTAACCTTCTAGCTCAGCACCATCCTCATGACCTGTCCCACCTATCAATCTTCCTTCTCACCTATCCACTCCAGCCTCCGCTATGACCTATCACCATCACCCCCACCTCCATCCACCTATCACACTCTCAGCTACGTTCCCTCCAGCCCCAGCCCCCCTCCCCATTTATCCCTTCACCCACAAGGCTCACAGCTCCATTCCTGATGAAGAGCTATTGCCTGAAACATCAATTCTCCTGCTCCTCAGATGCTGCCTGACCTGCTGTGCTTTTCCTAAACTGCACTCTAGACTCATAGCCTTGGCATCAAAAGAACACATCTAAATACTTCTTTAGTGTTAAATATACTCTGTGGCTGCAAAATCAAATCCAAGGCTAGGAATTCTGCAATAAGTAATTCACTTCCTGACTCCCTTATCATTGCCTGGATTGGATGCAACTGAAATCACACTCAAGAAGTTCAACACCCTGCAGGACAAAACATCTTGCTTGATTGGCACTCCATTCACCACCTTTTACATTCACTCCCTTCAACATCAATCTACAAGATGGCTCCACCAAGGCTTCTTCAACACCACCTTCCATATTTTTGACCACTACCACCCTTAGAAGGGAAAGGTCAGCAGGTGTATGTGAATACCCACACATATTGTACCACAGAACATCACTGTTCCTTCATTGTTACTGGATCAACTTCCTGCAACTCCGTCCTTTACAGTGCTGTGATGTATCTATAACACATCAAACCTTTGAGAGGACAGTGCACCATCACTTTTTTGAAGGCAGTTTGGAATGGGCAATAATTGCTGGTCTTGAACAAATAAACTGGGACCAGATAGATTGAAGCTTTTGACCACAATTACTGAGACTAACTTTAGATAACTCTTAAGCACCTGCCATGAAGGCACTGGAGAATGAGTTGAAATCTTCTAATCTCCAGATTGTAGTAAACAAAAAAAGGAAGTTTCAGGCCAAGGAGGGCAGCTCGGCCAACTGGAATAACGATCCTGGGTTTTATGGGGAGTCATGAACACATTACTTGCCCTAGATTGTGTCACCAATTGGACTGAGCAAGTCAGGAAGCTAGCTCATCATCACCTTCTCAAAGGTAACCCAGGATTTTGCCACATTCTGTGACTGCTGCAGGAGGGGCACGGTTCAGTTAGAGTTTGGGATCGAGGGGTGTCGGATGTCTGAGGGAGGTGAGGGGATGAGGGAGTAAAGTAAGATGTTTCTCCTGCTTGGTGAGTCTAGAACTAGGAGCACAGTTTAAGAATATGGACTGAGGTAAAGAAAAATAGCTTTAGTCAGAGGGTTGTGAATCTTTGGAAATTTTTATCCCAGAGGGCTGTGGAAGCTCAATCTTAGGGTATAATTAAAGTAGAGATTGGTAGATGTTTGTTCATCCACAGTGTGATGGGTTCTGAGGATACTGTGGATAAAAGGCATTAATTGTATTAAATTCAAGTACAGGCTTTGGGGGGGGACTGGCCTATTTCTGTTCCTTTGATGTCTAAAGAAAGCTGAGTCTTCTTGTTCATTGGTCACTGAAAGCTACCATGTAGATGCAACAAACAATCAGAAAGACAAACAGAACACCTGCCTTTATCACAGAGTACAGAAGTAAAGATGTCTTACTTCAGTCATATAGAACCTTGGTGAGACCATACCTGGAATATGATGTGCCATCATGATCCCATTACCTAAAGAAGGACCCACCATAGAGAGAGTGGACCAAAGACTCATCAGAGTGATTCCCTGAGATGGCAGCAATGTCCTTTGAGGAGAGACTGAGGGGACTGGGCCTGCATTCTTCAGAGTTCTGAAGAATGAAAAGTGATCTCATTGAATCTTATAAATGTTCTTAATGAGCTCGATGTAGAAATAATTCTTCCCCTGGTTCAGTGGTCTTATACCAGGGACACAGTCTCCAAATACTTCATGACTGCAATGAGAAATTATATCCTCAAGAGGATGTGAGTCTTTGGAATTCTGTCCCAGAGAGGGTTGTGGAATCTCAGTCAAAAATATCTTCAAAGATTTCTAGATGCTAATGGCATTATGGTATATGGGGATAGCACAGGAAAGTGGCGATAAGATAAATGATCAGCCATGAGCTAGAATGGTGAAGCAAGATCAAGGGACTGAATGGCCTACTCTTATTCCTAGCTTTCACCAGCTGCCATCGTGTCCCCAGACCATGAGTCTGGGACACTGGGTTACTGGCCCAGTGACATTACTACGGTAATATCAACCTGCTTTGGTTGAAAAGTAAATTTATTTGTTGCCCAGCAACACTCAATTATATTTATGGAATTTGCCTGCAGCAGTGACATTGGGCAACTGGTTTTGCCAGCTGAATAACTTCTGCGATTGCTGTATTAAAGCAGAGCTCAATTGATTGCAGTATCTCTCAGAGTGTCATTGGACAGTGCACAGAATAAAACAAGCTCCAAAACTCCAGACACTGACAGCCATGAGTCGCATTTACTGAAAACCTTCAATTATGGTAAGACTAGCAAATTAGGAACTTAAATCATTGTTTCTGAAGTACCGATTACATTAATTTTTTTTAAGAGCTGTCATTTATTGTAACTTTGGTAGAAAATATTGAAAATATTGTTAGTCAGTCATTGCCTGAAGGGGAACAAATATCCTAACACTTCACGTAGACCTGATTCACCAATTCTACATTTATATTCATTTTTTATGCTAAAAAGTGGCTTGTACCCAAATTTTCAAAATGCTTTTTTTTTAAATGTTGCAACACATTATGCATTTACAAAATTACGTTGGAATAATGCTGAAAGTTGAAGGAATCAAATATGTCTTGGTGGGTAGCATTCTGGTTTGGAAACCACTACCCAAACGCAAATTCTAAGCTGTGTTGAAGAAGCACTGTGTTCTCTCTCTCTCTCTCTCTCTCTCTCTCTCTCTCTCTCTCTGAGGTGTTAAGGCTGCTTGGTCCATAGCCTGGTATTCCTTGGTTGAGCAAATGTACGTCTAAACTACTGAACATTCATGAGGATTTCTGCCTCTACCACAGGTACAGGCAGTGAGAGAGATGCAAAGATACCAGCATAGACTATCAGGACCAAATAACCTGTTTCCATGGCAAAGGTTTTCTGCATTTAAACAATCATAGATAGACCTGGGAATCTTCCACTATGTTAATATAGCTATGTATATAAATGCCAAGTTGGGTTTGACAGGCAGATCAAATGCAAATGTTCCATGCAGGAGTATGGGTGTCATTGTTTAACAGGCACACCCTATTTGCAAGTCACCAATGTCTGCCTCTTGCCTAAGGATCAGAAACTAATCCATTCCCTTTGAATGTAACAGCTATTGCAGAAATTAGCCCCAGTTCTTTACACAGAGAGTGGTAAGGGCGTGGAATGCCCTACCTGCTAAGGTAGTCACCTCAGCCCCATTAGGGAGATTCAAACAATCCTTAGATAAGCACATGGATGATTTTGGGAAAGTGTAGGGGGACGAGTTGAGAATGGTTCACAGGTCGGCGCAACATCGAGGGCCGAAGGGCCTGTTCTGCGCTATATTGTTCGATGTTCTATGTACCAGTGAACAAAGCTCTGGTAATAAATGAGCTTGCTATCATGTGGAAATATCTCAGTTTGTTGACAGTGAGCATGTGTCAGCTTGAATATAGATTTGGATGTGAGAACAGAAGAACATAAACATTAATGAAACTCCTTGGAGATACTCAGCACTAATAAAAATCATTTCTTTCCTACAGGATAAGAATTCAATGACACTCCCTACTCCCTTTCTCTCTCCCACCATGCTCTTCTTCTTCTCTTCCCCTCTTTCTCACCTATCCCTTTCTCTTTTCTTCACTCCCTGTCTCCTCCTCCCTCTTCTTCTCTCCCTCACTCCTCACTTTCTCTAATCCTTGCCTTCCCCCATTCTTCTCTTTCTTGATTTCCAAAGCCATCTCTCGGACACTCTCTCCAACACTCCTTCTTAAACAGTGTGGCACAGTGGGCAGTGTCCCTACGTCCTCAGCGCTTGATGGCCATGGAAGCGTATCAGAATGAAAGTTGATCATTAATCTGTAAATCCCTCTAATGGGAGACCATGAGAGCAGAAGACTTTCCTGGTCAGCCAGAACTGCACTAGCTGCCAGACGGCAGCCTCCATATGTAGGTTCTTGCCATGAGCAAGTGTCATCCTCATTCCAAGGGACTATCTCACACACTCTCCTTTCCATTAGACTCGTAGAAGGTCTCATCGGAATAGAAGCTCTGCAGTGTGGAAACAGGCCCTTCAGCCCAACAAGTCCACACCGACCCTCTCAAGAGTAACCCACCCAGGCCCATTCCCCTATCTTATATTTACCCCTGACTAATGTACCTAACCTACACATCCCTGAACACTATGGGCTATTTAACATGGCCAATTCACCTAACCTGCACGTCTTTGGACTGTGGGAGGACACTGGAGGAAACCCACACAGACACAGACACAATGTGCAAACTCCACACAGTCACCTGAGGCTGCAACTGAACCGGGGTCCCTGGCACTGTAAGGCAGCCGTACTAACCTTTGAGCCACTGTGCCACATTGACCCGCTATCTCCTCCTCCCTCCTCTTCTCTCCTCTTCTCTCGACCTGGGAAAATTGTTATGTAGAGGTAATGCTATGGAATTCAAAGTTAGTGAGAAGATTTGTAGCTCGGGTGCTCCCGAGATGGGTGAGCCCATGGGGGTGCCGTTGATTTGGACTCTGGACTCATAGCAGAAGCGGTAATGCAAAGATTAGAACAAACAGTCATACCACAAATTCAACCCAAACTCTGGGTCAGATATGTGGATGACACCTTTGTAATCATTCAAAACACAGACATAGAGAACACACACCAGATCATCAACGCCACACTCTCAGGAATCTGATTCACTAGAGAGAGGAAGAAAAGGACAACCAACTCCTATTCCTAGACGTGATGGTACAAAGAACACTGAACGGAGAATTCACCACAAACGTGTACAGGAAAGCCACACACACAGACCAAGTCCTGAACTACAAAAGCAACCACCCAATACACACAAAAGAAGTTACATCAAGGCACTGTTCAAAAGGGCCACAACACACTGCAGTACACCAGAACTGCAAAAAGAGGAAGAAGAACACCTATACAATGTATTCACCAAAAACAGATACCCACACAATTTCATCAACAGATGCCTAAGGGAAAGACAACGGAACGAGGACATGCCACAACCCAAAGGACTAGCCACACTACCATACATCAAGAGCATTTCCGAACTGATAGCCAGACAACTGCGACCACTAGGACTGATAACAGCACATAAACCAAAAGCCACTCTCAGACAACAACTCACCAGAATGAAGGACCCAATACCCAGCATGAGCAAAACCAATGTAGTGTACAAAATCCCATGCAAGGACTGCACAAAACACTACATAGGACAAACAGGAATACAGCTAACGATCTGCTTTCATGAACACCAACTAGCCACGAAACGACACAACCAGCTATCCTTAGTAGCCACACACTCAGATGACAAGCAACATGAGTTCGACTGGGACAACACTACTATTATAGGACAAGCCAAACAGAGAACAGCCAGGGAATTCCTAGAGGCATGGCACTCATCCACAGATTCAATCAATAAGCACATCGACCTGGACCCAATATACCGACAACTGCAACGGACAGCTGGAACGGACAACCGGAAGCAGCAGAGACAAACCACTATAAATGCCAGAGGAAACATCACAGAAGCGCTTCACAGGAGGCTCCCGAGCACTGAGGAGGTCACCTAGACAGGGGACGAAACGTCTGCAACACAAATTTCCAGCTCGGCGAACAGAACCACAACAATGCCATGGAATGGCCCAGATTATGGTTCTAGAGACTTAGGGTTAATCCTATCGCAGTATTTTTAAATTCTGCTAATTCATTTTCCAATATCTGAAATTGAAAGCTTGTCACAGTAATGGTGACCATGGAATGATCATCAATTGTCACAAAAACCCACCCAGTTCGTTCATTTTCTTTTAGAGAAAGAAATCATTTTTGTTCACTCTTTCGATCCGGGCATCACAGGCTCTATCAGCATTTACTACCCATCCCTAGTTATCCTTAGGAAGGTGTTGGTGAGTTGCCATTTTGTACCTCTGCAGTCCACATGCTTTAGATAAACCTGCAATGCCCTTATGAGGAAATTCTAGGAGTTTGACCCAGCAAGAGTGAAGGTATGGCAGTATATTTGTAAGTCAGGATTGTGAATAGCTCAGAGAAAAACTTGCAAGTCATCGTGCTCCGAGGTATCTGCTGCCCTTGTCCTTCTAGATATAAGTATTGATAGGTTTGGAAGATGCCATCTGAGGATCTTTGCTGAATTTCTGCAGTGTATCTTATAGATTGTAGATGCTGCTGCTACTAAGCATTGGTGGTGAAGGGAGTGGATATTTGTGGATGTTGGTGCCAATCAAGTGGGCTGCTTTGTCCTGGATGGTGTCAAGCCTCTTGAGTGTTGTTGGAGCTGCACTCATCCAGGCAAGTGGGGAGTATTCCATCATCCCCTTGACTTGTGCCTTGTAGACGGTGGACATGCTTTGGGGAGTCAGGAGGTGAGTCTGTATTCCTCGTGTCTAGTAGCCACTAGGTTTATGTTGTGAGTCTAGTTCAGTGTTTGGTCAATGGTAAGCCCCAGGATGTTGATAGTGTGGGATCAGTGAGGTAACCCCACTGAATGTCAAGGAGTGGTGGTTAGATTGTCTCTTATCGGAGATAGTCATTGCCTGACATTTCTGTATTGGGATGCTACTTGCCACTTGTTAGCCCAAGCTTGGATATTGTCCAGAGCTTGTTGCATCTTAACATGGATTGCTTCAGTATTTGAGGAGTTACAAATGGTGCTGAATAATTTACAATCATGAGCAAACATCCCAACTTCTGACATTGTTCAGAGTTCTGAAAAAATTGACTCCACTTTCTCTCCACAGACGCTGCCAGACCTGCTGAGTTTCTTGAGATACTGCTGTAAGTTTGAAAATGCCACAGCCAATCTGTACATTGCAAACTCTAAATAACGACAATGTGACAATGACCAAATTGTCTGTTTTAGTCTAGCCAGTCTATGCCAAACAAATGCCAAACTAAACTAATCCTACCTACCCACTCCTGGCCCATACCCCTCCAAACCTTTCCTATTCATTTATCTATTCAAATATCTTTTAAACATTGCAATTCTACAGAACCGGCTCAAAGGTAGAAGACAGAGGGTGGTGGTGGAGGATTGCTTTTCAGACTGGAGGCCTGTGACCAGTGGAGTGCCACAAGGATCGGTGCTGGGTCCTCTACTTTTCATCATTTATATAAATGATTTGGATGTGACCATAAGAGGAATAGTTAATAAGTTTGCAGATGACACCAAAATTGGAGGTATAGTGGACAGCGAAGAAGGTTACCTTAGATTACAACAGGATCATGATCAGATGGGCCAATGGGCTGAGAAGTGGCAGATGGAGTTTAATTTAGTTTAATGCGAGGTGCTCCATTTTGGGAAAGCAAATCTTAGCAGGACTTATACACTTAATGGTAAGGTCTTCGGGAGTGTTGCTGAACAAAGAGACCTTGAAGTGCAGGATCCTAGCTCCTTGAAAGTGGAGTAGCAGGTAGATAGGATAGTGAAGAAGGCATTTGGTATGCTTTCCTTTATTGGTCAGAGTATTGAGTACAGGAGTTGGGTGGTCATGTTGTGGAGGATATTGGTTAGGCTGGATGTTGTGAAACTTGAAAGGGTTCAGAAAAGATTTACAAGGATGTTGCCAGGGTTGGAGAATTTGAGCTATAGAGAGAGGTTGAATAGGCTGGGGCTGTTTTCCCTGGAGCATCAGTGACTGAGGGGTGACCTTACAGAGGTTTATAAAATCATGAGGGGCATGGATAAGATAAATTGACAAAGTCTTTTCCCTGGGGTGGGGAAGTGCAGAACTAGAGGGCATAAGTTTAGGGAGAGAGGGGAAAGATATAAAGAGACCTAAGGGAAACCATTTTCATGCAGAGGGTGGTGCGCGTGTGGAATGAGCTGCCAGATGAAGTAGTGGAGGCTGGTACAATTGCAACATTTAAAAGGCATCTGGATGGGTGTATGAATAGGAAGGGTTTGGAGGGATATGGAGTGGGTGCTGGCAGATGAGACTAGATTGGGATGGGATTTCTGGTCGGCATGAACAAGTTAGACCAACAGGTCTGTTTCCATGCTAAACATCCCATGACTCTACCCACATCCACCACTTCCTCAGGAAGTTTATTCCACATGCGAAACACCCTCTGTGTAAAAAATTTGCCCCTCGTGTCTTTTTTAAATCTCTCCCCTCTCACCTTAAAAATGTGTCCCCTGGTCTTGAAATCTCCTACAGTAGTACCACTGGACTGTTTAACATTTAGCTTACAGGCTGCCAGTACCTAGAGTTAGCACCATAAGGTAGCATCTTCAACTCAGAACTGCACTGGAATGTCAATTTGGATTTTTGCTGAAGGATCTGAAGCTTGTACCCACAGCCAAAGTTTATAATTACCTTTTGGCAATGCTCATAGTCCATTTGTAAAGTTCAGTTTGTTTCAACACCAAAGTTGGCTATTGCATTCAGAGACACTCACTTGATAGAGCCAACTAGTGGCCAGAGCCAACAATTACATTGTAACAGCTGTGATTTGGAGATGCCAGTGTTGGACTCGGGTGGACAAAGTCAAAAATCACACAACACCAGGTTATAGTCCAACAGGTTTAATTGGAAGCACTAGCTTTCGGAGCGTTGATCCTTCATCAGCTGGTTGTCACACCTGGTGTAGTGTGATTTTTAACATTGTAACAGCTGACATGGTTAAGTTGAATGGGAAATATTAATGCAGGAATTTACATCAGAAAATACAGACGCAATACTTTGATTGAATATTATTGGTTCTGAAGTAAAGCTTTGAAATTTAATGTCCTCAGAAATTCCCTGGGATGGCTGTGGCCCTCCAAATCCAGAGTCGTGTTTATCGCCAGGTTTTTGACTGTCCTATCATTGGCTGTTGAGACCTAAGCTCTGAAGGTCTATCCCTAAGCTTCTTCACCTGTCTGCCTCTCTCCCCTCCTTCAATATGTCTTTACAATCAATAGTTTTGGCCAACTTTTGGTCACCTGTCCTAATATGGCTTGGTAACAGAATGTTGATACTTCTGTGGAGAAAGTTAATGGGTTCTATACAAATGTAAAATGTTATTGTTAAACTGCTTTAAATAATGATGTGGAGGTGCCAGTGTTGGACTGGGTGGACAAGGTCAGAAGTCACATGACAAGATTGTGATTTCAAATAAACCTGTTGGACTATAACCTGGCATTTTGTGACTTCTGACCTTGCTTTGTATATACTCCTGCTATCTTTGATGAGTCATTTTCAATATTACAGAACTTGAACGTTGAATCTTCTGGGACCATGCAAACCGTCGAACCCCAGGGAGAGATTATACCTTTAATAAAAGCAACAGCCACTGATACATCACCAGCACAGATTTCAGGAGACTGCACTCAGAGCTCCAAATGCATTGAACTCCAGGCGATGGGTGTGCCCCTTTTAGCACAGTCAAAATTGGAAGCACCTGAGCTGCCTGCGCAAGACTCCAGCCTGGGGTCTGAATTGACAGTACCAGCTTCAAAGGAAGACTCTTATCTCACTACGAAACCGATTGAACCCCAGGCTGTACCCTTGTTAGAGGCACCAATAGCAGAGGGCCCCCCTGAAGCTGTGCGTCGTAGGCGTTGGCGTAGGAGATTCAGTAAGTCTGGAAAAGCATTCATACACAATCATTACAGTGTAGAATGAGACCATTCAGCCCATCCTACCGGTACTAGCTCTATTGTCTCGTGTCAATATCCTGCCTTTTGACCATATCCCTGCACAGCATTACTCTCCAAAGTAAACATCCAATGCCATTCCTTCTTCCTGCACCCCCCGTGGATCATTAACATTGGTGTATTAACAGAACAGCAGAACAAGCAGCTCTAAATTATGAAGCCTTGCTTTATGAGTTATTGCAGGGCACAGTTCCTAATAGTGTCAACTTACTGCAGTCATTGAACATCAATAGCAGATTAGAGGATGTTTTGCCATGTTCGTCTTTATTGCGCAATTCAAAAGACAAAAATTGAAATGCCACAAAGAATTTCAGAATTTCAGTAAGGCCTTATTTGAACCTGTTACCAGCACATTTCCAGGCAGTAGATTTCCGATCACCAGTCTTAAAAAATCTGCTTTAAAGGCTGAGTGTCAAAAATAACTCTTGAGCAGGTGTTTGGGATATTTTACAACATAAAAGACACCAATTAGATGCAGCTTGTTATGACACTGAATGACCCAGGAACTATGAAAGCATTTTATACATCTGTTTATTCTCTTCTCAAGTCTTAACAACTCTATGTTCTATGATGCCTATAAACATAAAAATCTTTATAATTCATAAACTCTTGCTCATGAGTAGATAAGCAATGAAGGAATTGCTTGAAGATGAAAGACTAATGTCTATTTATTTCTCTTCTACCATCCCATGATCCAATGATGATGGGTGTCTTACTAAGCACAATGATTGATGTGTATAACTAGACTACAAAGACCCAGAACATGAAGTAAGGAAGCACATCAATTAATAGAGAGATCTGAGAATCAAGGCAAGGTGACCTGATGTTCCTCATCACACTGTGCTCACAACATATGTCTCTTTAATCAATCAGCGATGCCGGCTATGCCTTATTAGTCCTACGCACAAGGTACTGAAATTCCTCCCCTTCACCTCTACCTCACTCTCTCCTCTGAGATGCTTTGTAGGATTCATGTCTTTAATCAAACTTGCCATTTTTATTATTTCATATGTGGTCCAAATTTATTGCTGTGAAGCATTTTGAGAAGTTTTCAGCAGTAAGACCTCTCTCTAGAAGTACAGGTTATTGTCTATCCAACGGGAGTTAGTGATAGACAGACTTCCTGCTGAAGAGGGGGATGGTTACATTCAATCCATTTGTCATCTTGTTCCTTTAGGACCTCGCAGACGACCACCCCGTGCAACCAAGAGGATCCTAGTTCTCCTTTGTGCGGTCACCATTTTCTCTGCAATTGTCGTTGGAATATATTTTGTAGGTAAGACAACTAAATGTTTCTCAGAGGATCTCTGCATAAGGTGGGGCATTTTGAAAGGGCCATCTCAAGTTTTAAGTTATCAACTTGAGTAAGTAGTCACATCTTAAAATCGCCTGATAGTTGCCATTCCTTCTTCCTGCACCCACGTGGATGATTAACATTTGTGTATTAACTGGAGGCTAACAGAACAGCAGAACAAGCAGCTTTAAATTATGAAGCCTTGCTTTTTGATTTACAGCAGGGCACCATTCCTAATAGTGTCATCTTACTGTAGTCATTGAACATCAATAGTAGATTAGGGGATGTTTTGCCATGTTCGGTTTTATGGCGCAATTCAAAAGACAAATTTGAAATGCCACAATGGAGTTCAGTTATTCACCTTTTAAAACTACAGAGTAGTGATGCTACAGGAGACCAGTCAGCTATCGGATCCATACTAACTCTCTGTAGGAAGTCAGTCCCATCTCCTCATCTCTCTTCATGGTCTTCTAAGTTTATGTCCTTCAAGTGCTCATCCAATTTCCTTTGGAAACCATTGATCATTGTCATTTTCACCATCTTTGCTCCACATCATTGGCACTCTAAACATTTGAAGGTCCTTCCTCTCATTCCCCCTGCATCTCTTGCTCAAAATCTTAAAACAGAAGTGGTTGAAGATGGGATCCTGCTCCATGAATGTCCAGAGTCCATCTGTGTCTTTGCAAGGAACCTCTCTTCATGTGTGAACAGGATATTGCTAAAATATTATCAGGATCATTGTCTGAAGTTATCTCTCCTCTCTAACCCAGTGCTGAAGTCAATGATCATACATCTATTCAATCCCACCTCCTCCCCTCCATTGACAGACATTGCTAATGTCCCTCAAGCTGAGTGACTGGCTGGACCATTTTAGAGGGAGGTTAAGAGTCTTAACATCTTGCTGAGAGTCACAGGTAGCCTAGACCAAGTGAAGGAAGGCAGATTTCCAACCTAAATAACATTAGTGAACCAGATGTGTTTCTGTGACAATCAATAGTCACTATAACTGACATTGTTTTGAATTCAAAAATTAATATTTTCCAAATCAACCTGTTCAGAGATGTTATTACAGACCTCTCGTGCAAATGGAAGCTGGACCCCAAACTCCTGACTCAGAAGTAGGACGCTCATTGGCAGTCACTCACTAATGAGTATGAATATGTCCACCTGGGAATTTCTGTGTCACTGGTCACGTGTTCTGTGGGTCCTTGTGTGACTGATGAGCCTGATCCTAGAGCCACGTCTCCCACCGCAGGTGTTTGGCAGGTGTTTCCAGGTGGAATTGGTCCCTGGCCTTGAGATTATTGCCATTCTTTCTCCGATTCCTTTTCCGCATTCATCTTACCAATGGGTATACTCAAAGAATTGTACCCCTTCATATAGGAGCTTCCTACAAGTTGGTTTCTTCTGAACAAGCATCTCCCATGCATTGACATTGATGTTGCATTTCCTGAGGGAAGCCTTCAGGGAGTCTTTGAAACACTCCCTTTGTCCTCCTCTCGTTTGAGTGCCTTCATTGAGCTGAGTGAAGAGGATTTGCTTTGGCAGGCATTCTCAACACAAGGCCAGCTCAGCAGAGTTGGTTTCATGGCCCAAATGCTGATGCTATTAGCTGCTGCAAGGTTGCAGATGTTAGTGCACCTGTTCTCTGATGCAGAGAATGTGTCTCAAACAACATTGATGGAATACCTTGAAGGCCTTGAGGTTGAGTCTGTATGTAGTCTAAGTTTCAGAGCCATATAGAAGAGTCAGAAGGATGACGGCCTTATGAACAAGGGTCTTGGTATCAGCATGGTTGTCACAGTCATCCTTAGGCATCCAAAGACAATGCTCACAGATTGGATGTATTGTTGAACCTTCATATCAATGTGATCCTCAGATGAGAGGTAGCTTCCCACACAGGGGAAATGTTCAAACGTTTCGGAGGATTGCTCCATGGATCTTAATGGAGAGATGAACTGGTCAAGGTTGAGGCTGAGACCAATTCTTCAGAACGTTTCCATAAAGGCATTAATCCGAGGCTCAAAGATCCTCATCTGAGAGAACAGAGATGACACCATCATCCACAGACTGAAGGTGTACAAGTGAGGTCAGTGTTCATTGTTCTCGGGTTCTGACCAGTTGAGTTAGAAATGTTTTGCATTCATCCTGTCGTAAAGCCCAGGCCCACTGGGGAGCTTGTTGTTGACAAGGGAAGAAATGGTGCCAGTGAAGATGGAGGAAAGAATGGGGCCAATGACGCATCCCTGCTTGACCTCAAAGGATTCTGTCAAATTACTATCGAGGGTGAGGACCATCATTGACATCTTGGCAGGGAGTTGACAAGAGGAAGTTGATGAACTTCTCTGTATTGTCAACATAACATTCCCGAGCCTTGGTCATGTCTATAAAGCCTATGTAGAGTGATTGGGTTTTTGTAACAATCAATGGTCACTATTACTGAGACTAGCTTTCAGTTCAAGATTTTCCTAACAATATGTTCAGAAATGTTGCAACAAACTTCTGGACCAGGTGAATGTAACTCTCCTAACTCAGAGGTTGGGACACTACCACTGTGCTACAAGAACCCTCAATTCAAGATTTCATTCATTGAATTTCAATGCCATCAGCTGTTGTGATGAGTCCTGAACTCATGGTTCCAGAGACTTAGCCTCAGTCTATGGGTCGCTAGTCCAGTGATGTTACCACTGTAGAGCCTGGTGATCAAAACCAGGAATCCTTACATGAACGCAGAACCAAAGAGGCGGACAGAAATCTGAAATGAGTACTTAAGACCTTGGAAATGCTCAGCAGATACACAGGCAGCATCAATGGACGGAATACAATGTTAATGTTCAGATCAATTCTGTTCCTGGAAGGCTTTGAAGAGGCAAAAGGTGAAGACGGAACACCCCATCACTCCATCAGTTCAAACTGCTCACCCTGACTTCACCAGAGCAATGAGAATTGGGTTATAAATGCGGGCCTATCCAATGACACACCCACATCCCATGAATGAACTATCAAACATAGGAGTTAAACGAGTACAGAGAAAGGAAATACAGGCAGGACAGGAGGATGGAATGTAAGGGAAGGTCAGGTCTATGATTAAATATAATTAGAATGACCGTACAAATTAAGAAACAAAAGTTCAGTCTAGAGGAAGGATAAATTCCAACAGCAGAATCAGAAATAACTGAAGTCTGAACAAAATGACAGCAGTGATCAGATCTGAAAGTTGTTGAACTCTACTCCGATTCTAACTCGAAACCAGTTTCACAGGATCTTGGAATCATTGTGAGTTAGATTGTATATTGCAACTAAAGGTGAGGCAAGAATACAAATATTTTCAATCACACCCAGCTGACCTCACCTAAATGTTTTCATAGAATCATAGAGTCCCTACAGTGTAGAAACAGGCCCAACTAGTCCACACTGACCCTCCGAAGAGTAACCCATCCAGACCCATTCCCCTACCCTATTACTCTTCATCTCCCCTGATGAACGTACCTAGCCTACCCATCCCTGAATGCTATTAATCAATGGTTGCACACCTCGCACAGCCTTACAGACCACCATTTAAATATCATTTCTGCTCTCACTCTTACTGATAACCTCTGTTGTGCTGAGGATTGTGAATTTCTTCTGGTTGTTTGCACCTATTTCTGAGTTACATCCAACACAGAGAAAGGTCAATCAGTAAACTAACCCACACCACACAACCATAATCCCACCCCACTTCATTTTATCCTGTCAGTATTTCATTCTCTCATGTGTTTAACTAGCTGTCCAGCTATCTAGCATTATTTTATTTATGGTAGATTGGGACCTGAATATGTCTGTGTGATAATGATGGTATTAGGCCAACAGAGAGGGATGTCATATGTTCAGGGAACCAGACTGTAGAAGTGGTTAGGGGAACAATGAATTATAGAAATCCCTACACTGCAGAAGGAGGCCATTCGACCCATCGAATCCACACCAACCCTCCAAAGGACATTGGACCCAGACCCATGCCCCCTCCCAATCGTATTCCCTGTAATCCAGCGTTTCCCACAAATAATCCACCTAACCTACTCATCACTGGTACTTTGGGCAAATTCCCATGGCCAATCCACCTGACCTACATATCTTTGGACTGTGGGAGGAAACCAGAGCACCCAGTGGAGACCCTCACAGACACAGGGAGAATGTGCAAACTCCACAGATTCAATTACCTGAGAGTGGGATTGAAAACGGGTCCTTGACACTGTTTAAGAGTAAGGACCAGTTTGGCAAGACAGAGGAGGGTACCTTCACCTATCCCCATTTCACCACCCTGCTCCTGCCTCCCCCTTTATCTACAGCTCCCCTGAGACCCACCCCCAGTCCTGAAGAAGGATTACGCTCGAAAGAGCGACTTCTCCACCTCCTGACGCTGCTGGCTTGCTGTGTTCTTCCAGCCTCCTGCCTGTTTACCTTGGATTCCAGCATCTGCTGTTTTCTTTGTCCTTGACACTGAGGCAGCAGTGCTAGCCACTGTGCTGTCCATGAGAAATTATAAAATCCAGAAGTCAGTTGTCACTGTGATGTGCTAGCACCCCCAAAGAGTGTTATCACATGGAAAGTAGACCAATAATTGTAGGGGGGGGGTTAACCCACTAGAGCAATCAAATGGACAAAGGAAGTTTTGAGGAGATCATTAAATACTTTGGGATGTTCTGTTCAGGCTGTAATTTATAGAGGCAACCAGAAAATAAGTTATACTGGACATAATATTTTGCAGCTTGAGACTTATGAATGGTTTTATAGTGAAGGAGCTCTAGGTAGCAATAATAATAATAATACAATTGAATTTTACATTCAGTTTGAGTGAGAGGGGAATGAGTCCAAAACTAGTATTTTAAAGTCGAATGAAAGCAATTTGAGAGCATGAAAACAGAGTGAACTGGCAAAGTAGGTAAAGGAGCCAGTCAATAGATTAAAAAAAAGATTAGGTACACTTCAATGAGAAAGAAACATTCCAAAGAGCAACCCCACCATCTCTGGTTCACTAAAAGAAATCAAGGATTGTAGCAAACTTGCATATAATTGCACAAAGATATGTGGTAGGTCAGAAGTCTTAATTTATATGTCCATACATTTGTATTTACCTCAATTACTTTACCTATAGTATGTTCCACATTCTAGCCTCCCTCTGGGTTTAATAAATTCTCCTTGAATTCCTGATTAGAATTATTAGTGCCAATCTTATATTTATGATTTTTACTATGGGACTTCTTGACAAATACTAACATTTTCTCTATGCTTAATCTATCAAATTCTTCCACTATCTTTAAGGTCTTTGTCAGGTACTGCATTTCCAATACAGGATGGCCATCGTGATTATCCCAGAGCTCAGCAGTGAGTCAGCACTGGCACCTAGCTCAGTCAGAATGTTTGCCTCAAGTATTCCCTCTTAGCTCTGCGAGTATGGCTGTGCCCTGGGCAACCATAAGCAATTGCACTTAATAAAGGTGCATGACACAATCACGTACAGTTTCATTTTGATTTCTCACATGTATGCCAGTTTACTGAATACAAATCAATTATAAACAGGAACGTAGAAAGAAGCTATTTTGTCTGTCTAGTCTGTTCTAGTCTGAGGTTAGGAGCAGTAGTAGGCCATTCGACCCCTTGAGTCTGCTCACCCATTCAATATGATCATGGCTGATCATCAAGCTCAATACTCTAAACCCAGCCTTCACCATGGTTTTGTCTCTCCCAGCTCAGGTGCAAACAATTCTGCATCAAACAATCGCATTTAATAAAGGTGCGTGACACAATCATGTACAGTGTCATTTTGACCTCTCGCACGTAAGCCAGTTGACTGGATACAGATCAATTATAACATGGAATGTAGAATCCAGTCCTGTTAGGATTTTAAATATTTTGCTTCACATATGAGGAATGTTTGAAGACCCTGGGTTTATTCTTGATGGAGTTTAGAAGGATGAGGGGGGATCTAATTGAAACATATATAATACTGAATGGCCTGGAGAGTAGATGTTGGGGAGATGTTTCCATTGGTAGGAGAGACTAGGACCCAAAGGCACAGCCTTAGAATAAAGAATGGAGATAAGGAGAACCTTCTTCAGCCATAGAGTGAGGAATCATTGCCACAGAAGGCTGTGGAGGCCAGGTCATTGAGTATATTTTAAGACTGAGATAGATAGATAGATAGATAGCTAGATAGATACTTGAATATGGGGAGAAAGCAGGAGAAAGGGGTTGAGCAACTTATCAGCCATGATTGAATGGCGAAGTAGACTCGATGGGCTGAATGGCCTAATTTCTGTTCCTATGTCTTTTGGTCTTATGGCTTCTATGAGATTCCTCCTCTTTCTTCTAAACAATGAATACAATCCTAACCGACTCATCCACCAGTCAATGCAATCAGCGCTGATTTAGATCTAACCATCATCTACTCACCTTGATTCAATCTTTTCAATTGAGCAAAACCTATTCATTTTGAGTTTTACGGTTATTACCGAGCTTGTGTAGGCTGTTTTGTGTGGAAGAAATTTCTTCACTTCAACTACAGGAAAGATATATAAGGGATCTAAGGGGCAACTTTTTTCGCATAGAGGGTGGTGTGTGCATGGAATGAGCTGCAAAAGGAAGTGGTGGAGGCTGGTACAATTACAACATTTAAAAGGCATCTGGATGCGTTTATGAATAGGAAAGGTTTAGAGGGATATGGGAATGGGACAGGATTAGGTAAATATATCTGGTCAGCATGGACGAGTTGAACCGAAGGATCTGCTTCCACATTGTACATCTCTATGACTCCAAGGCTCTATGACTACCATTTGTGTGAAAAAGTGTTTATTAATTTCTCTGATAAATTGGACTGGTTCTGATTTTGAGATTATTATATCTTCACATAGATCCCTCAAAGAGATCTAAAAGATAGTGACCTTTTGAGTGAAACTACAGTCTCTTTGATCTTCTAAGAATCGATAATTTTAGGATGGTCAAGGAACAATGGCTGATGGGCTGACACAATCGTCATTTTATTTCCTCCAGTGAAAACCAGCAGAAAAATTATTTTTGCCTTATCTTTAATTACAAGTCCGGTTTTAGTTGTATTCAATCCATGAGAAGAATTTTATCCAAAACATAATATTCCGAGAAAGAGTAACCTTTCTTCAATAAAATGGTTCACATTTTCTACTTGTGTAAATAATGTTAGTAAATGTTGAGAGAGTTAGGAGTTGATTTGCTTAACAAAGCTTAAATCTGACTCTTCCTGAGAGCTTGAACATTACTGATGTAATAAACACTGAGCCACCGCCCAGGAGAGTATAATCAATACTGGACTGAAAAGAGTGGGAGGGCTGATTCTATGTAGGATATTAAAGCATGTTTTTTGCTGATGGGAGCCACTCCTTAGCTGAGTCAACATCACCAATAATCTGAGTCAACTCTGGAGTCATAACGTTGCAAGAAACTGAAAACCAATTTAAGATGACAATTTTTAGTTAATTCACTCATGAGATGTGGTGATCACAGACTGAATGAACAATTCTCCAAACTTCCCTCATCAGCAGCCTCCAAACCTGCCAATTCTACCAGCCACAAGGACAAGGGCAGCAGACACGTGGGAAAGTTGCCAGCTACATTATACCCTCTAAGAGACATACCATCTGAAATGGGAACTATATCGCTGTTCCTTCATTGTCACTGGGTCAGAATCCCAGGACTTCCCTCCCTAACACCATTATATTGCACTGTATAGACTCCAGCGATTCCAAGAAAGCAGCTCACCACCACTTTCAACAAATGCTGGTCCTTCCAGCAATACACACATCCCATCAGCAAATTTTTAAAACTGACATGCAAAAAGCATGACTGACAACCTTCATTTTCATCTCGTGCAATATTGTCTGTTCTTGATTAGGTAGATGAGTGCTAACTAGTTTGAGACATGGAGAACTCACTCACTCTCCTCAGTTGGAGTCCTCAATTGGAATCATTGAAAGAAGCAGCAGTTCCGATTTAGATTTCATTGTCATGTGTACTCAAGTATAGGAGTACAGCCAAAAGTGCATAGTGTCACCACGCATGGTGCCATCTTAGGTATCAAGGTTCCTAGGTACAAAAGAAGCTTAGGTACAAAGCAGTAAGAGAAACAAAATTTAAACAGTTAAGCATTACTTCGTAGAATAGAAGAACAATAAAGAAATAGATAATAGTTCACTTTAAAGCCTTTTGTAGTTTAAACTAGGAAAATGAAGTTTCTTTAACACTCATTCAGCATCTTTGAAACTGCTGTTAAAGAACAATGCTAGAGATATGGGGCAGATTAACAAAACCTTCATAACTTTTCACAAACCAGTACGTTACCAAATATAATTCATTTGCCGATTATGGCACTGCACATGAGGAGTGAGACAGAGATACTCCAGGGCACCGAATTGTTCTGGCAACTAAAAGTCTCTTTCTTTTTAATGTTTTTTTTTGTACTACATTAGTGAAGCATTTGGAGAGACCAATTGAGAATAAAAACTCCATACCTACTGGAGGTAACAAACCCACAACTCTATGCAATGGAACCGACACATATGACAGCAGTACACCCTCAAGCGCAGGTTGGTGTCTTCTGTAAAAACTGAAAGGACTGTGGATGTTGTAAATGAACGACAAAAAGTAGAAACTGCTGGAACAGCTCAGCAGGTCTGGCAGCATCTGTGGAGAGAAATCAGAGTTAAAGTTTCAGGTCGAGTGACCCTTCCTCAGAACTTGAGGAACTGTGTGGAGGGGTCAATTCACCTGAAATGTTAACTCTGATTTCTCTCCCCAGATGCCGCCAGATCTGCCGAGCTTTTCCAGCAACTTCTATTCTTGCCTGATGTCTTCTATAGTTCTGTTGGAAAAAACTTGGCATTAAATGAAGGTTAACTCTTCCAGAGAATTATTCTGTTCATCCCTCTTAATTATTGATGCCTCAGCCAACAACTCTCTTTTTGCATTTGATTGGTTAGAAATAGCCGATATGTAGAGTCCAGGAGTTGTTCAGCTGTTGGAGCTAAGCTGCTCTGAGCGTGCTCATGGAGTTTGTCAGCTTTTTGATGATACTCTATTTCTGGGGTTACTGTATTCCTAGAGCTGGTCTGCTCCAGTTGTCCTGATTTGTTTTGCTTCCGGAGTTGACCTGGAATAAATTTGCTCCTGATATTTGTCTCTCCCTGGTGATACTCTGCTCCTGGTTTGAGTCTGCTCCTTCAGTTAGTTTGTTCCAGGAGTAAGAATGCAGAAAGTTCTACCACAGAGTGAATTGAGGGTCCTACTGCATGAATTAGAAAAGCTGGCATTCAAGTTCAGTATTAAAAGGGAAGGTGATAAAACATTGCCTTTATTTCTCAAGGACGTGCAATTCTGGTCTCCTTCCAGAAGGTTGTTGTGAAACTTGAAAGGGTTCAGAAAAGATTTACAAGGATGTTGCCAGGGTTGGAGGATCTGAGCTATAGGGAGAGGCTGAACAGGCTGGGGCTGTTATCCCTGGAATGTCGGAGGCTGAGGGGTGACCTTATAGAGATTTACAAAATTATGAGGGGCATTAATAGGGTAAATAGGCAAAGACTTTTCCCTGGGGTGGGGGAGTCCAGAACTAGAGGGCATAGGTTTAGGATGAGAGGGGAAAGATATAAAAGAGTCTTACGGGGCAACATTTTCACACAGAGGGTGGTACGTGTATGGAATGAGCTGCCAGAGGAAGTGGTGGAGGCTGGTACAATTGCAACATTTAAGAGGCATTTGGATGGGTATATGAATAGGAAGGGTTTGGAGGGATACGGGCCGGGTGCTGGCAGGTGGGACTAGATTGGGTTGGGATGTCTGGTCAGCATGGACAGGTTGGACCGAAGGATCTGTTTCCATGCTGTACATCTCTATGACTCTATGACTAAGTTTTGCGAATTCTATGCAAGATGCTCATGAGGCCATAACTGGAATATTTTGTCAGTTCCAATCCCCTTATCTAAGGAAAGATATCCTGGCATTGGAGGTAATCCAGAAAAAGCTCACTAGGTTGATCCTGTGTTTGGAAGGTTTTCTTATGAGGTGGGTTTGAGTAGGTTGGCTCAGTACTCAGTAGAGTTCAGAAGAATGACAAGAGACCTTATTGAAACATATGAGATTCTGATGGGGTTTGTTAGGATAAATGCAGAATGGTAGGACCAGAGGGAATAATCTCAGAGTCGCCTATTTAAGACAGAAATGAGGAGGAATGTTTGTTAGAGTGTAATAAATCTGTGAAATTCTATACTGCAGAGGGCTGTAGAAGTTTAATGTATTCCATGCTGAAATGGACAGATTTTTAATCAGTAAGGAGAGTCAGAGGTGGGTGATAAAACAAATTACTGATATTCAGAATGATCAGATCTGGCATGACTTTGTGGAATGGTGGAGTGGACTCGATGGGCTGAATAGCCTACTTCTCCTATTATGCCTTATGGTCTCGCTCCTGTTCCTGAATTCACGCTACTCCTTATGTTAGACTGCTCCTGGATTTCTGGAATTACACTGTTCCCAGAGACAGGGAAAAGGCAGGAGAAAACAGATATTAAGTCATAATGCTGATTCAGAGAGCCAGCGCAGGTACGATGGACCAAGTGACCTCCTTCTGTACTCCTGCTGTGAGTCAGCTCCTCGTGCTCACTTAGTTCAGAGAAGCTATTCTCAATGGTCCACCTGAAGATAGTGAGAAAATAAAGTAAGTTGAATCAAAAAGAATCCAACTCAACTGCATCACAGAATGAACTCTGCTCTGACTACCAATGGTTTGTGTTCAGTCTCTTTCAGAATTAATACTGAGAACTCTCTCCTGGAAATACATCACCAGTCCTGGCAGGCCTGGCTTCCTGTGTGTGATGAGAGATGGAACTCCTCGCTGGGTAAACTGATGTGCAGATACATGGGACGTATTAAGTACGCTGTGATTATTCACTTGATACATTACTGTATAATCAGAATATCTGAAATTCTGCTCAGTGTATTTCCTTGCCAGCCCTGTTGGGGGATACATCTGAACTTGATCAGGTCAACCTCATTGACCATCCACAAGTTCCCTGAAAGTCTCAAGACCTGCCAACATTGAGGGTGTCACTGGTCCTCATCCAGGCTCCTACCACAGTGCACCCCATAAGGGGTAAGCAGACACTGAATAAGATGAGCTTCAGTGAGGACCCAACTTATCTAATTCTTTGCTTCTAGTTACCCTCACAAACTCCTATTAAAATTACTGACTGTTAGGAATGAGATAACAAGCTGTCTGTATTTACAGGGAAATGTTCAGGCTGTGCACAGAGTTGAAGACAGAATAATAAATCACTTGTAGTAAGCTGTGCACAGAGCACATTCAATAGTGTCATACAAAGAGGATGAATTAGCATCCTTAAGAGTACTCACAGCAGGAGTACAGAAGGAGGTCACTTGGTCCATCGTACCTGCGCTGGCTCTCTGAATCAGCATTATGACTTAATATCTGTTTTCTCCTGCCTTTTCCCTGTCTCTGGGAACAGTGTAATTCCAGAAATCCAGGAGCAGTCTAACATAAGGAGTAGCGTGAATTCAGGAACAGGAGCGAGACCATAAGGCATAATAGGAGAAGTAGGCTATTCAGCCCATCGAGTCCACTCCACCATTCCACAAAGTCATGCCAGATCTGATCATTCTGAATATCAGTAATTTGTTTTATCACCCACCTCTGACTCTCCTTACTGATTAAAAATCTGTCCATTTCAGGAATGTTAAGTACAGGATACTGGAAAGCACACAATACCTTATTTATAAGAGTATGTTCAATCACAGGTCCACATTATCAGCAGGACCACTTACTTTCACTGCCATAACAGCACCTGACTTCACCCCTGCCTCAATTCATCTGCTGTAAAAAACCTTCATTCATGCTTTGGTCACTCCGAGGCTAAATATGCAACAGCTGGGCTGCCTGGTCTCCCTTATTTACTGTTGAGAACTTAAGGTTATTCAAACTTTGCTGGAAATCTCCTTCATCATACCATGTCTCTTCCACCCTGATCCTCTCTGATGTATAACTTCCTCTGTTGAAGCAATGCCTTGATTTTGAAGTTGACATCTTTGTTTTCAAATTCTTTCAGGGCGTTTCCCCTCTCTATCTGTTTAATTACCTCATAACTCTCTGCACTCCTCATCTTAAATACCTGCACTCCTCAATTTCTGGCATCTTAAGCATCCTTGGTCTTAATCACTTCTCTGTTTATAATCGTGCCTTCAGCTGCCTGGGTCCTAATTTCCTCCACAAACCTCTCTCTGATCTCTACATTTCTTTCCTCATTTCGGATGTTTATCTAAAACCTGCCTCTTGACCTAAGCTTTCTGGCCAGCAGACTCACTTTTTGAGGCTCAGTATCTGGTTTTAATTTAAGGTAATTTTTCTCAAACCGTCCAGGAATGTTATGAGACACCTCTGGAGCAGATGGGACTCCCATGTGAACCTCCTCACTCAGAGACAGGGGTTCTACCACTGCATCACGGAGCCCTCTTAGTTCTGATTTTCTTTCTCTTTTTTTTGTTTTATGTCTTTTTTTTCCCCGTTTTTATATCCAGTAGTGCTATCACACACAACCAAATGGCTTTCTCTGTGCCAAATCACTTGTGGTCTTATTCACCATGTGTAAATTCACCTTGTTTCCAATTGTTCAATTTAATGCAGAACCCACTAAGGGGAATACAGTAACACCAAAAGTAAGGGAGAGGAAAGGGGTGGGGGGGTGTGGGGTGGTAATTCATAACGGAGTTTTTAGGGGAGATAAGGCACCCTACCCATTGCGATGCCCACCTCCCTCTAAAAGCATTAAGAGTATCGGGGAGCCAGCATGCTCCCTCTTCCCTAGTTTTGATTTATAATTAAATCATAGAGTCATACAGCACAGAAACAGACCCTTTGATCCAACCAGTCCATGCTGACCATAATCCCAAACTACACTAGAGTCATCTGCTTTTGCTTGGCCCATTTTCCTCAAAACATTTCCAAATGGTTTTAAATGTTATAACTGTACCTGCACCCATTGCTTCCTCTGGGAATTCATTCTGCATACAAACCACAAAAATTGCCTCTCATTGTCTTTCTTAAATCATTTTCCTCTCACCTTAAAATTACACCGTCTCGTCTTGAAATCCCACCATTCTAGGGAAAAGACACCTGCCATTCACATTATCTATATCCCTCATTATTTTATAATCCCTCATTATTTTATAAGGTCACCCCACTGCAAATGTGATTAGCCACAGACATCTCTATGAGATAGGAATTGCTTAAATATAGTTTAAAAGATACCACTCCACTAGTATGGGGCACGATGAGGAGATAGCCATTTCTGAACTGTAAAGGGCAGTACGTTTACTGTTAATATCTGTCAGGATCACATGCTGAGCTGACAGTTTCTCACTTCAGAATGCTTCACAAAGTACCTTATTATGTTAAGGGATTTTTACCAATATAAGCTGCTGTTGTAAGTCGGTGTGTAATGTGCAGCCCTTTGGATGTGTTTTGCAGGATAACATGTCGCTTGATACACATTGTACAGCAACAAGACTTCAAGGAGAGCACAAAGGTTTTTTTTTAAAATGATAAGAAAAACTGACAGAGTGAGAAAGAACTGCATCACTTCAGATTCTCAGTTTAGCAAAGCGGGCTTTGAGGTTTCTTTAACAGCTCATTGGGAAGGTACCACAGCTGCTGTCCATCACACTCCCAATCTCAGAGCAGAATCTTCCCACCTTAAACAGGGTGAGATCTTCAATTGTAGTCCCAACAGAGTCCCGAGGATTCGAAGCATAATCTGCCTCCACACAAGATGTTACAGTCGAAACACAACAAGAGATCTGCCCGTACTGCTCACAAACAAAGCTTTTCACTGTACTTAAGTACATGTGACAATAAATCAAATCAATCAATCACGAGTGTGATGTAGAAAGGCTTGCTTGGGAACGTTGATTGCAAACTGACTTAAAAAATAGAACATAACAGCACAATACAGGCCCTTCAGCCCTCGATGTTGCACCGCCCTGTGGAACCAATCTGAAACCCATCTAACCTACACTATTACATTCTCATCCAAAGTTAAAAATCACACAATGCCAGGTTAAAGTCCAACAGGTTTAATTGGAAGCACTAGCTTTCGGAGCACTGCTCCTTCATCAGGTGCTTTTGGAGGACACAGTTGTAAGACACAGAATTTATAGCAAAAGGTTACAATGTGATATAACTGAAATTATACATTGAAAAATGCCTTGATTATTTGTTGAGTCTGTCATCTGTTAGAGTGACCATGATAGTTTCACTTCTTTCATGTGTAAATCACAAAACTTTTTTTTAAAAGTTACATCCTCAGGTTAACTGTAACAATTGGTGTCAGCCAGATAAGATGTTAAGATGTTGAAGGTGTTAGCCCCCTTTGTTTCCTGTCTGTGCCACCTTGTTTTCCAAACCATTCTCATCCATACACCTCTCCAAGATTTTGAAGCTCCTTGGATGCTGCCTGAACTGCTGTGCTCTTCCAGCACCACTAATCCACCATTTAAATGCGCATAAAGTTAACGAGTCTATAACTGTTGCAGGCAGTGTATTTTACATCCCTACTACTCTCTGAGTAAAGCAGTCACTAGCATTCTTCCATTGATAATGAAAAAGTCCAGGAAATGGAGAGTTAACTTTATAATGAGCCCTTTAGTAGCTGGCTGAAAACATCAATCTGTGAGAAACACATTCCTTGACAAGTGTGACATTTGAACTGGCGATCAGGTATTTGTGTTAATAGCCCCTGTTATCACCCTGCTGAGGCCTGGGATATATTGTATGTTAATGGGAACTGAATAAATTCATTGGGTGTGACATCATTCCAAACATTTGTGCATTATTCTGCAGGTACCTGAACTCCAGTGAAACTCCAGTGAGTGAGATTGGACCCAACTACACACAAGGATTTGTTGAAGTCTCTGATGGATACAACAGAGATTTAGAGAAGATGTGGAGCTATAGGTTTGTACCGTTCCCTCAGATCTCAGAAATGTTACATTTACACTAGATCAGAGAGGTAAGGGTCTACAGTTGTGAAGTAGAAAGAACAAGCTCTTTAGAGGATTCTTTTGAGGGAAGATTTCATAGTGGTTACAGGCCAGAGCAGTTCCTATTGGCAAAGGTGCTGTTGGTATTATCATTAGACTATTAATCCAGAGAGAAAATGAGCTCTGCAGATGCTGGAGAGTCAGAGTTGAAAAGTGTGCCGCAGGCCAGGCAGCATCTGAGGAGCAGAGAGTTGATGTTTTGGGGTATAAGCCCTTCATCAGAAATCAATCCAGAGACCCAGGTAAGTCATAAAGACCTGGATTCAAATCCTGACATGGAAGAATGTGGAATTTTAATTCATTTTTTTTAACAATCTGGAATCAAGAGTCTAACAATAATCATGAAACTATTGTCAATGATCAGGAAAATCTCATCTGGTTCACTAAAGTCCTTTAAAGAAGGAACCTGCTTTCTTTACCTGGTCTGGCCTATGTGTGACTCCAGTCCCTCCACAATGTGGCTGACTCTTAACCACACACTCTGCAATTAATGCTTGCCTCACCAGTGACACTGACATCCCTTGAAGTTCTGCTGACCAGTATTCATTCCTTACCCCTTCACAAAGACGGACAATTTGATCATTATCATGCTGTTGTGTGTGGGAGCTTGCTGTGTGCACTTTGGCTGTGTATGTCCTACATTAAAGCAGTGACTATGTTTCAAAAACTGCCCCGTTGTTGTAAAGTGCCTTGGAACATCCTGAGGCAAAAGAAGGCATTGCAATATTTTCCCTTTATTTCCAAAAAACATCCTTGTTAGCATCAACCTAAATCAGCTTAAGAGAGAGAGATATAAAATACAACCATTGTTCAATTAGTTGTTCATTCCTTTTGGTGACAGGTGTTTGCAATCCTCACAGCATCTTCCTGATTATTAATTCTTCTTGTTTCTTTCTCCAGGGCTAGCTGTGCATCTGGAAAAGTAATAAAACTGAAATGCTCTGGTAAGTGCAAGTGTTCAAAATGGAATCTTTAATGGGCATTGCTTTGATTCATTGTTCTCAAACCGGGGAATGTACATGACCTCAATCAACACTGGAAACTACTAAGGTTTCACCTTTTACATTCTCCTCAAAGTCACATGGCACACTGACCTGGACCTGTACTAACTGTTTCTTCATCATCCCAGGATCAATATCCTGGAATTCCTGACCATCACTGCTGCCCCAAGTATCACAAAGACTCCAGGGGTTCAGTCATACAATCATACAGCACAGAAACAGAACCTTCAGTCCAACCAGTCCATGCCAAACATAGCTGAAAATGTGTTGCTGGAAAAGTGCAGCAGGTCAGGCAGCATCCAAGGAACAGGAGAATCGACGTTTCGGGCACAAGCCCTCCTTCAGGAACATAACCTCAAATGAAACTGGTCCCACCATCTGCTTCTCCTCAAAGAAAATAATAATTGCTTGATGAAGCAATTCTGCCACAAACAGGAACATTGAATTCATTCCCAGCAGAGTATGTAGCAGCAACAATGGCCAGATTAAGATTTTGTTAGTTTTTTTGGGAGAGGTTGCTTATAAAGAGATCCATCTGTGCTTTGAGACAAGGAGGAGCCAGAAAGGAACTGTGTCATTGCAAAATACATTTGACAAACAATATGATGACTCATTAATTTTTGACATTGTCCTTTCATCAGCCAGTCGAGAAAGTTTACACAAAGTTGGCATCATGATGTTTGGAACCTGAAAAGTGTGAGTGTTTCAGGGTGGAAAACCAACCACTTGACATGGAATATTTTTATTCAGGTTTGCATAGGTTTTACAGCAGAGAAACAGTCCATTCCACACAGACTGATCTGTGCTTTGTATGAACCTTCTCCCACTTTACATCATCCCACCATATCAGTGAATGAATGAATTTGTTTTATTGTCACATGTACTCAAATGAGTACAGTGAAAATTTTATGTCACACTTACAGTGCCATCTTTGGTACAAAGGTACTTAGATACAGCTTCTTCAATGCAGCACTTTGTCTGTCTGGATATTCTGGTAGGTTTCAGAGCCCAATCTGAGATGTCTCCCCAGATCTTACCACTTGGTGGTTTACTGTGTCTGCACATAATCCACAGGGACTACCGTGCACTGTTGTTCCTTGAGTATTTTTAAATGCAGTGTTTCTGAGCACCACTAGGTGGCTTACATATGCAGAGTTAGAATGACATTTGATGCAAAGCCAGTAAAACTGAGAACTGTTTTCCCCATTCAAAGGTTTGGGGTGATTCAGGAGAGTGTTTGTTTTTGTTGATTCAGATGCAACTGTATGGCAAATGGTCTTAGAGTTAGTGACATAGTTTTGATTAGTTCTTCCTCAGAAGGGTGAATCTACACCACCATTACTCTGGGAACCATTACTGTCTGTACCCTGCATTACACAGTGAAGCTAAACTTGGTTTGGAGCAGTGTAGCAGCTGCTGGGGTGACTGCAACCAATCTTCACTGCTTCAGTGAGCTTTGTTTGAAAAGCTGTTCTGTTCCTTTCCTGTTAATGGCAGGAAGTCACAGGTGCATATACACAGATGGGTTACAGTAATCATTTTTGATGTCAGCACCTTTTTTTTAAAATTTGTTCACGGGTGTGGGTCTCAATGGCTGGACCAAGATTAATTGTCCATCCCTAATTGTTGTTGAACTGAGTGGCTTGCTAGATCATTTCAGAAGGCAGTCAAGAGTCAATCACATTACTGGGGGTCAGGAGTCACATGTATCTAGACCAGGTAAGGGTTTCCTTCCCTAAAGGACATTAATGAACCAGATAGGTTTTTTTTAGTGACAATTTGGTCACCATTAGAACGGCATTTATATCCAGACATTTAAAAAAATAATGAATGCCTATGATCTTTCCTGGTCCATCCACATTGACACAACAGTCAAAAAAGCACAACAATGCTCCTACTTCCTCAGGAGGCTAAGGAAATTCAGCATGTCCACAGGACTGTTACCAATTTTATTGATGCACCATAGAAAACATCCTATCTGGGTACATCACAGCTTGGTATGGCAACTGCTCTAAGACCATAAGAGACTCCAGGGAGTTGTGAACACAGCCCAGTCCATCACGCAAACCCTCCTTCCAGCCATTGACTCCATCTATACTTCCCACTGCCTTGGAAAAGCAACCAACATCATCAAAGACCCATCCTACTCTGGTTATATTCTCTTCTACCCTCCTCTTCTTCAGGCAGAAGATATAAAAGTGTGAATACATGAACAGGTTCAACAACAGCTTCTTCCACGCCTTTACCAGACTTTTGAACGGACTTCTCAAATGTTAATGCTGATCTCTCTGCACCTTCTCTGAGGCTGTGACACTGTATTCTGCACTCTGTTTTGCTACCTTGATGCATTTTGTATGGTACAATCTGCCTGTATATCATGCAAAACAATACTTTTCACTGTATCTCGGTACGTAAGACCACAATAACTCAATCAATCAATTCACATTTCAAACACTTGCCATGATGGGATTCAAACCAATGCCCACAAATCATCAGTTCTCTAAGTCAATGATATCACCAGTATGATGCTTTTCCTGTATTAGGAATATACACTCCGTAGGATATCAGGGATGGGAATCCAAGACTAATGACCAGAGAGATATTGAAGTAATCTTAAAAAGCTACCAATATTCTAACTGAGTTACAATAACTCAGTACAGACCAAAGATTTCACCTGGGATCTTCCTTAGCTCTTATAGTCTACACCATGTAGAAAGTCTGTTAGTTCATTAAAACTCTGGAGCAAATTAGGGCTGTTTGCAAGTCAGGTATTATAAGCAGATACCACAGAATCCCTACAGTGTGGAAAAAGGCCATTTGGCCCATCAAGTCCATACCAACCCTCCAAAGAGTAACCTACTCAGACCCATTCCCATATTACTTTACATTTACCCCTGACACATACACCTAACCTACATATCCCTGAACACCATGGGCAATTTAGCATGGCCATTTCACCTGACCTGCACATCTTTGGACCATGGAGCACCCGGAGGAAACCCATGCAGACACTGGGAGGCTGGAATCGAACCTGGGTCCCTGGCGCTGAGAGGCAGCAGTGCTAACCACTGAGCCACCATGTCACCCCATGGTGTTTTCTCATAGTATCATCCCACATTAGCCTCATTAGCTGTCTACCCCACTCCAAAGTGCTCCTCTCGACCAAAACTAACTGGATTCTACCACTTACCATAGCTGGATGAAATCACCATGGTGCAAACCCTAAATAAATTGGTGTCTCTGGTGGCACCAGTTGAGAAGTTTATACCTGGTCAAGCATTGGCAGTCCAGAGTTGCCGATTTCTGTTGACAAAGGACGCAAACCAATGCTTCTCACAGCACCAAGGTTGATGTTTACTAGCACATAACTACCCCATTTGCCATTTAATTGCCAGGCTACACATCTCACCAGTACATGTGTACATAACATCATGCAGCCCTCTCCCCAGTGACCACTTTAGCCCAGCATCTGATCATTCTTCACTGGGGGGCTATCACATTTAGGGAAACCTTCAAGCAACGCAAAGGAAACCCTCCCACACACACGGGGAGAACGTGCAAACTCCACACAGACAGTCACCTGAGGCTGGAATTGAACCGGGGTCCCTGGTGCTATGAGGCAGCAGTGCTAACCACTGAGCCTTCATGCCACCCATTTTTTGCTCCCTTCACCCAGCCCCTTCTCCACCGCTTCAACTGAGCACCCGCCCACACCATTTGCCTCTGGGCTGTTAGAAACACCCTCCTTTGCACACGCACAATCTCTAACTGCAACAACCTGTCGCAGTCAAAACAGTCGGCTCTCATCCCAAGTACAAACAGTCTGCTATTGAGCCAATTGGCATTCAGGAACTCTAACTGTGATATATTTGCTTCGGCAATAGCGCTCCTAACTTCTGATTTCTGTATTCAAGTCCCACTTCAGGACTTGGGCACAAAGGTCAAAGCTGACAGCCCCAGCTGAGTGTGTGCTGCCTATTCAGAGATGCTGTCTTTTGAATGAGGAGTTAAGCTGTGGCTTTGTCTCTCTATTGAGGGGATGGAAAAAAAATCCATTGTGGTATTTTGAAGAAGAGTGTGGGTGTCCCAACCAATATTTATCCTTCAATGAGTATCACAAGAATAGGTTATCAGGTCATGGTTGTGTTGTGGGATCTTGCTGTGTGTGAATTGACAGCTGCATTTCCAACAATATAGCAGGGACTATGTTTCATAAGTACTTCATTGATTCTAAAGTGTTTTGAGGTGTCAAGCAATTGTGAACAGCTCTATCTAAATCCGACTTCTATCATCTTTCATTTGCTCTGTCTCTCAACATGAAGCCTGTGGAGAGAAGCATGACTTTTCCATGATCATCGGGGGACAGGAAGCTGAAAAGGGGAACTGGCCCTGGCAGGTCACACTGTACAATAACTACCAACACATGTGTGGAGGCTCCATCATTGACGGATACTGGATCATAACTGCAGCACACTGTTTACACAGGTACATCATCCATCAGCACAGAAGATAAAAGTTAAGCAATATTGTACGGATCATTTATGTCTCAGTCCATATTCTGGTGGAGGGAGTTGATGGTTAAGGGTTTCGCCTTGCTATTCCCGGGCATAATGGAAATGCCTGTATAATATTGATAAACTTCAACATCCCCCACCCACTCCCCTGTGGATCACAACACGCGATTGCATAACTATAATGATTGCCTTCACACACATCATTTATTTTGTATAATTATTGACAATACAGCTTGTTTTCACCCAGATGTGTTGTTCTCTCTGCTGCAGTTCTTATAGGGTTATTATGAATGAACTCTGTAGATTGTTTAATGTCTTGCACTGATCAAATAGACTCTGCTGAGTAAATAGACGGTTTGCTCTGAACAGACCTCACTCTGAGGACACTCTAAGCCCTTCCTCACCTCCAGTTCAATGCCTGAGTAGACGTTACGAGCAGATATGTGTTTCAATGGACAAAATATATCTTTTTCAAGTTTAAATGCAAGAGATTTGAGTATTGAGAAATGGAACCACTCTGTCATTTCATAGGAATATCAATGCATTTTTTTTTCATCTAAGATACAATCCAAAAGATGAGAAATCCTTCATTTCTCTTCCTCAGTGGTGTACCCTCATGCCAATACCATAGGATCAATCTGTATTTTGGATGTAGGTTTGCTCGCTGAGCTTTCAAATATTTTCTTTTTTATTGCATATTTATTCTGAGCCAGAATGACTCCTTTGATGTAAAATCTGTATGTTCTTTTTCAACCCTTTATGAGTATATTCTGTTTGGGAAGATGTGTCTTCTCTCGCCATTTAAGTATCCATACCCAATTAAATAATTTAGCAGCAAGCTTTTGTGAGTTTAAAAATAAATAGTTATTTACTCTCACACAATTAGCAACCTTGCACATCTTAATTCTCAAACATGCTCACAAAGGTCAGATATAAATTCCAGTTAATTCAGCTTCTGGCTTCTTCCGTAGATTTGATTCTTTAAAGTTGAGGCAAAGACCTTATAAAGTGCAGGTTTCCTGCAGTTGGGGATGGTCCTCAATGACTGTGCTGGCTCTCATCCACAGACTGTTCTGAATTAATCTGTTAGACACACGGAGAAAATATGATTGCCTCACCATGTGGCTTTTCACAACTTCTTGGTCTTTTCCAAATGAGGTGTGCTGTTTATGCTCTTCCAAACCCTGTGTTGCAGGGTTGATATTTCTGAAATGCACCCTCTTCTCCGCAGATGGAGGAGGCCATCATGATATAGTGGGAGACACTGACCAATACTGACTGCAGTAAACCATGACACATACTGTAATTTCTCCACAGTATAAAACTCCCCTCAATTTTAAAGAACGAAATCCAAGACAAAAAAGAAAGAGACTGTATTAACTATACTCCTCATCTGATTTTTTTGAGTGTTTTGGAGAATTAGCATATTGTTAATCCATCTGTCACAAATTGAATTTTGATCTTTTGTCCAGTATGAAACTGAGCAACATATCCTTAAACAAAGAGATGTGTGAATTGCCCAGATAGTGATAAGTTAACATTACCTGTGTGATGTTGTCTGATTAGGGTATTTGCCAAAAACTTGATACTTGCCTGTGGCTCAAATAGGACAAAGTGAGGACTGCAGATGCTGGAGATCAGAGCTGAAAATGTGTTGCTGGAAAAGCGCAGCAGGTCAGGCAGCATCCTGCTCCTTGGATGCTGCCTGACCTGCTGCACTTTTCCAACAACACATTTTCAGCTCTGTGGCTCAAATACCAAAGGTCCCATGATTTGTAGCAGCCATTTTAATAGCTTGTCTGTATCCAACCTTTGATGGTATTATCTAAAAGTTATGGCTTTCCTCTCCTGGGTATGACACTACAGATGTTACAGTTCACACCCTGTAAAGTCCAATGTCTCGAAACTCGAACCCATTTCAAATAGATCCTAGCAGAGATTTCTTCTTACCATGCTGGGCTGCTGGTAGATGCAGATTGCACTGTCAAAGCCCTGAGTTAATAACTGAAAATTAAAAACTGAAATTGATAGGTTATCAATAGGTAGGGTCACGGAGTCAAAGTGGAGAAGTGGAGTTAAGAAGCAGATCAGCCTTGATTGGTGGCACATGTTTAAAGGGCAGAATGGCCTCCGTGCTTGGCTACATTCCCTTCATCTGACTGCTGGAGAATTCCAGCACCGATTGGTGCTAGACTCTGGAATCCCCTCCCTAAATCTCTCTGCCTCTCCACTTGCCATTTTTTTCCAGATGTTCTGTAAAATCTGTCTCACTGGCCCCGAGTGCAAACATCACCTTCTCTGGCTTACTGTCAAATAGTGGCTGCTGATTGTTCCAGTGCAGCACATTGAGCTGTTTTATCACCTGCTGCAGAAGTTGTTGTAAACTGATAAAATTCAAGCAGGTTCAATGCAGGAAGGTTGTTTCTGATCACTGGGAAATCACTGAAATAGGCCATTCAGGACTAAAGTGAGAAGGAATCTTTTCACTCAGAAAGTGTTGAGCCTGAGGAATTTTCTGCCACTGCAAGTTGTTGAGGCCAAAACATTGAATGTTTTCAAGAAGGAGATAGATATTGAGTCACAGAGTCATACAGCATGGAAACAAACCCTTTAATCTAATCAGTCCATGCTGAACATAATCCCAAACTCAACCAGTCCCACCTGCCTGCTCTTGGCCCATATCCCTCCAAGCCTTTCCTGCTCATGTACTTATTTAAATGTTCTTTAAATGTTCTAATTGTACTCAACCACATCCACCACTTCCTCATAAAGTTCTTTCCACACACAAACCACGCTCTGTAAAACATTTGCCCCTCAGGTCTCTTTTAAATCTCTCTCCTCTCACTTAAAAATATGCCCCCTGGTCTTGAAATCCCCCACTCTAGGGAAAAGACATTTACCACAGGGCTACAAAGATCAAAGGTTATGGGGAGAAGTCGGGAACAGCGGACTGATTTGGGTGATCATATTGAATGACGAAGCAGGCTGGAAGGGCCGAATGGCCTACTCCTGCTCCTATTTTCTGTGTTTCCATGTTCCTTTGAGAGGTGCAGGGCAGCTCACCCATCCCTTTCTGTTTCAGGTCACCCCATCCCTACAGCTGGTTGGTGTATGCTGGCGTTCTGGATAGACAGACCATCTTGTTCAGCAGTGTCACCAGCTACTCAGTTGAGAAAATCATCTACCATGATGACTATGATGATGATACGCATGACTCCGACATTGCCCTCATGAAGCTAAAAAAGCCAGTGGAATTTTCAGGTATGAATGTTTGTTTAATTTGGACATGCAGATGGTTCCTTCCTCTGCTAGAATCTGTACAATGTATTCCCAGAAAATGTCGGCAGAGGCAAATTGGTTTCCCTTTGCCTTTGACCCAGTTCTCTGGCCTCTACCTTCCCCAGAAGCTTTGGTGGGTTGTGGGATCTTTCATCACAACCAGCTTTCCTGCACTCCTCCTTCATAGCTGAGCCAAGGCACCAGTTACATTGTACTCAACTGTGGTGAGATCAGTTGCTCAACCATGGTAGGCATCACATAGGAGTCTGGTCCCATTGTCTCTAGTCAGAGATTTTCCAGCAGTGACTGGCTTGCAATAAACTTGGTGGACAGATGGAATTTAATACGCTCCAACGAGGCACGTTTGAGGGGGGCATTTAGTCAGGGGATCATTGCACCATCTTGCTGCTCTGCCCTGATTAAGTCTAGCAAAGGGGTGTTCATTCATAGATGGCCTTCCTGTCCTGCAGCAGTCTGAGGCCATGAGTATCATCCTTTAATTTACCCAGCGACAAAGCAGGAAGCTTGTTATGACGGAAGCCCAAAAATGCAAACTCTGTGAACGTTGTTTCCAGCTTCTGTTTTTTGTTTGGTGGGTGGGTTTCACCTCAGGTGCTCAGTATGAATGGGTAGGTTTGTGTCAATCTATAACAAGCAGTGGTGAGTCTCTGATGAGGCAGATTTGAAGATCACAGTCAGCACTTTGTGCAGCACAGACTCTACAGACTTTGCAGTACTACAAAAAGCAGTAAGGACCTGGTGTGTGCGATAGTTGGCTTGGGAGGGTAGGGGGGAGACGAGTCAAGTTTGAACTGGGTTGAGATGTCCCCCGGTGCAATTCCCACTCAAGAGAAACACACATGAAACAGGGAAAAAAAAACTGCACGACAACCAAATTTGATAAAAATGCAAACACAGCAGCTATATTGCTGAATGTCCCCACAGAATAGCAAGGTTTTAAATTTCTCTCACACAGCAGATGTGTTCATAAAAGGCAGGAGCATCAGAATGTTTACGATCAAACTCCCTCACGTGAGTTACAGACTCGAATTTAAATACTTTAAGCAGAAGAAATGGTGACTTATTGACAAGCCCCTCTTGCTTTGGTTTGAGTACAGGAGTAGTGACCCCTTGTTTCAATTGCTTAGCAGCTTTGTCAGTCTGCAGCTGCAGTACTGTGTGCAGTGATGGTCTCCTTATCTCAAGAAAAACGATATTGTCATAGAGAGAGTGCCATGAAGGGTAAACCAGACTGGTTCCCAGGATAGTAGGACTGTCTGACAAAGAGAGATTGAATAAACTGGGTCTGTATTCTCCAGAGTTGCAAAGAATAAGAAATGATCTCGTTGAAATTTAGAGATAAAAAGGGTAGATGCGGGTAAGAAGTTTCCCTCTTATTGGGGAATTTCAAACTGGGGTGGGGGGGCACAATTTAAAAATAAGACGGTTGGCACTTCATTCTGAAAAGAGAAGAATGTTTTGTTGTTCAGAGGGTTGTGAATCTTTGGAATCCTCTACCCCATAGGCCTGAGGAAAGTCAGTCAATATAATACAATACAGCACGGGAACAAACCATTTGGCCCACCAAGCTTACACCTATTCCCAGTCCTTACTTAAACCCCGCTCTCTATTGCCCTTATGCAGTTTCTATCTCTCTGTTCGCCTCCCATTCATGTGTCTATCAAATTACTCCTTGAATGTTGCTAATGTCCCTGCTTCCACATCTTCACTGGCAGTATGTTCAGATTCAGAAAACTTTTCCCTACACTTCTCCCATAAACGTTCCCCCTCTCTTCTTGGTCTGGTGCCCTCTTGTAGTTGACCTTTCCACTCTAGGGTAAAGCTTCTGTCTAACCATCCCTATCTGTGACTCTCATAATTTTGTAGACCTCTACCATGTCACCCCTCAGCCTCCATCTTTCCAATGAAAACAATCCAAGATTATCCAACCTCTCCTCATAACTAAAACTCTCCAGACCAGGCAATACCCTGGTAAACCTTCCCTGCACCCTCTCCAAAGCACACAATATTCCAAATGTGGCCCTATGAACAGGAGGCAAACAGAGAGATAGAAACTGCACAAGAGCAATAGAGAGCGGTTTTAAATAAGACCTGGCAATAGGTGTAGGCTTGGTGGGCCAAAGGGCTTGTCCTGTGCTGTATTGTGTTGTACAGCTGTAACATAATTTGCCAACTTTTATATTTGATGACCCGGCAGAAGAAGGCAAGCTATGCTGTGTGCCATCTTGACCATTTTATCCACATGTTTCAGGGATCTATGGACCCTTATGCAAGTCCAATGTCTTTGAGTATGCTTAAATTAGAGAGTGAAAGATTTCTGATTAGCAATGAAGTACACAGTTATCGGAATAGGGTGGGTAACAGGCATTGAAGTGTTTGATCAACCATGATTATACTGAATGGCTGGGTGGGCTTGATGGGCTGAATGGCCTATCATGCTCTTCTAGATTAGAGTGGTGCGAAAAGTACAGCAGTTCAGGCAGCATTAGAGGAGCAGGAAAACCGACGTTTCGGGCAAAAGCCCTTCATCAGGAATAGAGGCAGAGTGCCTGCAGGGTGGAGAGATAAATGAGAGGAGGGTGGGGGTGGGGAGAAAGTAGCATAGAGTACAATGGGTGAGTGGGGGAGGGGATGGAGGTGATAGGTCAGGGAGGAGGGTGGAGTGAATAGATGGAAAGGAAGATAGGCCGGTAGGACAAGTCATGGGGACAGTGCTGAGCTGGAAGTTTGGAACTGGGGTGAGGTGGGAGAAGGGGAAATGAGGAAACTGGTAAAGTCCACATTGATGCCCTGGGGTTGAAGTGTTCCAAGGTGGAAGATGAGGAGATCTTCCTCCAGGCATCTGGTGGTGAGGGAGCAGTGGTGAAGGAGGCCCAGGACCTCCATGTCCTCAGCTGAGTGGGAGGGGGAGTTGAAATGTTGGGCCACAGGGCAGTGTGGTTGATTGGTGCGGATATCCCAGAGATGGTCCCTAAAGCGCTCTGCTAGGAGGCGTCCAGTCTCCCGAATGTAGAGGAGACTGCACTGGGAGCAACGGATACAATAAATTATATTGGTGGATGTGCAGGTAAAACTTTGATGGATGTGGAAGGCTCCTTTGGGGCCTTGGATGGAGGTGAGGGAGAAGGTGTGGGCGCAGGTTTTGTAATTCCTGCGGTGGCAGGGGAAGGTGCCAGGACGGGAGGGTAGGTTGTTGGGGGGCGTGGATCTGACCAGGTAGTCACGGAGGGAATGGTCTTTGTGGAAGGCGGAAAGGGGTGGGGAGGGAAATATATCCCTGGTGGTGGGGTCCGTTTGGAGATGGCAGAAATGTCGTTGGATGATTTGGTTTATGTAAAGGTTGGTAGGGTGGAAGGTGAGCACCAGGGGGGTTCTGTCCATGTTACAGTTGAAGGGTGTGGTCTGAGGGCGGAGGTGCAGGATGTGGATGAGATGTGATGGAGGGCATTTTTAACCACGTGGAAAGGGAAATTGCGGTTTCTAAAGAAGGAGGCCATCTGGTGTGTTCTGTGATGGAACTGGTCCTCCTGGGAGCAGATACGGCCGAGGCGGAGGAATTGGGAATACGGGATGGCATTTTTGCAGGTGGTAGGGTGGGAAGAGGTGTAATCCAGGTAGTTGTGGGACTCTGTGGGTTTGTAAAAAATGTCAGTGTCAAGTCGGTCGTCACTAATGGAGATAGAGAGGTCCAGGAAGGGGAGGGAGGTGTCAGAGACAGTCCAGGTAAATTTAAGGTCAGGGTGGAATGTGTTGGTGAAGTTGATGAATTGCTCAACCTCCTTGCGGGAGCACGAGATGGCACCAATGTAGTCATCAATATAGAGGAGGAAGAGGTGGGGAGTGGTGCCAGTGTAACTACAGAAGATGGACTGTTCTATGTAGCCAACAAAGAGACAGGCATAGCTGGGGCCCATACAGGTGCCCATGGCTACCCCTTTGGTCTGGAGGAAGTGGGAGGATTCGAAGGAGAAATTGTTAAGGGTGAGGACCAGTTCGGCCAAACGAATGAGAGTCTCGGTGGAAGGGTACTGGTGGGGACGTCGGGAGATGAAGAAACGGAGGGCTTGGAGGCCCTGGTCATGGCAGATGGAGGGATTGGATATCCATGGTGAAGATGGGGGCCAGGGAAACTGAAGTCTTGGAGGAGGTGGAGGGCATGGGTGATGTCCCAAATGTATGTGGGGAGTTCCTGGACTAGGGGGGATAGGACAGTGTCATGCTCTTCTGTTCCTACACGTTTCCATCAGCAACATCATCCTGCCTTTTTCTCTCATATAGGCTGGGGTCCATTTCTTTCTTTATTTCAGATTCCCAGTCTGATCGCCACATTGCTCCTCTTTTACAGATACAGTCAGAGCAGTCTGCCTGCCAGGATACAATCAACAGATAACACCAGGCAAACAGTGTTGGATAACTGGCTGGGGTCATGCAAAACTAGATGCCTGTAAGTGTGAGAGGCACCATGCACAGATTGTTTACAACGTAGGGGAATCTTTGGACATGGCTCACTCATTGCTGATTGTGTCTTCCAGATCAAACAGAAAATATTTTAAAGGAAGCTTCTGTCCCAATCATAAGCACCGAGCTGTGTAACAGCAGCTGCATGTACAATGGTGCCATAACTTCCAGGATGTTCTGCGCAGGTTATAAGGAGGGCAAAGTTGATGCATGCCAGGTAAGTTGAGTTCATTGACCATGGACTGGAAATTATTTCAATACCATCGAGTTACGTCAGATGCTGGAAATCTGGAATAAGAGAATGCTGATGAAGTTGAGCAGGTCTGGCAGCATCCATGCAGTCAATTAATCTTTTACAGTCCAATATGGCTCCCCCTCAGAACTTCAGTTTTCAGTTGCAAATGTTGAGCAGTACAAGTTGAAATGTCTTTGTTGATTCATTTCAAGATTAAGCCTGGAATATGAGCGCCAAAATTAGCAATCAACTCAGTTTAAAAACAGAAAGTGCTGGAGAAACTCAACAGGTCTGACAACCTGTACGTAGAGAAGAAAGTTGACGTTTTAAATCCGATATCTTCAGAAGTGATGAAGTCAAAGTGTTAACTCTGTGCCTGTCTCCACATACACTACCTGACCCACTGGGTCTCTCCAGCACTTGCGTTTTTATTTGAAAATTACTTGGCTTCTCATTCTCGTCACGTGAATCTGTTAATCTAAGTTATTTGCTCTGACATTAGTGGGTGGAATGTTTGTCTCTGTGTGGGTTAGAGGTTTTTGAGTTCTTCTGAGCATTAGGTTCCATATAGAGTGGCTATAGTCCTTATTGGATCATGAAACATACGTAGCCCAGGTAGACTACCAAGAAACATATTGTACCTGAGACAGAAGTAGTTCCTCCTATACTGCCCTGTTTTGTGACCTTAACTCAAATGCTGGTCCCCCCCCCCTACCATTGCAGTTTGTTCTTCCATTTCTCACATCTCTGAGTGAGACTGACCATTTGCATTCATTTGGGGATAGTTTCTGCAGCCACCCACAAGCCCTTCACATTCCCCTCTGAGCCATGCACACACCATCCTGAATTTGAATCATCTCACCATTCCTTCAGTGTAACTCTTCCCCTTAATAGTTTTGTAGATTTGCCTGCTCCACCACCCACTTAGCAAAGGCATAGAGGGACAGGCAATAAGTACTGGCTTAGCCACCGACACATGCATCCCATGAACAAATAGATTAAACAAAAGGGATTTACTGAGCAATGACTGTGAATATATCTTGCAGGGAGACAGTGGTGGCCCTTTGGTGTGCGAGAACGTCCAAGCTTGGCAGTTGACTGGAGTAGTGAGTTGGGGCATTGGTTGTGCTGAAGCCAATCACCCAGGAGTTTACACAAAAGTGTCTGAGTTCCTGGATTGGATATACAGCACTATTGAGGTAAGCAATCCACTTTGAGAGAATTCAAGGGCAATGTTATTGCTCTTGTCCTTCATTAATAATAGTCACAAGGAGAAAGTGAAGACTGCAGATGCTGGAGATCAGAGTCAAGAGTGTGGTGCCAGAAAAGCACAGCAGGTCAGGCAGCATCTGAGGAGCAAGAGAATCAACGTTTCGGGTTTCAGGTTCCTGAAACGTAGATCCTCCTGCTCCTCGGACGCTGCCTGACCTTTTCCAGCAACACACTCTCGACATTATTAATAGTCACGCCCAGTACATCTCTATCCTCTCAATCCATCTATCTTTCAAAATGGCTGGGATTGAACAAGCTTTCTAATTTATTATCCATCACTTAAAACCTACCTTTTTAAAAGAAGTATAAAGTGGCCCTGACTGTTTCGCATCTGCATTAATATCAATTGCAAAAATTGTCAGGAATCAAGTCTAAGCTTTGTGTGTACTTTGGGAAAAATCTTATGGTTATTTGCTAGTTTGTTCTGGTATAAAAATGCAAAGACATATAAAAGTGGAAAACAGCTCATTAATGAAAAGTAAAATATTCACTTGCTACAAAATTAAACAAAAACAGAAAGTGCTGGACAGGTCTGGCAAATTCTGTGGAGCGGAGAACACAGAGAGCATTTCAGGTTCAGTGTGAGGTTTGAAGAGGTATCACACCAAACTCAAAATGCTAACTCTGTTTCTCCCTCTGCAGACATTGCCAAAATACATACACACACACACACACACACACTAGCATATGGTAACACAACTATTATGCTGCTGGTCTGGTAATCCAGAGGAACTAATGAGAGTTGGAAATGGGAGTTCATGATCCCACCATGACAAATGATTCTGGAATAAATCCATCAGAACTGATGACTGTCAAGTTGCCAAGATTGCCATTAAAAAACCATATGTGATAGGGCTATCCTAACCTAACACTTATCCTAAACCTAACCCTAACTCTAACCTTAACCTAACGCTTATTCCATCTCTGACCCTAACCTTATCTAATTCTCTAATGTCCTTTCTCAGCCTGTTCAATTAGTGAAGTTTTTTAAAAGAACAGTAAATGGTGGATGCTCTCAGCAGGTTCAGCAGCTTCTGTGAGAGACAGAGTTAAAATTTCACATCTGTGATCTTCCATCAGAAAAATATTAGAAAAATGGGAAAATATTAGAAACAAAATAGGATTTGAGCTTGGGGTGGACTGGATAAGGACATAATGGAAGATCCATGATGGGTAAAAGCCAGGAGAGATTGAATGATAGAAAAGTTAGTCTTCCAGAATCAAAGAGAATGGAGATGGGGCAAGAAAAGACACAAACATTCTGAGGTTTGCTGCTCACTACAGTTATTAATAACCTGGAGCCTCTATGTGAGCGCAGCATCTGAAGGGACCTCACAAGCTCCTCAGTTATGCTCAAGAAGTCAGCTCTGCATTTCTGTAATAAGTGACGAAGTGTCAGAATTAAACTAAAGTCCAGACTGGAAAATTCAGTGTTTTTTTTAGCTTCACAAAGGTGACCTCACAGTCAAGAGCTTTGCTGAGTTAAACTGACCGTCTCACATACGGGGACAATCATGTTCACAGGGACACACCCATTATAAATGGTGGGGACATAACCTGATTTAAATAGACTTGCACATATGTGCACCCAAACCGTGGCTTTCGACAAGCTATTGGACCATGACTGGCTTCACAACTAAGCTGAGACATGTCTTGACCGACATCCACTTCTGTACATTCTCTATTAGAAAGCCTGGGATAGTGAACATAGACGTATTGCCTCTCTCCTAATCCATGAGTAGTGAAGCTAATTTTAACAACCACCATGACCTTCCATTCAGTCAAAATTAATCTAGACAATTATCTGTTTTTGAAGGCAAAGGTTTTGCTAATGACTGTCACAAGCCCAGTAAACCAACCAAACAGTTTACTCCTAGTACAATCTGATAAAGACTATTAACCCTGAATAATTGACCAGCTTTAACCATAATTGATTAAATAGACCAGCAAAACAATCAATAGCTACACAGGTAGGGGAGGTGGATGTGGATGAGGTGCTGACCAGTTATGAATCCGTTGATTGGTGGAGTTGGCTCAGGGCTGAGTGGCCTCCTTCTGTCCCTGCATCGCTTATGGAGGAATAAAAACCTTGATTGTGTATTCTGTTCCCCCTTTTAGCATTTGGATACCTCCGCCTTTTAGAAAAGATTCTCAAGTCTTCTAAACACCATGAGGGAGGTAATGCATTGAAGAAGACAAGCCAGTGACTCCGAGAAAGCTGAAGGGCTCACACAGATGCTGTTCCCTGACTTTAAGATCTGGAGAAACTGCATGGATTATTTTCTCACTATGAGAAAAAGAAGAAACAAAATATGACCTTAACCTCACTGAGTGAGATAAATTGTGTATGTGTTTTGTTTTTAAACTGTGTCCAGTAATCTGGTTTTCCCATAATGGGAAATTAGAGTTCACAACGCAGTCAGTTACAACCTCCAAGACTAACTCCATTCTTAAAAAAAAACTGTTCTTCACACAATTAAAACCCATTAAATTAACAAGGTTTGATACGTGTTACTTGCATGAGTCTAAGCACTTTGACATTCACCACATCAAAAATCAAAAATTAAAAGACATTTTTTGCAAACTTCACAAATTTACTGTCTGGGGGTCTTTCTCTGTTTGCAGTACAAATCTTTGAGAATGTTATGGACAAGACAGATGTGGCATGGCCATCCTTAATAACTACATGGTAATGTGAAACCACACCAGTTGGTATTGTGGCCAAATACTTTGGCTTTAAGAACCTCTGAATTTTTTGTGAGCATTTTACTTTGTTCACATGTATCAGAGCAGAGTTTTTGCTGCAGAAGTCTGGTGCCAAAGCACTGTGTTTTTAACCCCACTGTGGATGGAAAAGGTGGAATGTGTTAAACGTATATCCATTGGAGTTTAGAAGAATGAGGTCTTATCTTATTGGAACATATGAGATCTTGAGGGAACTGAATAAGGTCGATATCCAGAATATGTTTCCTTTTTTGAGGATGACTGAAATTCAAAAACATAATTTAAGATTAAGAGGTGTTCCTTTGAAGCCAGACATGAGGAGAATTATTTTTCTCTAAAGGGGACATCTGGTAGTCATCTGATAGAACAAGAGAGATATAGGCCTCTTATGCATCCCTGAGTTTCAGACCTCCACTACTAATGACCATGCCATCAGATGCAGAGGTTAATGCTCCCTATTTCCAAGCGTATTTCTCTCTATTTCTCGTTCCTCCTTTGAAATGCTCATACTTTTTGTTCATATTTTTGATCACCAGACCTAATAACTCTTTACAAGAGCTCTCTGCTTTGGAAGGCAATGGAAATGGGGTCAGTGAATGCTTTTAAGACAGAAGTGTGTCAATTCTTGATAGAAAGGTGAGATGGGAATATGGAATTCAAAACACAACTATTGATCTTATTGAATGTCAAGGCAGGCTCAAGGAGATCGATGGCCTACTACTGCTGCCTTTTCATATGTCCATTGCTCAATGTCAATTTATTTCTGATTGTGTTCCTGTAACATTTTAATATATTAAGGGTTTTCTAATGGTTAAATATACATGTATATTTAGAGTGGCGATGAACTGGAACTCGCTGTTTATGAGGGGATTATAATAAAGATGATCATTGGTTTCCAAGGGAAGATGGATGTGTACCACAGAGACATAAACGTGCAGTGCCACAGGAGAATCTGACTGACTGGGGAGCTCTTCAAAGAGCTCAACAAATGGCAATCTTCCGTTTTGCAATGACTCTATAATTCCATTAAAATGTAAATTGTTACAGGCATAATGAAAACATTCAAAGAGATAAACATTAAAAAATACAAGATTTAGTCATGAATTCCAGAAAAGATGTTCAGAATATATTAATATTTAAAGATAGTAACCAAAAATTTTAAAATGTAATTTTTGCCAAAAAACCTGTTGGAGGTGTGCCAGTCACTAAATCAATAGGCCTCCTGTCCAGTCAATGCATGAACTTCCCAGGAAATGGCACAAATTCATTAAATCCCACTTCCCAAGCATTGCCTTCTCTCTAATCTTTGATCCTCCCTCAAAATGCTTCATTAAACTGTTTTACTCAAATTTTCAATTACCTGCCCTAAACTTCCTTACTGGAATTCCACCTTGGAAGGCTGTGGAATCAGGGGCATTGACTCATTCTAAAAGAGAGGGGAATAGATTCTTGGTGGTAAATGTTATAGGGGGTAAATGGGAATGGGCAATTTGAAGTCCAAGCTGCACTTATTTCCCTGATTGAACTTTGTTTTGTATACTGCTTGCCTTTGGAATACAAATAAATTGTTTTTCTGATTAAACTGTTCCTTTATTCATTCTCACGAGCCTTCTGTGCGTCGATTTATCTTTTAATGTTCTCTGGCACTGATGCAGATACACCAATCCCACACTCCCAACTCCAAGTCACTAGCACTACTGCCTCACAGTGCCAGGGAGCCAGGTTCAATTCCAGCCTCTGGATACTGTTTGTGTAGAGTTTGAACATCCTCCTCGTGATTGCATGGGTTTCCCCATGTGCTCCAGTTTCCCCCACAATCCAAAGATGTGCAGGTTAGGTGGATCTGCCATGGGAAATGTGGGGATAGGGTGGGGGTGGGTCTGGGTGGGATGCTCTTTGGAGGGTTGGTATGGACTCAACGGACTGAATGGTCTGCTTCCACACAGCAGGGATTCTATGATTCTATGAGCTCACAGACTGTTGCAAAGGTAGAGTGGGAGAATTAGTACTGCAGAATTAAGGGAGAGAGATAAAGAGAGAAGGGGAGGGAAAACATGGAAACAGAGGAAAGGGGGAATGGAAAGAAAGATTTTCAAAGAATAAGAGGCAATTTGATTAAAACATATCAGATCCTGATGACGCCTCTCAGGATGAATGGGTAAAGGATGTCTCCTTATGTGGGAGAATCTCAAACCAGAGGTCACTGTTTAAAAACAAAATGTTGACCAATTCAGACAGGGTTAAATTTAAATGTTTTCTTGCAGAAGATCATGAGTCTTTAGAATTTTCATCCTCTAAAGGTGTTGAGAGAAATGTCTTTGAGACAAAGACAAAGACCTGTAGTTTCTTGGTAAACAAAGGGGTTAAATGTTAATGAGACAGGACAGAATGACAGATTTGAAGTTACAACCAAATCAGCCATGATCCTTTTGAATGATAGAGCAAGATGAAGGTGCCAAGTGACCTACTGCTGCTCCTGGCTCATATGTCCACTCAATCCATTCACAAAGCTTCTCAAAAAGATTCACAGTTTGTCTCTGTTGGCTTAATATTCAGAATGATGGAATCATTCACTTTATGTGAGATCGAGTCAGCAAATTGTAAGCATGAAGGAAAGAAACAAGGTTGGTGGGGATAATGCGGGACTGTCAGAGTTGAGTAAGATGATCAGATTGGCAGAGGAGACTTGAAGGCTTAGTTCCCATTTCCACTGATGTTCTAAGCAGTTTGGACCGACAGTGTCAGATAGGAGCCCTGTGAGTCGGTGCATGCTTAACACTGACTTGACAAAGGGGATTTTGCTATAATAGTCCAGCCTGAATTGAAGTAATTTAAACTAAATATGGAAGAATTGTTTTCTTACACACTACATTTTTCTTTGCTGCCTCTTGGTCATTGCATTCATTATGTTAGACTCTGGGGTTCAGTCAGTGGTGTAGTCATTTGATGGCTCCTCCCCTGTAAGTACATTGACTACACTTTGTTTCTGGTGTTTCAAAGCTAGCTGGAGTGGTGTGTTCTGATACATGTCCTCGGCTTTCAGATTGGCACCTTCCCTGATCAGCCTCTTCACAATAGCAGCATTCCCATTCAGCACAGCCAAGTGCAGTGGGGTCCACCTGAACCTATTGGCAACATTCACATTGGCTTTATGGTCAAGTAGCTTCACTAGACAGCAGAGTCTGCCCTTGTGTGCAGCAAGATGGAGGGGGGTCCACCCTGACACATCCGTGGCATCAGGATTGGCGCCACTGACTAGGAGCTCTGAGACAACATCATTGTGGTTGTAGTATGTCGCCAAGTGCAAAGCGGTCCACTCTCTGTCACCACCAACATCAACATCTGAGAAATTCTCAATTAGCAAGTGGATGGTTGTGATCTGTCCCTTCATAGAGGCAAGGTGCAGGGCTGTCCAATTCTGTAAGGACCTTTGGTTGATATTCACTCCATGTTTCAGGAGATATCTACAGATCCCCGTGTGGCCGTTCAGAGCTGACAAGTGCAAAGGGCTGAAGTGAGAATGGTCCAGGCAGTTAACGTCAGCTCCACTGTTCACCAATAGCCTGACAACTCTGAAGAAACCCCTTTCAGCAGCCAAATGGATCGGTGTCTTGAAGCCAACCTGTATTTTGTTTAAATTAGCTCCTTGTCCAATCAGAAGCTTGGCGATGCTGTAATTGCCGTGATAGGCTGCAATGTGTAGAGCGGTGCGGTTGTCCCTGTCCTGTAGATCGACACTGGCCTGGCGTGTGAAGAGAATTCGGACAATATTTTCATGGGCATTCTGCGATGCCATGTGGAGTGGAGACCACCCATCATGCTCCCTGATGTTGACGTCAGCGTTTTTGTCCAACAGCAGCCGAGCAATTCGGTCATCCCCATTCTGAGATGCAAAATGCAGAGGTCCCCAGTTGTCCTCATCTGTGAGGTTCACATCAGCTCCCTCTTCAATAAGTAACTTGGAGATATCCTCACACCCATGCTGTACGGCTATAATCAGAGGTGTCAACCCTCTGGAGGTTTGAGCATTGACAGAGCCTCCATACTTCAGTATGAGCCTGACAAGTTCCACATCCCTGGTGAAAAGAGTCATGTGCAGCAAAGTGTAGTCCTCCACAAAGTTCATAGCAATGTGTTCTTTCTTTAATATTTTCTTCACGTTGTTAAAATTTTGTTCTAGTAGGTGCTGCAGGAGTTCCCTTCTGTCAATGGAGAGATCATCTACAATCAGAAACATATTTAAGAATGTAGATGAATGTTACATCATACTTGTGAGCTCCAGGCATCACTATAAGGACCTTACTGTATTTTAATCCAATCTATATTTTTTAGCTGACCCGAGCATTGACTAATTATCAAGAGAAAAAGTTGGAAGATTAAGCGGCAGGAACCAGTTTTACTGTAACTATCTCTGGGATTGGTTCCAAGGTTTTTAATGTGGATTTGTCTGTCCACATAAACTCAGGTCAGACCACAAGGTGTTTGTTCAAACTGCATTAATTTGTACAATATACATGATAATTTGGCTTATCTTAAGCTGCTTTAACTCCAACCCTCACAGACAAGCGGGAGCCTGGAAGAACGCAGCAAGCCAGATAGCATCAAGAGACTGGAAAAACACAGCAAGTCAGGCAGCATCAGGAGGTGGAGAAGTCAACGCTTCAGGTGTAACCCTTCTTCAGGACTAGGGGTGGGTGTTGGGAGAACTGCAAAACAAGAGGGTGACAGGGACAGGGTGGTGAAGTGGGGATAGGTGAAGACAGTCAAGATCAGGGTGGTGCTGGAAAAGCACAGCAGATTAGGCAGCATCCGAGGAGCAGGAAAATTCGTCAAAAGCTCATCATCAGAAATGAGACTGGGAGCCTCAGGGGTGGAGAGATAAATGGGAGGGGGCTGGGGCTGGGGGTGAAGGTAGCTGAGAGTACAATACGTGGACAGAGGCGGGGGTAAAGATGATAGGTTGGAGTGGGGGGTGGAGCAGATAGGTGAGAAAGAAGATTGATAAGTAGGACAGGTCATGAGGACGGTGCTGAGCTGGAAGGTTGGAACTGGGGTAAGGTGGGGGGTGGGGAAATGAGGAAACTGGTGAAGTCCACATTGATGCCATGTGATTGGAGAGTCCTGAGGCGGAAGATGAGGCGTTCTTCCTCCAGGCGTCGGGTGGTGAGGGAGTGGCGATGGAGGAGGCCAGGGACCTGCACGTCCTCAGCAGCGTGGGAGGGAGAGTTGAAATGTTCAGCCACAGGGCAGTGGGGTTTATTGGTGCAGGTGTCCCGGAGATGTTCTCTGAGGTGAAGACAGGTAAACGGTATGACCTGGTTGGTCAATGGGAGGAATGAATCCTGTAGGTGGCTGAGAGGGTGGAAGGGCTGGGGAGGGACTGGGAAGGGAGTGTGGGAAGAAGGGGGTGCGGTGGAGAGCTGTCTGAATGCAAGAGCAGGGTAAGCACATTGTTCAAGATAGGTGGACATCTGAGATACTTGGAAGTGGACTGTCTCCTCATCCGAGCAGATGTGGCGGAAGAAGAAGAATTGGGACAATGGGATGGACCTCTTGCAGGATACTGGGTGGGAGGAGGTGTAGTCCAGATAGTAATGTGAGTCTGTGGTTTATAGTAAACATCATGGAGACTGTCACCAGAGATGGAAATGGAGAGGTCAAGACAAGGGAGGGAGATGTCCGAACTGGACCAAGTGAATTTGAGAGGGGCAGGGTGAAAGTTGTGGGCGAAGTTGACAAACTGTTCCAGTTCAGTCTGGATGTACCAATGCAGTCATCGATGTAATGGTGGAAGAGTTGGGGCACAGTGCCTGTGAAGGTACTGAACAGGGACTGTTCAACATAGCCAACAAAGAGGCAGATGTAGCTGGGGCCCATCCTGGTGCTACCCCCTGGATTTCAAGGAAGTGGAAGGAGTTAAAGAAAAAGTTATTAAGGGTGAGGATTAGTTTGGCTAGGTGGCGGGGGACTGGAGAGGTCTCTTAGAGAGGTAGGGGCTGAAGATCTGAAGGCCATCCTTAGTGGCAAGGGGTGTGGAATTAGATGTCAGATTTTGGTACCAACCTGTCTCTAATGCAAAACGTATAACCAGCCGCACTCACACAGGGAGATCAGTGAACAGATGCCAGAAGAGGTTGAATAAAGTCAGTGTGAAATATCATTGGTGCCAACTTCCATCTGACACTTCATTCAAGTGACCAATTTGCTTGTGTCAGTCTGGACAGTAACGGTTTAATTCTAAATTTAAGTAGGCATTTTGAATGAATCAAAATTTCAAAGGATTCGTTCATTTAACTAGATGACAGCCTCTCAATGTGGATGTTCTCACAGTGGGGATTCAGTGCCTGAAGTTACCATGAAGGACTCTCCTTCTCAAGTTCTCCCCTTGCCTGAGGCATACTGACCCTTAGGTTAAACTCAACACCAGTCACCTCTCTCTCTCTCTCTCACTCTCTCCAATGAGATGAGAGCAGCCTTATCTCCAGTAGGACTGTGTAGAATTTGCTTATATCATTGGCACTTTCATCGTAAAGTAAAATGCAAAATGAGGCCACCAGTGTGGGCCCAGTTCCCAGACTCACTGAGATTACTGTGAAGATTCTGATTGAACAAACAACCAGTTGCCCCTCTCTCAGGTGAGAGGTATGGGTCAATAGTGACTTTGACTTCAAAACCACATCCTAGGGTCGGCTTCAGTGGTGTGCACATGGAATGGGGTGTGAGTACCTTCAGAGGTAATCCCTCGCTGGCGAGGAATGTTTGCTTGCTCCAGCTGCTCACTGAGCTTCTTGTCCAAGGCATCTCACCTGTCCTGCCTGAGGTTACCATTGTCTGGCTGGAGCCTGAATGCTGTTCATAGAATCCCTACAGTGCAGAAAGAGGCCATTTGGCCCATTCAGACTACACCGACCCTCCCAAAGAGCATCCCACACCCCCGACCCATAACCCTGCATGGGGTTTTTAAACCATGAGTAACCCCTTCTAACTTGTGCACCCCCAGACACTTCGGGACAATTTAGTATGGCCAAACCACTTAACCCGCACATCTTATTTTGTGACTTTGGGAGGAAAGCAAAGCACCCAGTGGAAACTCACTCAGACATGGGGAGAATGCGCAAACTCCACACAGTCACCCAAGAGCTGGAACTGAACCTGGGTCCCTGGCACTGTGAGGCAGCAATGCTAACCACTGAGCCACCGTGCTGCCTCTGTTCTTCAAAACTGCAATGCTGAGTTGCTAAATCTATTTTCAAGGGCTAGAATGAGCAATACGGGAGAGGAGAATTCTTCAGAGGCAAGGGAAGGGGGAAAGATCACAAGATATAAGAGCAGAATGAGGCCGTTCAGCCCATTGAGTCTGCTTCACCCTTCAATCATGACTGATATATTTCTCAACCCCATTCTCCTGCCTTCTCCCTGTAACTGTTGATCCTCTTACTGATCCAGAAATAATCCATCTCTGTTTGAAATATACTCAGTTACTTGATGCCCACAGGCCTCTATGGCAGTGAACTCCACAGATTCACCGCCCTTTTGTTGAAGAAATTCCTCCTCATCTCAGTTCTAAAGTGACATCCTTTCACTCTGAGGCTGTACCGTTGGGTTCAAGTCTCTCTTACTAGCAGAAATATCTACCTAGGCCTCTCAGAATCCGGATTCTCCCTCATCCTTCTAAACTCCATCTTGTACAGACCCAGAGTCCTCGACTGCTCCTCATATGGCAAGCCCTCCATCCCCGGAATCATTTTTGTAAACCTCTTCTGGATCCCCTTCAACGCCTTTCTTTAAAATGGCACCTAAAACTGCTCAAAATATTATAATAGTTGTTTTCATTGTCTCCTTATTGCCATTCCTGATTGGTCCCAGCTTTGAACAAATGATAGGCCCATCTCTAGACACAGGGGGAAGGTTGCCATTGTTTCTCTATTGAAAACAAATCACTTTTCTCTCCTGCTGGGAAGACAGGTATTTGGGCCAGACTTGTGCTGAGACCTTTAAGTGTCTGTTCACTGACTATATAAAAGTTTTAATAGATGGTACATGTTGCCTCGGGTCCTTCACAACCAGGTCCTAATTGCTGACGCATTGAGAAGGGGTTGAGTGAGCCAACTTAACCAATATTTGTCCTCCCCACACTTTTTTTCTCCATCGCCATGTTGGAGAAAATTGCTGTTAAATGTCAATAGGTTTAGGTGACAAGGATGAACCAATCAAGGCACCTGATGAAGTGGCGCTCCGAAAGCTAGTGCTTCCAATTAAACTTGTCGGACTATAACCTAGTGTTATGTGATTTTTAACATGGTTAACAAAGGCAGTCAAGGAGAGTGTCAATGAGAAACTAAGGCATGCAAAGCAGCTAAAATTAATAGTAGGCCAGAATATTAATGACTATTTTAGGAACCAGAGGTAGATGACTCAAAAGCTAATAAAGAAGGAGAAACCTGATTGTGAAACTAAAATAGTAATAAACATAAACACAAAGAGTATGAGCTTTTACAGGTATTTAAAAAGAGAGTAGCTAATATAAGTGTGGAGATCTTGGATGGTGTAACTGATGAATTAATAATGAGAATCAAGGTCACTTTCAAATACAGCCTAAAAACCAGCAAGCCCTTACTGTGATCAATATTTTCCTCACTTGGCCTCAGATTCTTGACATCAGTACAATACATAAGGTACACTCCGCAGCACGAGCTCTACGCAAATACTCACCATTAACCCCAGACTTTGACACCAGATTCATATTCTGCAGTTCAATGTTTGCAATATCAGCAATTATTTTGCTATTCTACAATAAAGGAAAAGAGAAAATCCATTGACTTACTGTTCAGAAATTCTAAATCTTATCATTGTATTTGCTTTTAGTGACATGTAATAAGCTAGTACTCATTTTGTGAATGTTTGCTGATTAAACTACTGTGCACATCAAGGGGAGAAATCTCAACGTTAAGAAATTTCACACATTCTGGAGTTTAGAAGAATGCGAGGTGATATAATTGAAACATAGATGTTTGAGGACTTCAGAGGTTGCTCCCTCTGGCTGGAGAGTTTTGAACTAGGGGGTCATATAATCTCAGGACAAGGGATTGACCTTTTACGACTGGGATAAGGAAACATTTCTTTCCGCTGAGAATTGCAAATCTGTGCAATTCTCTACTTTAGGGCCTATACTTGCTCAGATGTTAAGCGTTGAATTAGCAGCACACAGACATTTAAATCAACTGGCTAGTGCCAGTCATTATATTCCCATTTGTAGGAGAAAGTAGGACTGCAGACGCTGGAGATCAGAGTCAAAATGTGTGGTGCTGGAAAAGCACAGCCGGTCAGGCAGCATCCGAGGAGCAGGAGAGTCGATGTTTTGAGCATAAGTTCTTCTTCAGAAATGGCTTCATCAGCATATTCCCATGTGTACTCATCTAAAGCTCTTCAGCTCGCCCTACCTGTCTGTCCCTCTCTTTAAAACAATCAAGCACAACGCTTTTCAAAAGATGCAATCATAAGAAAAAGGTCACCATACCTGGATGCTGCTACTTGATGGGAGAGGAGCCAGGTTTGGTATTTCTATTTGTCTGTCGACTTGAATATGTGGAGACTGTGACAGGTTGTACAGCATTTCAGTTTCCAGAACAAGTTCTAGAGAGCAAAATGCATACAGGTTAGTTTCTCAAACTACGGATTTGTCAACTGGTGGTTCCCTGATATTTTTAGTGTAAGGTGGATATAAGAGTGGAGCTGCACCATATCCTTTCCCCAGGAAACTCGCATATCACTGGTTTGCATCTGTTTTCTGATAGAACATAGTAACATTGGATTTCCTCAAACACAGAATGCAAGCGTAGCTCTGCAAACCCCTCGCCTACAACTATGTACAAGAGACTAAGGAACAAAGAACAGTACAAGACAGGAATAGGCCCTTCGGCCCACCAAGCCTGTGCCAACACATGATGCCTTTCTAAGCTAAATGCCTTTTGCCTTAAGTGGTCTGTATCCCTGTATTCCCTGCCTGCTTATGTAAATGTAAAGATGCCTCTTAAACATTATACTGTAACCAGAAAACAAATTTGCTGCATTTACGTCACTTCTGAATTGATGTAACTTTAATCCTGCAAGACCACTTGCTGACGTGTCTAGACTAAGAGACACAATTTCAGAATAAGGGACAAGCCATTTTGGACCAAGCTGCATTTCTTCACTTAGAAGCTGATGAATCATTCGAATTTCTACCCTAAAGGGCTGTAAAAGTTCGGTGACTGACTATGATCAAGACAGAAATTGGTTCATTTCTAGATATTAAAGGCATTTGAGGATTGTGCAGGAAAATGGCTTTGAGGTGTGAGTTTATTAAATGGCTGATTAGGCTCAACAGGCAGAATTACTCTGCTCTGCAAATTGCACAAATCACCATTTCTGGAATCTTACTCAAAAGGTTTTGCAATTTGTTTTTCCATTCTTGAGATGTACATTGTATTTTGTTTTGATTTTCTTATAATGTCATCAGAACTTGTTGCATTTCAACTGGAAAAGCATAATTATACCTTCATAAACATGTTGGGCATGATTAGTTAGAATTTAATCATTAATTTTCAAACTTCAGTGAGATAAATGACTTCAAGAAGATGATGCCTGTTCTGGGCTTTCTACAGGACCAATTACTGACTGATTTCTGTCTGTGTAATGCTGGGGTTTAGGTTCGGGGTTGTAGAACACTGAGTGTCATAGAAGCCCATGTGAACTGTAATGTAGCATTGGTGTAATTTGGATTGAGGAAAGCCGGACCAACATTAGGAAGAAGAAACAGTTGAAGTAGGACATTCAGCCCTCTTGAGCCTGCTCCACTAATTCATTCTGATCTGGCCTAGTCTTCTACACACTCTCTTTGAACTCATCCTATCAATTGGCTGAGAATAACTTGCATTCTGGCTGCATTTTGAATATGTTTAAATTTTAGAGAACTTTTTAATATACCTCAGTTATCGTCTTACTTGAACCATTGATGCTACATTTTCATCTGGTCTATTTCTCTTTCCCTCTCACTCTCTCAGAGCCCTCAATTGCTCTGGGAAAGGTTTGCTACATAGTTGGTACAGGGCTCAGTTTAGCTCAGTTGGCTGGACAGTCGGTTTATTATGTAGGATACCATCAATGGTGGTAATTTAATTCCCTCCTCAGCTTGAGCTTACCACGAAGGACCATCTTCTCAACCTCTCCCCTCGCCTGAGATACAGTGACCCTTGGTTTAAACCACCACCCATCTCTCTTTAATGAGAGGACAGTCTAAGGCAGACAATGTCAACTTTACGTTTAACTTTGTAAAGCAGCACACCACCCAAATCACAAACATAGGCCAAGATCCTACTTCCTCTTATCATTCACATGCAGGTCAAGTGAGTAGATACACTACCAACCAGTCAGCAGGTCAATTTGGTAAGACATTGATGCTAAATTCTTCAACCAGCAGAAAAGAGAGAGCGATGAGATTCATTACGGCTGCCTTCTCATTGTAAAAACTCATTTCATGTGCTGCTGGATTCTGATCCAAAACAAATTAGTTGGGTAAAGGGCACCCACTTCATAAATTGTTAATGATGAATCGATTTTAGGACCTCTCAAATCTCTGCTGTTCATCTAATTTCCACTTAGTCTCACTTGCTCACCATCAGACTTTTGAATGGACTTCTCAAACATTAATTCTGATGTCTCTCTCTGTACTTTCTCTGCGGGTGTAACACTGTATTCTGCAAAGTTTGTGAGAAGATGTGTAGCTCGGGTGCTCGTTGTTGTGGTTCTGTTCGCCGAGCTGGGAATATGTGTTGCAGACGTTTCGTCCCCTGTCTAGGTGACATCCTCAGTGCTTGGGAGCCTCCTGTGAAGCGCTTCTGTGATATTTCCTCCAACATTTGTAGTGGTTTGACTCTGCCGCTTCTGGTTATCAGTTCCAGCTGTCCGTTGCAGTGGTCGGTATATTGGGTCCAGGTCGATGTGCTTATTGATTGAATCTGTGGATGAGTGCCATGCCTCTAGGAATTCCCTGGCTGTTCTCTGTTCGGCTTGTCCTATTATTGTAGTGTTGTCCCAGTCAAATTCATGTTGCTTGTCATCTGCGTGTGTGGCTACTAAGGATAGCTGGTCATGTTGTTTCGTGGCTAGTTGGTGTTCATGGATGCGGATCGTTAGCTGTCTTCCTGTTTGTCCTATGTAGTGTTTTGTGCAGTCCGTGCATGGGATTTTGTACACTACATTAGTTTTGCTCATGCTGGGTATCGGGTCCTTCGTCCTGGTGAGTTGTGGTCTGAGAGTTGCTGTTGGTTTGTGTGCTGTTATGAGTCCTAGTAGTCGCAGTAGTCTGGCTGTCAGTTCGGAAATGCTCTTGATGTATGGTAGTGTGGCTAGTCCTTTGGGTTGTGGTTCCATTGACCACTAGGACCACTTCGACCACTAGGACTGATAACAGCACACAAACCAACAGCCACTCTCAGACAACAACTCACCAGAATGAAGGACCCAATACCCAGCATGAGCAAAACCAATGTAGTGTACAAAATCCCATGCAAGGACTGCACAAAACACTACATAGGACAAACAGGAAGACAGCTAACGATCCGCATTCATGAACACCAACTAGCCACGAAACGACACGACCAGCTATCCTTAGTAGCCACACACGCAGATGACAAGCAACATGAATTCGACTGGGACAACACTACTATAATAGGACAAGCCAAACAGAGAACAGTCAGGGAATTCCTGGAGGCATGGCACTCATCCACAGATTCAATCAATAAGCACATCGGCCTGGACCCAATATACCGACCACTGCAACGGACAGCTGGAACTGACAACCGGAAGTGGCAGATTCAAACCACTACAAATGTTGGAGGAAATATCACAGAAGCGCTTCACAGGAGGCTCCCAAGCACTGAGGATGTCACCTAGACAGGGGACGAAACGTCTGCAACACATATTCCCAGCTCGGCGAACAGAACCACAACAACTGTATTCTGCACTCTGTTCTGTGATCCTGATGCATTTTGAATGGTATAACCTGCAAGTAAGCATGCCAAACAGTGTTTTTCACTGTTTCTCACAAGATGTGACAACAATAAATCAAACTCAAATTGTGCCAGTTGACTTATCTTGATCTTGCTCCCACAATGCCTCAATTTTAAAATTCTCAATTTCAGATTCAATTCTACCTACAACCTCTCCCCGCACCTCCAAAAACCCCTCCAGCTATCCAAGAATTTTGAGCTCGATCTACATCAGTCTTGTGAATTGTCCATTTCCTTCAGTCCATTGTTGACGGCTGCATCTTCAGCCCTCTAAGACATCAGTTCTGGAATTCACTCACTATCTCACCATCCCTTTCTCCTCCTTCAAGGCATGCCATACCTTTGTCAAGGTTTATGGTCACCTATCTTAACGTCTCCTTCTTTGGTTGGCTGTTTTCCTTTTATGCCAATGTTTACTGGCATTAGACATGTGCTAGTGACTAAAGGACCCTCATGGTGCATTTCTGATCCATTTACAAGATCCATCTGTTCTGTGTTTTTTTATTTTTCTGAGTGTTCTTAAGATTTCGTACTTCGGTCCTGATGAAGAATCCCGACCTGACACATCAATGCTCCAGCTCCTCTGATGCTGCCTGACCAGCTGTGCCTTTCCAGCTCCACATTTTATCAACTTCTGTACCTAGGTACCTTGTATCTGAGATGGAATGAAGGACGGTAATACTGAACTATTCAGAACTCCTCCAGAATTCTGCTTATTGTAAAATATCACATGATGCTTCAGGGAACCATAATGGGGCATAAACAGCCAACCCAAAGTAAGATAGGTGACCAGAAATCTATTCCCAAGATCTTGTACCTAGGTACTTTTGTTCCTAAGATGGCACCGTAAACAGCGATGTTGTAAACTTTTCCCTGCACTTGTATGAGTACAAGTGAGAATAAACTTAATTTTAATTCTAATCGTAATTCGAATTCAATGCTGTACCTTGGGCTGCACCAGTAGCTACAATTGTAATGTTGCAGCAAGGATACTGTGTGCTCAGGGACACACACCCAGCTCCTGGACTGGAGCAGAGTGTATCTCCAGACTGTCTCAGCACTCACTCACACCAAACCTGCCTGGATGCTCACACCACCCCTGCCTTGCCTTACCGCTCTTTGACCCCTGAGCCAGAGCTACAAGGCTCATTGACTGCTGCCTTGCCTTACCATTTACTGCAGGCACAAAAAGCTACAGATTATTGTCAGCAATAATCTGTGGTCAACAGAAATAGCCTTTGATCAGGTAAGCCAAAACAGTAAGCCAAGGGCAGTCCATGGCATGAGCTTTGAAATAACGTGCCAGTCGCTCGGGATGCTCAGTCAGGATGCTCCCCTCACACTGAGTGAGGGGCTTACTGTCAGGTACCATGTACCTTTACCCTTTCTGCCCCACTGTTGGCTGTTGGCCTCCTCAATCAGAGAGCTAGAGGCAGGTATTAAGGGAGATGAAAGTGGGTGGCACAGCTGGTGGTGCAGGTGGGAAAGTGTCACGCGGGTATGACTAGGGCAGCACAAACAGCATTCAGAGCTGTAGGGGGCTGGCATGAGTGACAGCATGTGAGGGAAGATGCAGCAGCCAATAGTGAGAGTGGTAGAGCATGACCCTTGGTGGGAAGTGGCTACAGGAGCAGAAGGAGAGGGAGCGTGAGACAACGGTGAGAAGACTTACCACAGGAGAGCAGCAGTTACACTGGCGGAGTGGAGAAGGTGATCAAGATTACTCTCAACTGGGTGGCAGCCTCACACAGGCTGACGTGGTCTGAAGTCATGGCCTCCACGGCTGGTTATAGTCACAGAGGGTGCTACCACAGGTCGGTCCTGGGGCGGTGGGCAGTGTGAATAGGAATGCGTGTGGTGAAGTAAGTCCAAGCTCTGCACCATGTAACCCAGCTTGCCAACCAGGTCCCTGCCCTCCCAGTGGTACACTGATTTCCCGCGCCTGCTGCACCCGGAGTAAATCCCAGGAATTGAGCAGGGCAGCTCCGGACAGTACCTGCCCAGATATACAATGAGCTTTTAACAATGGCGTGGGCACGAGAGATGCTGGTGGGATGGGGTAAGTAGTTAATGAGGCAAGTTTGACAAGATATGGTTCAAAATCTCAATAGTCCTTGGGCAGAAACCTTCCAAAATACTCAACACAACTTGAATTTAGCCAGAAGTCCTAACAGAGAACAGAATGTTACAATATAAACTCAAAGTTCTATTCGTAGAATCCATACAGAGTGGAAGCAGGCCATTTGGCCCAACAAGAAAGTCCACATCAACCATCCGATGAGTAACCCCCCCAGACCCATTCCCTTCCGCTATTGCTCTACAGTACCCCTGACTACTGCACCTAACTTACACATCCCTGAACACTATGGGGCAACTTAGCATGGCCAATCTATCTAACCTGCACATCTTTGAATTGTGGGAGGAAAATCAGAGCACCCATAGGAAACCCACACAGACACAGGGAGAATGTGCAAACTGTACACAGTTACCTGAGGCTGGAATCGAACCCAGGTCGCTGGCACCATGAGGCAGCAGTGCTAACCACTGAGCCACCGTGCCACCCCACTTTTGTTGGTTGCCACCAACCAAATTGTTGGTTTTGTTTCTCCCGACAACACAATATTGGAGCCAGAACTGGTGATCCTGGGGCAATGTTAAACCACATGTAAAAGTACCCATAATGGCACATTCAAAGCTCCTTAAAAAGATTGATTCTCATAAAACAAGAGGCAATCACAGAGTTACTGGGATCATGTACTGTTCTCAAGTGTTCCTTAGTGCAGTTAGTTGAAACTTATTTGATAAAAGATGTTGAAACTTTGATTGAAATCCAAGAATGTGCTGGCAAATTATAAAAAGGTTTGAGTCACCACTGAACAATATGTTAGGAACTGTCTTGTACTATTTGGGCATGTCAAATCCAAACATTTGTTTAATCCCTGACCTATATTTTCTATATATCCAATGTTCAGCATTCTATAGTTTCACAACACTTTTAAAGACAGCTTGTTCCACAGGAAATGAATCTCATGCCTGAGAATGCAGGCCGCCTTTTCAACTCCCAATCCCAACATCTCTTCATCAAGTCAACCATCTGTGCACACTCTTGTGGAGAATTTTCTGGAATGAATGTTAGGCACGGTCTTTCTCCTGCCACCACTTTAACAAATACAGCCATGGCGTTTGTTCCTGGAATGGGAAGAATGAGTAAGATTCACATAACGTTTCAACAATATCAGTTTTGCTTTAAATCAAGGAAGGACCGTAGCTGGTTGTACCAATACTGGGATAAACAAGTACAATGCCAGCTAAATAATGGTACATACACGCAGATACACTCTCTCACACACACACACAGACACACACACACACACAGACACACACACACACACACACACACACACACACACAGACACATACAGACACACACTTTTTCATTTGGAAGCACTAGCTTTCGGAGCGCTGCTAGCAAAAGTTTACAGTGTGATGTAACTGAAATTATATATTGAAAAAGACCTAGGCCAACATGACACTTATTGTTAAAAATAGTTCACTTGAGAATGTATCTTTAAGAAAGTTCTGGAATTTACACATGAAAGAACTGAAACCAACATGCCCATTCTAATAGATGAGAGACTGAACAAACAATCCAGGTTTTTTTCAATATATAATTTCAGTTACATCACACTATAAGCATTTGCCATAAGTTTGCCAGGGTTGGAGGATCTGAGCTACAGGGAGAGGCTGAATAGGTTAGGGCTGTTTTCCCTGGAGCATCGGAGGCTGAGGGGTGACCTTATAGAGGTTTACAAAATTATGAGGAGCATGGATAGGATAAATAGACAAAGTCTTTTCCCTGGGGTCGGGGAGTCCAGAACTAGAGGGCATAGGTTTAGGGTGAGAGGGGAAAGATATAAAAGGGACTTAAGGGGCAACTTTTTCACACAGAGGGTGTATGTGTATGGAATGAGCTGCCAGGGGATGTGGTGGAGGCTGGTACAATTGCAACATTTAAGAGGCATTTGGATGGGTATATGAATAGGAAGGGTTTGGAGGGATATGGGCCGGATGCTGGCAGGTGGGACTAGATTGGGTTGGGATATCTGGTTGGCATGGACGGGTTGGACCGAAGGGTCTGTTTCCATGCTGTACATCTCTATGACTCTATGACTCTAAATTCTGTATCCTACGATCTTATACTCCACAACCACCTGATGAAGGAGCAGTGCTCCAAAAGCTAGTGCTTCCAATTAAACCTGTTGGACTATAACCTGGTGTTGTGTGATTTTTAACTTTGTACATCCCAGTACAACACCGGCACTTCCAAATCACACTTATTCATGTATGTGTCCATATGCAAACTCATACATAACTCGTGTTGACTATATAAATTGACGCTTCCTTCGTAAAAATAGATAGAAGGCATTCTTTGGTTACTTGAGTATACATTGTATTTTAAAAACTCACCTGCATATATGCACTTGAGGTTTTATATTTTACAGGGCTAGAGACCATAACAATGAAAGTGAGGTCGGGTTGGGATAGCATTTAATGTTGCTGGCACATTTCAGCTTATTATGAAATGCAGCCATTCATTCTCCTGATTGAGTTAAAGAACCAGAGACAAATAAACAACAGTTGAGTTTTTGGCTGGAACCCAGGGATCTTTGAGAACGCATTAACAAATTTATTTTAGCTCTCACTTGTCCATTAAGGAGATATCATTGATGTAGCAGCATGCTGGTTAACATGTTGGTAGTGTAATTTATTAATGCATTTTTGTAATGCAACCATTAACCTATTTATTTGAGTGGTTATGTTAGAATAGCATTCACACTAGGATTAGCCAATCCACACAAAAACATTTGGAGGCCAATGAATCATAATCCATCAAATGCTTTGCTGAGGAGCAGTGATTCATAACAGCTTTGGGCTTTATACATATTCTCTTGTGAGAAAACACTAAAGCAAACAGACAACTGAATGTTATTCAAACTCAGCTGTCTTCAACAACTAGAAACACATATTCATAAGACCATAAGAAATAAGAGAAAGGGGATGGCCTTTCCGGCCCTCATGCCTGCTCTGCCAGTCACTAAGATCTTCGTGTAGTCTCAACTCCATTTTTCTGTCTGTTTTCCCCCACGCCACACCCTCCCCCCAACAACTCAATCCTTCATCAATCAAAAATCTGTCTATCTCAGTAATGAATACAGTCAATAACCTATCCCTCCACTGCTCTCTGTTCAACACAATTCAAAATACAACCAACACTGTGAGGAAATTTTCCCTCATCCCCTTCATTAATGGGAGACTCTCATTTTTAAACTATGTCATCTGCTGAATTCTAGACCACACCATTGCAGGAAATATCTGCTCAGTATCTCTGCTGTTAAGCCAAAACAAACTTACATAGGGTCAGAGGGTTATAGAGCATGGAAACAGACACTTCAGTACAACTCTTCCATGCCGACCAGGTGTCCCCAACTGAACTAGCTCAATTTTCCTGTGTTTGGTCCGTATCCCTCTAAAGCTTTCCTATCCATGTACCTATCCAGGTGTCTTTTAAATGGTGTAATTGTACCAGTCTCCACCATTTCTTCTGACAGCTTATTCCATGCACTAGCCTCTGCATGAAAAAGTTGCCCCTTAGGTTCCTTTTAAATCCTTCCTCTTTCACCTTAAACCTATGCCCTCTAGTTTTGAACTTCCTAACCCTGGAAAAAAGACCTTGGCTACTCACCTTATCGATGTCCCTCATGATTTTATAAGGTCACCCCTCAGCCTCTGATGCTTCAGAGTAAAAGGTCCCAGCCTATCCTTATATCTCAAACCCTCCTTCCAGTCCCAGCAACATCCCTGTAAATGTTTTCTGTACCCTCGCTAGTTTAACAATATCCTTCCTATAGCAGAATGAACAATGTTTTAAAAGTGGCTTCAGCAATGTCTGTACAACTGCAACATGATGCCCCAAATCCTATACTCAGTGCTCTGACTAATGAAGGCAAGCATTTGGAACATTTCTTCACCACCTTGTCTATCTGTAATGCCACTGTCAAGGAACTATGAAGCTGCATCCCTACATCCCTCTGTTTGTCAACACTGCCCAAAGCCCCACCATTAACTGTAACATCCTGCCCTGGTTTGCCTTACCAAATGCAACAACTAAATTCTCTAAATTAAACTTTATCTGCCATTTCTCAGCCTATTGGCCCATCTACTCAAGATCACATTGTATTCTTCTTCACTGTCCACTATACCATCAACTTTGGTGTCATCGACCAATTTATTAACCATACCTCCTAGATTCTCATCCAAATCATTGATATAAATGACAAACAACAGTGGACCCAGAATCAGTACATCTGACCTCATGACTATGAATCCAGAAACCAGGTAATGTTCTCGGGATCTAGGTTTGAATCTCACCATGGCAGATGGCGGAATTTGAATTCAATAAAAATCTTGAATCAAGAGTCTAACAATGACCATTATTGATTGTCAGGAAAACCCATCTGGTTCATTAATGTCCTTTAGGTTCAGAAACTGCCATTCTTAACTGGTCTGGTCTACATGTGACTCCAGACCCACAGCAATGTGGTTGACTCTTAAAATGCCCTCTGGGCAATTGAGGGCGACTATTAAATGCCCAGCAATGCCCACATCCAATGAATGAATAAAAACAAAATTGTTCCAAATTCCAATGAGTATATTTACAACCTGCTCACCTTCATAAGAAACCCTTTCATTCCAGGGAATGGCCAAGTGAATTTTCTTTTCCATTACAAACATACCCATCCTGAGTAAGGACTGAAAACTGTATACATCAAAATGAGAATTTATTATATAATTAAATGTTTTGGAAATTATGAAAAGGTTCACCACAGCATGTTTCCATGGGTGGAGAAAAAGGAAAGTTGATCTTTTTCTCAATAAATCAAGATTATCCCATTTGAAAAATCATGTCCTATTCAACAGCCAAGCTTGCTTTGAATTTTAATTGACTCTGATTGGCCAAGACACTGTCCTAAAAATGAACCAGAGAAAGGCTGTCATCTATTTTGTTGAGTTGAAACATGGACAATGTAAATCTTTTTTCTTTATGTTTGCAGAGAATAGGTCCCTGTGTATTAATATCTGTAGCTTCCAGTATGCACCAATATGCCATGCAGTTTTGCAGTTAACTGTCTGTCATTATCTACTGGTGCAGGGTCCGTGTCAACTCCTCTATCAGTCAGAGTCCACCTAAATTCTAATCAGCATTCTCCTCTCATATAGAATCAATATTTGTTTCAATTTTACTTTGATATTTCTTGCGATGAGTGCGAAAAGAAAAGCTTCAACAAAATGCGTTTTTCTTAAAATGATTCAATCTACTCACAAGGATTGTCAATTATTCTAAAAAAGGGACTAACAGTTGCTACGTACACTGAATGAACGTATGAGCTATCAGAGACAGTATTACCTGCATAGGGCTTCTGCTGAGTCAGGACCTCCCACATAACAATCGAAAAGCTAGAATGAGAAGTTGCCAGTAAGTTCCCTCAAGGCAGAAAAACAAGTAATGGCATCTTAAACTGAATGAACAGGTGACTGTTTTATGCAACATAAAGGAAACAACTTGCACTTATATAATATTATAAAACAGAAAGTTCTGGAGAAACTCAGCAGGTCTGACAGCTTCTGTGGAGAGAGAGAGTTAATGTTTCAAGTTTGAGGCGACTCTTCTTCAAGTTCAACACTGAGAAGACTCATATCAGACTCAAAACATTAAAAGACATCACCAACATCTGCTGAGTTCCTCCAACAGTTTCTGCTTTTACTTCAGATTTCCAGCATCCACAGAATCCTGTTTTCATGTGCATTTGTAAAGCAACTTTAACACAGTGGAACATTCCAAGGTGTTTCACAGATACATTAATAGATACATTTCACATCAGGAGTATAACTGGTGCAAAATTCTCAATCAAAAATGTAAGTTGAATGGGAGAAGGACAGTAATACAGACAGAGAGGTGTAGGTGAGGAATTCCAAATCTGAAGGCACATGATTACAATTGTACAAGAGGTCAGAACTGGAGGAATACAAAGAACGATAAATGTTTTTGGTTAGAGGAAGTTACAGAGATAGGCAAGTGTTAAGCCAGGAAGGGATTTGAAAATGATTTGAGAAAATAGCAAATGGAATGTTCGGACTCATTTTCAGGAACTTTGAATACAGAAGTAAAGATGTCTTGTTGTAGTTGTATAGAGCCTTGGTAAGACCTTATCTAGAGGATTATGTTCAGTTTTGGTTACCGTATCTCAGGAAGGGAATATTTTCTACAAAGGGAGAAGGATGGACATTCACCAGACGTATTGCTGGAATGGTACGACTTTCTTATGGGGAATGAGCAAGAGCGGCCTGTACTCTCTAGAGTTTCAAAATATGAGAGGTGATCTTATTGAAACTTAAAAAATAATTACAGACTGGATGTAGATGGAATGTTACTCTGGTTACTGTCACTAGAACCCGGAGACTGAATCTCAAAATAAGCAGTTGGCCATTTAAGATTAAGCTGAGCAGGAATTTCTTCAATCTTTGTGAAATATCTGCAGGGGTCAGTATCCCTTTATCCCTTTGTCACTAAGTCAGCCTTTATTTTTATGTACACATTACATAAACTCTGACCAGCCAGCTTAGAGCCAGTCCCTAGAATGAGGACACTCTCTGAATTTCCTGTTTATATCTGTCAGCCAGGGCTCCTTAATTAGCCCAGGTTAACAGCCCCAATCAGGGAACTAATACTTAATTAGATCTTCCTGGCCCTCGCTCCAATCACTGCATTTTGGAATTCCTGACCCCAGGGGGCTGTGAAGACTCCGTTGTTGAACAAGTTTAACACAGAAATTTGTAGGTTCCTGGAGACTGAAGACATTATGGAATATGGAGATAGTGCAGGGAAGTAACATTGAGGAGCTGATCTAGAATGGCAGGGCTGAATGGCCTAGTCTTTTCCTATGTTACTAAAACAATTATGAACATTTTAAAATGAAGTAATACTTAACCAGGAGGCCATAACTCATCAATGGTGAATGGTATTACCACTCTGGTGTTTAACTTGCGCTGGTGAAATAAGTTACTGCATGCAGGTTTGAGACTTCCATTTCTCTCTAACAAATACAAATTATGGTTGACCGTTTATGGAACAAACATCAGGTCAAACAATGTAAAGCAAACTAACACAAAGAAAGAGGTAAGGAGAAACAGAAGGAAATACATTTGTATAGCACATATCATGATCTCACAACATACCAAACACCTTCCAACAATGAAATAGTTCTGAAGCATAGTCATAGTTTTAATGTGGAAATCACAGCAGCCAATCTGCACGTAGCAATATTCCACATGATACTGAGTAGATAATCCGTTTTAGTACTGATTTGGAGATAGAGGCTACACTGAATATTGGAAAGAACTCACTGCTCTGATCTGAAAAGTGTCATTAGACCTGCAATGTCCACCTCATCTTAGACATGGCACCTCCAACAGTGCAGCAATCGCTTTGGACTGACATGCTCAAAACTCATAAGGGAAACTCAAAATCATTATTGAGTCTAAAACACCTGGAAACACTCACCTGTAAACATCATGTTTGACTCCAGAAGGTCCATTCAATAGTTCAGGTGGCATATAACTGATAGTTCCTCTTGTCACAGACCTTTCAATTAGTTCCTTGCTACTTAAGTAATCTTCCCATTTTGATAATCCAAAATTGGCAATCTAAAACATGGACATTGTTTAACATTCACATATCTTTGTAATGGTAAAAACCTGTTATGATTCTGTTCTTCTGGGACTCTTATTCACATTGTTGATAAGTGCAGAGGAAGAAGTAGTTAATACTTTGGCTCCATCCCATTCTCTACAGACAGCTCTGCTCACCAATATTTAATCAGGTGAATTCACACTTATTGCACAAATATTGCCCTGAAGTAGCCTCTCACCACTTGTCAGAAATTGGACTTCTCTTAAATAACAGCTACAACAAAATTTGTGCGTTTTCCATATAACAAAAACAGATTAAATTAAAAGGAAAACATCAACGTTGGTAGCTCTTACAATAGCATAGCACCACTCTAGTTCAGTTGATATTGCAGAATACTGTCTCTCTTTGACTCTCTTCATCTATTCCCATCAACTTATCCTTCCAGTCCCTTCTCCCTCATGAGTTTATCTAGCTCCACCTTAAAGTAGATCTACGATACTTGCCTCAGTTGGATTGTCAAGGATCATGAAGGTAGCTCACCACCACCCCCTCAAGAAATCCCTCCTACTGAATTGCAGAAAGTGACACTTTTTGAATTAATTTCTCCAGCTATGTCTTTCTGTTGCATCAGTCAATAACACTACCTGCCTTCCTTACAGATAAGTCAAGTTTAAAATTGCTTAAAATAGCACCTCTGAAAGTGCAGCACTCCCTTATTACTGCTGTGGAATGTTAGCCTGTATTATATGCTCAAGTGGCTGAAGTAGGACTTAAACCCATAGCCTTCTGACTCAATGATGGAAAAGCTTAGTGGAGGGCTCAATCCTAACACACAGAATTTATAGCAAATATTTACAGTGTGATGAGCCCTCCACTATCACCTGATGAAGGAGCGACGCTCCGAAAGCTAGTGTGCTTCCAATTAAACTTGTTGGACTATGACCTGGTGTTGTGTGATTTTTAACTTTGTACACCCCAGTGCAACACCAGCATCTCCAAATCATGACCGAGTTAGGAGTGCTTTTGTGGTCTGGGAAGGCCACTCTGAACTGGGAAGGCCTAGGTTCAATTCCTATCTGTTCCAGAGGTGTGTTAGAACATGTCTAAACAGGTTGATTAACAGAGCTGTATTTCAGGCCCCACCTACTCCTCAGTTTTATCTGAACAGGTTGACCAAAACTATTTGTATCTCATTAAGGCTTGAAACACAGTTGTAATGTAGGAAGTGCAGCAGTCAGCTTGCATACAGCAAGTCCCCACAAATAGCAATATGATTCTAATCAGTTAATCGTTTTGATTATAAGATAAATGTTAGGCAGGAAACCTTCCTGTTTTCCTTTGAATCCTGTCATTGAACCACTTGATAGGATAGACCTGGCCTTGACATAACCCCGAATTTAAAATCTCAGATATAAGTTTGAATATTTAACATGGCAACCTTGATATGAAGATTCTCATCCACCAGAACGTTTCCAGGTTTCAGATCCAAATGAAGGAGGGGTGGTTTCATACTATGCAGGAAGTTCATTCCCATTGCTATCTCATGAATAATCCGAGACTTCATCATCCAGGTTAGTGTGTACCTGACAAGCAGTTTATCCAGAGCACCATTGTTCATGTATTCCACTACAATTCCGGCCGGTCTTGTACAAATCCCATATATTGGTAGGATATACTTGAACTTTATTTCCAAAATCCTTGCTGCCTCCTGCAGTAGATGGCTCATATTCCTTTAACAAATGGACATGAAAAGATCGTCATAATTATCCATTTCCTTAAGTAATCCTGCTATGAATCAATTTTCACTCCACTTGAAATGTCAACTCGACCCAGATTTGTATTGAATTCATTCACGGAGCGTGAACATCATTTGGCAAGACAAACATTTATCTCCCATCCCCAGCTGATCTTCAGGAGACAGTTACTAACAAGCAATGAATTAACTTTCTTCCATATATGAAGCCAGTATGAACCAATCTGTATGTCGAGTTGTTTGCTAACGTTATGACGTACATAAAAAAGTTAATTTTAGAATTAAAACTTAAGGCAAAGACTGTGAACTACTTTTTTTTAATGATTCAAAGAGTTAGCACAGATAAATTTACAGCACAGAAACATACCATCTGGTCCAATTGGTGCATGCTAATAGAAACTAGAAAACAGAGAAAATAGGAACAGGAGTAGGCCATTAGGCCCATTGAGTTTATTCCACCAATCAACATGATCATGGCTGATCCTGTATTTCAATGGCATACTCTCACTCTCTCCCCACACCTTTTGATAACTTAAGCCTTAGAATTAAAAATGTATCTATTTGAAATCTATTGAGTGACTTTACCTCCTCAGACTTCTGTGGTGGAGAATTCCACAGGTTCACCATCCTCTGAATGAAGGGACTTGTCCCCATCTCAGTGAAAAGTGTCTGCCTTGTCCTAGATTCCCTGGCCATAATATCCCTGCAGGCAGCCCTATTGGAATTTGATCTGTTTTAATGAGATCCCCTCTCAATTTTCAAAACTACAGGGAATAAATTGGCCTTGCTAAATTGCCCATTGTTAGGTAAGGGGTAAATGTAGGGGTATGGGTGGGTTGCGCTTTGGCGGGTCGGTGTGGACTTGTTGGGCCGAAGGGCCTGTTTCCACACTGTAATGTAATCTAATGTAATCTAATCTAATCTAAATGACCAGTCAACCCAATCTTTCCTTGGAAAGCAAAAACTGCCTTCCCAGGATTCAGAAATTGCTAGAAAGACTCAGCAGGACTGGCAGCATCTGTGGAGAGAAAGCAGAGTTAACATTTCAGGGCCAGTGACCCTCCCTCCGAACATGTTGACCAAAACCACCTGGACCTAATTCAGACCTGAAGCACAGTTGTAATGTATGAAGCTCCCACAAATAGCAATGTGATGTTAAGCAGTTCTTAAGAAGGGTCACTGAGCCCAAAACATTAAATTTGCTTTCTCTCCACAGATGCTGCCTGACTTGCTGAGTTTTTCTCACAATTTCTGATTTTGTTTATGATTTCCAACATCTGTGGTTCTTTGGAGAATTTTTAAATTCCCCAGGAATCAGTTTGGTGTTTATGTTGACTCTCCATTGACTCTCTTCATCTAATCCCATCAACATAATCTTCCAGTCCCTTCTCCCTCATGACCTTACCTAGCTCCCCTTAAAGTAGAGCTACAATACTTGCTTCAGACAGATTGTCAAGGATCATGAAGGTAGCTCACCACTACCCCCTCAAGAAATCCCTTAATGATACAATCCTGGGGTGTGTTGCTGAACAAAGAGAGCTTGGGGTGCAGGTTCATTGCTCCTTGAAAGTAGAGTCACAGGAAGACAAGGTGATGAAGACGGTTTTGTCTTTATTGGTCAGTGCATTGTGTATAGGAGTTGGGAGGTCATGTTGTGGTTGTGCAGGTGAGACCACTTTTGGAATATTGTGTGCAGTTCTGGTCTCCCTGCTATAGAAAATATGTTGTTAAACTTGAAATGGTTCAGAAACAATTTGCAAGGATGTTACTGGGGTTGGAGGATTTGAGCTACAGGGAGACTCTAAACAGGCTGGGGCTGTTTTCCCTGGAGCATCAGAGGCTGAGGGGGTGACCTTATAGAGGTTTATAAAAACATGAGGGACATGGATAGGGTGAATTTTCAAGGTCTTTTTCCCAGGGTAGGGGAGTCCAAATAAGGAAGAGGTTTAAGGTGAGAGGGGAAAGATTTAAAAGTGACCTAAGGGACAACATTTTCACACAGAGGGTGGTGCGTATATGGAATGAGCTGACAGAGGAACTGGTGGACAATAGACAATAGATGTGGGAGTAGGCCATTTGGCTCTTCGAGCCAGCACTGCCATTCATTATGATCATGTGATCATCCACAATCAGTATCCTGTTCCTGCCTTATCCCCATAACCCTTGATTCCACTATCTTTAAGAGCTCTATCCATCTCTTTCTTGAAAGTATCCAGAGACTAGGCCTCCACTGCTACCTGGGGCAGAGCATTCCATACACCCACCACTCTCTGGGTGAAGACATTTTTCCTCAACTCTTCTAAATGGCCTACCCTGTATTTTTAAGTTGTGTCCTCTGGTTCTGGACTCACCCATCAGCGGAAACATGCTTCCTGCCTCCAGAGTGTCCAATCCTTTAATAATCTTATATGTCTCAATCAGATCCCCTCTCATCCTTCTAATCTCAAGTGTATACAAGCCCAGTGGCTCCAATTTTTCAACATATGATAGTCCCGCCATTCCGGGAATTGACTTCGTGAACATGTGCTGCACTCCCTCAATAGCCAGAATGTCCTTCCTCAAATTTGGAGACCAAAACTGCACACAATACTCCAGATGCGGTCTCACCAGGGCCCTATACAGCTGCAGAAGGACGTCTTTGCTTCTATACTCAATTCCTCTTGTTATGAAGGCCAGCATGCCATTAGCTTTCTTCACTGCCTGCTGTACTTGCATGCTTGCCTTCATTGACTGGTGTACAAGAACACCCAGATCTCGTTGTACTTCCCCTTTACCTAACTTGATTCCATTTAGATAGTAATCTGCTTTCCTGATCTGGAGGCTGGTACAATTACGACATTTGGAAGACATCTGGATGGGTACATGAAAAGGAAGGGTTTGCGATATCCACCTGGTTGATTGATAGGAATTTCAGGATTCTGACTCAGTGACATTGAAGAACCATCTAAGTCAGGATGGTGAGTGGCTTGGAGGGGAACTAGCAGGCGGTGGTGTTCCCACATATCTGCTGTCTTTCCCCTCCTAGATGGAAGTGGTTTTGGGTTTGGAAAATGTTATCCAAGGGTCTTTGGTGAATTTCTGCAGTGCATATCTTGGAGTTTGTACACACCGCTGCTACTAAGCATCAGTGGTGGAGGGTGTGGATGCTTGTAGATGTGTTGCCAATCAAGCAGGCTGATTTGTCTGGGGTAATATCAAGCTTCTTGAATGTTGTTGGAGCTGCACCCATCCAGGTAAATGGCAGTATTCCATCATACCCCTGACATGTGCGTCATAAATGGTAAACAGACTTTGGGGGAGTCAGGAGGTGAGTTACGTGCTGCAGAATTCCTAGCCTCTAACCAGGTATAGATACAATAAAGCATAAGAAAGGACATCTCTTTAACTCTGCTGCCTTCAGTCCTAGCTCCATGCGATCTGACATCATTATGACATATGCACATAGAATAAGATTCAAGCCTGCTCCACCATTAATGAATCATGGCTGATCTAATTTTAACCTGAACTCTAATTGCTGCATATTCCAATAATCGTTCATTCTGTTGGTAATCAAGAATCTATTTACTGCTGCCTTAAAAATATTTAAAGATTCTGCATCACCTGTTTTCCCTGAGGAAAGGAATTCCAAAAACTGCCGACTTCCTGGGAGAATTGTTTTTTTTTTCCTCAACTCTGTCTTAAATGGGCATCCTTTTATTTTTAAACTATCACCCCTTGTTCTAGATTATCCCACAAGAGGAAAATCCTTTCCACATCTACCCAGTCAAGTCCCCTCAGGATCTCAATGTTTTAATTACGTCACCTCTAACTCTTCTAAACTCCAGAGGATACAGGCCCACCCTGTCTAGCCTTTCCTCATAAGGCAATCTAGTCATTCCAGAGATTAGTCAAGTAACCCTTCTCTGGACTGCTTCCAATGTATTAACGCCCTTCCATAAGTACAGTGACCAGTGACAGAGCTCCAGATGTGGCTCTCACAAAACCCTGAACACAGAAACATAACCTCCCTACTCTTGTATTCAATTCCCCTCATTCTGTTAGCTGTCCTGATTACTTGCTGCACCTGCAGACTAACCTGTGATTCAGGCAGGAGAACACCCAGATCCCTCTGCATTTCAGAGCTCTGCAGCCTCTCACTATTTAGACAATATGCTTCTTTTTTATCCTTTCTGTTAATTGGACCATTTCACACTTTCTTACACTCTACTCCATTTGCCAGATCTTTGCCCACTCACATAACCTATCAATATCATGGCACAGTGACCTCACAGCACCAGGGACCCGGGTTCAATTCCACCCTCAGGTGACTATTTGTGTGGAGTTTGCACATTCTCCCCATGTCTGTGTGGGTTTCCTCTGGAACATCCTCTGATTTCCTCCCACAGTCCAAAGATACAAAGTTAGGGTTGATTGGCAATGTCAAATTGACCAAATTGTCTGGGAATGTGTAGACTAGGTGTATTAGCTATTAGAGGTATGCAGGAATAGGGTGGGGAGGGTAAGGTGAGTTTGGGTGTGATGCTCTTCGAAGAGTCAGTGTGGACTTGGGCCGAATGGCCTATTTCCACATAGGGATTCTATGTAGGGATTCTATGGAATATCCCCGTAGGCTCCTTATATCGTCTTCAAATAGCTCACGACACACATGTTTAGTAGCTATTATTACTGTAAAACACTGTCTATGTATAAAGATTACTAACCAAGTTTAGTTGTTGTTTAATGGACTATTAATTATCTTCCTATCTTCCTAAATGATATCTTCATATCTTCCTAAATGATTAGTTTATCATGCTCTTACTTTGATCACATTGAACAGGTTTGGTTGAATCATCTACAGAAAAGACAGTACCACCAGGAGGTTGATTCTCACCATTAACTATAAAGACTACCACCCACCTCTCAAATGAAGATGATTCCTCACAGAACAAATGGGAGCACTTCACAACCAAGTTCACCCTCCATAGTTTGTGTTTTGCTTTGAAGACATTTGCAAAGCTTCCTGACGCAATCTTGTTGAAAGGCTCAAAGTCGTCCTCAGTGAAATAGTTGACATTGGCAAATGGCTGCTGGAGGATGGAGCTCATGGGCTCACCTGCCATTGTGAGAGGAGAAAACAACATCAAACACTGGCAACTGAACTTCCTGGTTCACAATCTGGGTGGTGCACCAAGTGTAAAATGAAACCACACTGTCTCAAGGCAAGTATGTTGTAATTCAGAAAATTAGCAATTACTAAGTTGTGCAATATCTTCAATGGAAAGAGACTTGTTGGCAAGTATTCCTGTTAATGAAAACACTGACTTGTTTAAGAAGGTTACCTCAGCTTACAACAGGATCTTGATCAGATGGGCCAATGGGCAGAGGAGTGGAAGATGGAGTTTAATTCAGATAAGTGCAAGTTGGCTGCATTTTGGGAAAGCAAATAGTAGCAGGACTTATACACTTAATGGTGAGGTCCTCAGGAGTGTTGCTGAACAAAGAGACCTTGGAGTGCACGTTCATAGCTCCTTGAAAGTGGAGTCGCAGGTAGATAGGATAGTGAAGAAGACATTCGGTATTCTTTCTTTTATTGGTCAGAGTATTGAGTAAAGGAGTTGGGAGGTCATGTTGTGGCTGTACAGGACATTGGTTAGGCCACTGTTGGAACATTGCATGCAATTCTGATCTCCTTCCTATTGGAAAGATGTTGTGAAACTTGAAAGGGTTCAGAAAAGATTTGCAGTGTTGGAGGATTTGAGCTATAGGGAGAGGTTGAATAGGCTGGGGCTGTTTTCCAGGAGTGTTGGAGGCTGAGGGGTGACCTTATAGAGGTTTATAAAATCATGAGGGGCATGGATAGGTTAAATAAACAAGGTATTTTCCCTGGAGTGGGGAGTCCAGAACTAAAGGGCATAGTTTTCGGGTGAGAGAGGAAAGATGTAAAAGAGACTTAAGGGGCACTCTTTCACACAGAGGATGTGTGTGCGTGTGTAACTGGTTTCCAGAGGAAGTGGTAGAGACAACATTTAAAAGGCATCTGGATGGGTATATGATTCGGAAGCGTTTGGAGGGATATGGACCGGGTGCTGGCAGGTGGGACTAAATTCAGTTGGGATTTCTGGTCAGCTTGGATGAGTTGGGCCGAAGGGTCTGTTCCATGCTGTACATCTCTATGACTCTATGACTCTACTGGAATAACTGAACTGAATCAATGTGGACTTTCCTCCTCAGAACATAAGCAGCAGAAGCTGGAATAGGTTCTTCACCTATTCATGTTTGCTTCACCATTATGATTATTGATGAAATTCTAATTCAACTCCAGCTTCTTGTGTTATCCTTAAAACACTTAATTTATTTAATATCCCACAATGTATTGTCTCTTTCTGGAATAAACTACATGTTAATGGAGCACACAGAGAGGATCCCAAAGATTCACAAGCCTTTGGCTGACGGAAATTTCCTTCATCTCAGTCCTACGTGGCTACTCTCTTAATAAGACCATAAGGTATAGGAGCAGAAGTAGGCCATTCAGCCCATCAAGTCTGGTCTGAGATTGTAGCTGATCTGATCACTCTCAACTCCACTTTTCTGCCTTTCCCTTGATATCCTTACAGATTTAAAGACCATAGGTTATCCTGAGATTGTGACCCTGTTGTTCTAGACTTCCCAACTATGAGGATCATTTTCAGCAACTATACCTTGAGCACATTGAAAGTGTTATGTTTTGTAATTGGTTGTGAATGCTGCTAATGCCCCCTCTAGGTGGTGCAAAGTTCCCACAGGCATGAAAGGGCTCCCTGAATCATGCAGATGTACCTAGAAAGTCATAGCCAACCTCAAATATGGCACTGCCAGGAGTTCTGAGGGCATACTTTATGCCAGAGGTTCGGTGTGATCCAAGACTGTGGAAAGGGGAAATGAAGGCTGTTGCCACAGAGTTTACCTCCACCACTGATGACTGCAAAGTTGGTCCCCTCAGTTGGTGCTTTTCACTGCCCTCAGCCTACTCCCTCAGAGCAGACAAAAATGGAAACCTAGTACAGCAGCTGCAAGTTATCTCTTGGAAAGAGGTCCTTCAGTCCATTGTGTCTGCACCACCTTCATTAGATATAGCTCGATTCAAATCACATTTTCTCACCTTTGACCCGTAGCCTTATGTGCCATGTCATTATCTAAATACTTATTTACAGTGTGGAAACAGGCCCTTCGGCCCAACAAGTCCACACCAACCCACCGAAGCACAGCCAACCCAGACCCATTCTTCTGCGGGCAATTTAGCATGGCCAATTCACCTAATCTGCACATTTTTGGATTGTGGGAGGAAACCTGAGCAAACCCACGCAGACATGGGGAGAACGTGCAAACTCCACACAGAGAGTCGCCTGAGGAAGGAATTGAACCCAGGTCTCTGGCGCTGTGAGGCAGCAGTGCTAACTACTGTGCCACCATGCCGCTTCTTAAATGTCTTGAAGATTTCTGCCTCCATCTCCATTTTAGGCAGACACACGCCATCTTCTGGGTGAAGAAATGTTTCCTTGAAATCTTCTGCTCCTCAGTTTAAAACCTGGTTATTAGCCAATCTGCTCAGGGTAAAGTTTCTCCTTATCTACCCTGACTATGCCCCTAAGAACTTTGTGCATCTCAATCAGTTCCCACCTAAACCTTCCCTGCACTAAAGAAAATAAACCTAGTTTATCCAGTCTCTCATCATGAGCTGACAGGACAACAACAAGCCATTTGGCCCATCCATTTACGCCAGCACCTCTCCCAAATGGGACTAGATTAATTTAGGATATCCGGTCAGCACATACCAGCGGGACCAAGGGGTCTGTATCCAAGCTGTACAGCTCTATGACCGTATGACTTGCTGATTCTTAATATTTCCTCACTAACCCAGCACATTTGCAGAAGACATAACACTTGCTCAATCATGTACTCTCTCCTCTCTTCACTGGCCTTTTCACATCTGGATTGACACCCACTTTACACCTTTATTGCCTTTTATCACTCACATTATCTTTTGTTCTGCGCCCCATTATCATCTGTTCCACTCAAGCATAAATACCCCAATTTTCCAGATCCTTTCAGTTCTGAAGAGGAGTCATATTGGACTCAACACATTAACTCTGTTTTTCTCTCTCCACAGAGGCCACCAGATCTTTCTGTTTTTATTATTGGTAGTTCCTCATTTAGGAAAACAGGAACAGGAAGAAGCACTTTCAGTCCATCCAATATTACGACTCATCTGTGACCTAATTCCACATTCCTGCCTTCCCTACATATCCCTTAGTAGCTTCTCAATTTAAAAAATGTGAATCTCAGATTGAAAATTTGCTGGTCTAGCAATGAATTCCATGATGAGAAGGAGCCAGTGTTGGACTGAGATGGACTAAGTTAAAACTCACACGACATCAGGTTATAGTCCAACAGGATTATTTGGAAGCACTAGCTTTTGGAGCACTGCTCCTTCATCAGTGATGTGTTTCCAAATAAACCTGTTGGACTATAACCTGGTGTTGTGTGATTTTTAACTTTAGCAAAGAATTGTCATTTTTAGCCGAGAGTTCCAAATATGTACTGCCCTTGCTGTGAGAAAGTGTGGCCCAATTTCCCTCTTGAACAATCTAGCTCGAATTCCTGAATTAGCAGAACTTTTTCCCACAATCTGCCCATCAGTTTCCCTTAACATAAGACAAAGGATTGTGGATGGTGGAGATCAAAAGCCAAAACAGAAAGTGCTGAAGAAACTCAGTGGGTCTGGCAACATTTGGGGTAAGTAAAACCGAGCTCATGCTTTGAGTCAAGTGAGGAGGAAGTTCTCGAAGCGGGGAGTGAAGCTGTGAAATTCTTAACTGCAGATAGCTGGCAAACTAGATTGTTACATTAATCCAAGGCTGAGATGGACAGATTTTTAATCAGTACGGGAATCAAGGATTATAGGGAAAAGACAGTAAAGCAGAAGTGAGGTTTACCAGATCAGTAGTGATCTTATTTAAAGGTGGGCCAATTGGCTTACTTCTACACCGACATCCTAAAGTATAGGTATAAAATGCAGGAAATACTCTGCAGATCGGGTAGTATCTGTATATCAAAGGTCATAAACCTAAAACATTAACTCTCTTTTGCTTGTCATGAGTACTAGCTCCCATGAATTTATAATTTGTTGGCTTCAAGATGTTTTGTCCTTTAATCTGCTGGTTAATGGTATTGCAGAGCTTCAGGAATTTGAGACTTGAGCTTTTGTATACAATATTAAACTATTAATGAAGTGTGAGAAATCTCATGTAACAAAGGAGCTGTATCATTATTTCTGAAGTGTCAACCACGGACTGTGTATTAAAATCACCTTTTGTTTCTTGCTTGCGGATTAACTTGCATGGTTCTTTGAATGGAGGTGGTTCCATTGGTACATTGTTTGGTTTTGGAGAAATGTGTGTAAGAAAGCACAGAATTTTTGTTGGTTTAACTGCCTGTATTGTGAGACAATGCTACATTTATTGGAGTGCTGTCCTGTGGGACTGACTCGGTCAGGGTTTCAGAATTTTTGAAAGCTATTGTCAGTTTGTTACGTTCTATCATATAGAGTGCCGTATGGAGAACTATTATAGATTCCTCTATGCATTTGATGAATCGCTTTTTAGTGTTCAGACAAGTCAAGGATTTTGTGCTTTATATCTGTCATCTTATGTGCTTTTATCCTCATTTTCTTTTGGTGAAAACCCTTTTATTTACTCTTGACCTCCCTTAGAAAGTAATTGTTTGTGGGTGACTCTTATTATTTCTATATCCCTTTCTGCTGTTAAGTTCTTGAGAAAGTGCAATTTCTCTTTGCCTGTAAGTGTTACCTCTTTGGCTTTATTTGCCTTAAAAGGCCGAGGACATAAAAAGGTTTCTGAATTGGGTTTCATTCTGGATTCACTTCAGAGCTGATTTAATCAGCGACTCATAGAGGTCTACAGCACAGAAAAAGGCCCTTCAGTCCGTCAAGTCTGCACTAGCCAAAACCAAACACCTAACCTATACTGTTCAGGAGAGATGTTAGGAAGCACTTTTATATATTAAGGATGGTGGACATTGGGAATTCTCTTCTACAAACAGCAATGGATACTGGATCAGTTGTTAATTTTAAATCTGAGATTAGTAAATTTTGGATAAGCAAGGATATTAAAGATTAGGCAAAATGGGCCATTGGCATGTAAATGGAGTTAGACACAGATCTGCCATCGTCTCATTTATGTCAGAACAGGCTCAATGGGCTAAATGGACTACTACTCTTCCTATGTTCCTATTGTAATCACATTTTGCAGCACTTGGCCGGAGCCCTCCCTGTTTTGGCATTGCAAGTGCACATCTGAATAATGCGAAAAATAAGCAGTCAGAAGTTTGGTCACTTAATTTTGTGCTAATGAGGGTAACCATGATGGTTCAAAAGCTTTAAATTTCATACACTTTCAGAGGAAGCCCTATGCCTTCTGTGGCCAATGTGTTTAAGTCAGTCTTTTATTGCACTAGAAATAGGTGCTGACTAACAGAGAAGCAATTAAAGGCACCAGGTACCAGGATATTTCATCAGTCAAAGGCAGAGGGAGAACTGGGTGTCTGTGAAAAATCCTTTCTAGCTTCCAGAGGGTCATTCTGTGGGCTGAAGATGTTTCAGGTGGATTCTTACACCGCTGGAGATCCTAGAACTCCTTCCTATGGTGCAATACTATTGCAAAAATAACTTACTGTAGCAACTGTTGTGAAACTAATTGGCTATTATTTCCTAATTCATAAGTGACAGATGAGAGTAAGGAATGATTAGACACATAGAAGTCTGTGCTTGGAATTATATTTTGTAGCGCTTCTAGCAATGAAGTCACAACAGTTCCAGTGGACCATAGGGCTACTCTGTCATTAGAGACTGATGACTGGTGGTGGTTTTATCTGAGAATCACTACATCTCAGACAAGGTGAGAAATTTATAGCAACCTCAGTCACTGAAGAAATTGAACCCATGCTGTTAGTGTTACTCTGCATTGTAAACCATCCAGCCAACTGAGCTAAGTGAACCCCACCTCTGGTGACAAATGACCTGATGTAAAATGTCTCAGAAGACCATCTTTATCAAAGTTTTGGTTTTGGTTTTCTCTTTAAACTGGCACTGTCAAAAAATGAAGCACTTTTCAAGAAGTTTGCTGATGCAGATCAGATTGAACCATGGTTACTTATGGAATCTTTACAGGATACTATCTACAGTTCTGGAGGCACTCTCATTGTAGCTGAAAAAGGCAGTGCACAGTCAGAAAAGATTTGGACACAGGGGGCTAATACCTTCAACATATTGTCTAGCTATCACCATTGTTAACAGCTAACCTGAGAATGCAACTTTTTAAAAAAAAGTCTTGTGATTTACACATGAAAGAAGTGAAACTATCATGGTATTCAAACAGATGAAAGACTTAACAGACAATCAATTTTTCAAATTATAATTTCAGTTACATCACACTGTAAATTTTGGCCATAAATTCTGTGTGTTAGGATTGAGCCCTCCACTACCACCTGATGAAGGAGCGACGCTCCGAAAGCTAGTGTGCTTCCAATTAAACCTGTTGGACTATAACCTGGTGTTGTGTGATTTTTAACTTTGCATATCCAGAAAGAGTAAATACAGCATTTGTTGAAAACATTTTGGGACAGTCTGTCTGAAATTAATGGAAATGAATGATCCCTGTTGAATTGTCTGCAGCATCAACACTTATTTTCTTTTCCCATTTCCCTTCTAAATATTGATGGCAATTCTATATTTGCAGTCAATGTAGTCCCCTATCATATTTCTTCTCCAGTAATGGAAGTAGTGACAAGTGATACTGGCGAGTAGCTGTTAGACTTTAATAAAGCAATGTTTTTATCCGACTCCAATTTCTGTTAATACATGTTTACCACAAATTCAACTGACGTCCTGCTTTGGGAACTTTAGCACTGATCCCAATTGATTCATTGCCTGGTCCTTTATTCACCTACTGGCATTTATTATCAGAGAGATGGTGACAAAATGTCTACTGGTTGAGATGCTTAAGACATTTGTTGCATGAATATCATAAAACTTCTATCATTATTGACAGTGCATCTCTTCAGGTTAGGGAATTCCTAACGTAGTTATCCATATCTGGAGTCATTATGTGTGTGCATGAGTGTAGAGTGGTCTAAGTCTCTGAGAGGATGCCTGTGGGAGTGTGGGAGTGTGTGTCATATTCACTCTCTCTCTCAGACACTCACAACCTCCCATCCCAGACACGCACACACACTCACACATGCACCCCCTCACAGACTTAAGACAGTCTACACTCACTACACACACATATACACTCTCTCTCAAACTCACAACCCCCAACCCAGACAGACACACACACAGACAGACACAAAGACCCACATGCACACATATACGTTTGAGGGGTGAATTTGTACTTACAGAGTTACATTGTACTTTGCTCAAAAACTGCATGAATTCATGGAAAACTCTGTTATCTCACTTTTTAGATTAGAATCAATCTAAACATCAGGTCATAGACAGAGAACACAGGGGGCCAACATCTTCAACATATTGTCTAGCTAATATCAATTGTTACAGCTAACCTGAGAATGCAACTTTTAAAAAAAGGTTTTGTGATTTACACATGAAAGAAGTGAAACTATCATGGTATTCGAACAGATGAAAGACTCAACAGACAATCAAGGTATTTTTCAATGTATAATTTCAGTTACATCACACTGTAAATTTTTGCTATAAATTTTGTGCCTTACAATTGTGTCCTCTACAATCACCTGATGACGGAGCATCGCTCCGAAAGCTAGTGTGCTTCCAATTAAACCTGTTGGACTATAACCTGGTGTCGTGTGATTTTTAACGTTGTACATCCCAGTCCAACACCGGCATCTCCGAATCAGTCTCCAACCTGGCTGAGTAATAAAGATTCATGGCCAAATTATTTCAATATTTCATCTTGGGTTTCTCTGACTGAATGACCAGGAAAGCTGAAAAATACGAACGTAGAATAATAGGAACAGAAGTAGTTTTGAGTTATCTGAGTCGAGAGTATGGCGCTGGAAACGCACAGCAGGTCAGGCAGCAGCCGAGGAGCAGGAGAGCCTCACTTTTGCCATTCATTTTTTTGAGCCTGCCCCACCGTTCATGGCTGATCACCCAACTTGGAACTCTGTTCCTGCTTTCTCCCCATTCCCTTTGATCCTTTTATCCTGAAGAATTATCCTTGAAAACATTCAATATTTTGGCCTCAACTGTCTCCATGGCAGAGAACTCTCAGTTCACCAAATTCTGGGTGAAGAAATATCTCCTCATCACAGCTTTAAATGTCTACCCCATATCCTTAGACTGTGACTTCCTACTTCTGTACTCCCCAGTCATCAGGAACATTTTTCCTGAATTTATCCTTTCTAGTCTAATCAAGTGTCTTGTACAGCCCGTGATCGCACCTCTCAGAAATATTGCACTTATGGTTAGATTAGATTAGATTCCCTACAGTCTGGAAACAGGCCCTTCAGCCCAACAAGTCCACACTGATCCTCTGAAGAGTAACCCACCCAGACCCATTACCCTATATTTACCCCTGACTAGGGCACCTAACACTATGGGCATTTACCTGACCTGCACATCTTTGCACTGTGGGAGGAAACCGAAGCACCTGGTGGAAACCCACACAGACAGGGGGAGAATGTGCATATTCCACACAGACAGTCACCCAAGGCAGGGATCAAACCTGGGTCCTTGGTGCCATGAGGCAGCAGTGCTAACCACTGAGCCACCATGCCACTCCTTTGCAAGAGGTTCTTTGTAAGAGCCTAATTTTTTTTTATTATTTCAAAAATATACTTTATTCATAAAATGATTTGATGGTCTGTACATTTGGTCATGCCATACATATGTCAACATTTACATACACAGATAAGAATTTATCATTATATACAGGTCTGTGCATTTCTCAATCTTATGCACATATATTTGGCTGAGGCATCAGCAGAGCCCAATAAAACATCCGCTTGGGCCCCCTGTTCTTCTTTAGGCAGGCAGATGTTACACAGTGGTCTTTCCCCACTGCGCCTTGGCGGCAGCTGCCCCAAGCTTCAGTGCGTCCCTCAACACGTAGTCTTGGACCTTGGAATATGCCAGTCTGCAACACTCAGTTGGGGTCAACTCCTTCAGCTGGAAGATCAACAGGTTTCGGACCGCCCAGAGAGCGTCCTTCACCGAGTTGATGACCCTCCAGGCGCAGTTAATGTTCGTCTCGGTGTAAGTCCCGGGGAACAGGCCGTAGAGCACGGAGTCCCGCGTCACGGCGCTGCTCAGGACGAACCTCGACAAGCACCACTGCATTCCTCTCCAGACTTCTTCTGCATAGGCACATTCCAGAAGGAGGTGTGTGACAGTCTCGTCCCCCCCGCAGCCACTTCAAGGGCAGCGTGCGGTGCGGCAGAGAGTCCGGGCGTGCATAAAGGATCTCACAGGCAGAGCCCTTCTCACCACCAGCCAAGCCATGTCTTGGTGCTTGTTGGAAAGTTCTGGCGATGAGGCATTCTGCCAAATGGCTTTGACAGTCTGCTCAGGGAACCGCTCGACAGGATCCGCCCTCTCCTTTTCCCGAAGGGTCTCAAGGAAGACTTACATTTGTATGGTGCATTTCACATCCTAAAATCAGGATATCCCAAACTATCTTGCCACCAACAAAGTACTTTTAAAATGCAGATACTGCCATAAAGAAGGAAACAAGGCAGCCAATTTACACATAGCAAGATCAAATGGACAACAATGTGATAATGGCTAGATAATCTATACAGTGCAAGCCAAACATTGGCCAGGACACACCTGGTCAAAGTAATGTCATAGGATCCTTTGCATCGAGCTAACAAGCAATGTCTTTATTCCTGCAGCACTTGCAAGTCACAGACCAGATTTCCCATTTGCCTGCATTTTCTGCACTAAAGGGTTGGCCTGAATTTCATGTTCTAGTCTCTGGAATGGGACACGAACATACAAATTCTGAGTTCAGAATGTTATCCAATGAGCAACATTTAACACAGCTTAACTAGTGAATGTCAACAGGTAATATAAATATGGAGAAAGTGATGACTGCAGATGCTGGAGACCAGAGTTGAAAAGTGTGGTGCTGGAAAAGCGCAGCAGGCCAGGCAGCATCCGAGGAGCAGGAGAATCGACGTTTTGGGCATAAGCCCTTCTTCAGGTTCCTGAAGAAGGGCTTATGCCCAAAACGTCGATTCTCCTGCTCCTCGGATGCTGCCTGGCCTGCTGCGCTTTTCCAGGTAAGATAAATATACCTGGCTAGTCATCCTTTCAACTCTCTTAACTTGCTTGACACAAATAAGTAAATCACTTTCGGGTTAAATTTCAACTTTTTCTATTTTTTATATTGCTTATTGAAATGTACCCAAGTTTTCTTTGGCCACTCATCATTGGAAATTTTCATTAATTTGCAACAGCTTCTCAAAATGAGCTTCTTTCATCCCAAATTATAACTTCAGAGGGTCCTTTGAATTTGCAGAATTTTCTTATGCAGTGAGAAATCAGTCAGGAACATGTAATTCATATAATTGAATATTCAAAGTCTTTAGCCTTTAGTGAAGATAAATTGATGTAGTGATTATAGCAATCGGTCCTGAATTTGCACTCAACAGTGGCATTCATACAGATTAGGAGCAGTAGAACACTTGGCCCCTCATTGCTACAATTGCCAAATTTGCTTATCTAAATTGGCAGATTGCTAGTAATCATTGGCAGCCCAATCTTTGAAATTGAAACCTCTCTGTTTTTGTGTCTTCGCATGTGCTAAGGTTGAAAAGAATGCACTATCTGACAAACTCAGACAGTTAAGTGACCTGCCCAATTAACCATTCAGAGCATAACAGGCAGATTCCAGTTATGCATCAAGGATTAGAGATGGTGAATGGTTAGAGGAGCATCAATTGATGAGGTACTGCCTTTTATATCTAATGTCAGAGTAACACCCTGTCTGCCTGTTCAGGAGAATGCAAAAGATTCCATAGCACTATCTGAAAAGGAATTTATCTGTTGTCCTAATCACAATTCTCCCTCACTCTCTCTCCCTTTATATGTTTTTGTGATTGTGCTGCAGACAAAATGGCTGGCATGTTTACCTACCTAAGAGTGACAACCTTTCTGAAAAGTTATCATGGCTATGAGACATTATGGTTTTTGTTACACCCTGAATTGAACACAAACAGCTTTATTTTTAGTATCTGCTCTTCAAACAGAATGTCGTGAAACGCTGAGACTTGGTGACTTCATCATTGGTTGGGTCAGCAAAGTGGAAGGGGATCATGATGTCATCAATGAGGTGGACCCAGCAACGACAGAAGACACTCTGACTTTGGTGGGGCCAGTGTAGCTGGTGGCAAGGCAGTGGCAGAGGGAAATGGGCCCAGCAGCAAAAGATGGCACCTGAAAGAGTGGTGACTTCAATATTGGTTGGGTCCAGTATAGATGGCGGCGAGGTGGTGACGGAGGGATAGAACATAGAATATTACAGCGCAGTACATGCCCTTCAGCACTTGATGTTGCGCCGACCTGTGAATCCAACATGGAGCCTATCTAACCTCCACTATTCCACTATCATCCATATATTTACCCAATGACCATTTAAATGCCCTTAAAGTTGGTGAGTCTACTGCTGTTGCAGGCAGAGCATTCCACACCCTTATTACTCTCTTGAGTAAAGAACCTACCTCTGACATCTGTCCTATATCAATCACCCCTCAATTTATAGCTATTCATGCTAGCCATCACCATCCGAGGAAAAAGGCTCTCAACGTTCACCCTATCTAATTCCCTGATCATCACCTTTTAATCTTCTTCTCTATGACGAAACTGCCTCAAGGCCCTCAGCCTTTCCTCATAAGACATTCCCTGCATACCAGGCCACGATGGCTCAGTGCCTGCCTGACAGCGCCAGGGACCCGGGTTCGATTCCAGCCTCAGGCGACTGTCTGTGTGGAGTTTGCAAATTCTTCCAGTGTTTGCATGGGTTTCCTCCATGTGGTCCAGTTTCCTCCCATGATCCAAACATGTGCAGGTTAGGTGAACTGGCTATGCTAAATTTGCCATAGTCCAAAGTTTGTGAGAAGATTTGTAGCTCGGGTGCTCGTTGTTGCTTGACATTACCATACATCAAGAACATTTTTGAACTGACAGCCAGACTACTGCGACCACTAGGACTCATAACAGCACACAAACCAACAGCCACTCTCAGATAACAACTCACCAGAACAAAGGACCCGATACCCAGCATGAGCAAAACCAATGTAGTGTACAAATTCCCATGCAAGGACTGCACAAAACACTACATAGGACAAACAGGAAGACAGCTAACAATCCGTATCCATGAACACCAGCTAGCCACGAAACGACATGACCAGCTATCCTTAGAAGCCACACACGCGGATGACAAACAACATGAGTTTGACTGGGACAACACTACTATTATAGAACAAGCCAAACAGAGAACAGCCAGGGAATTCCTAGAGGCATGGCACTCATCCACAGATTCCATCAACAAACACATCGACCTAGACCCAATATACCGACCACTGCAACGGACAGCTGGAACTGACAACCGGAAGCGGCAGAGACAAACCACTATAAATGCTGGAGGAAACATCACAGAAGCGCTTTACAGGAGGGTCCCAAGCACTGAGGATGTCACCTAGACAGGGGACGAAACGTCTGCAACACAACTTCCCAGCTCGGCGAACAGAACCACAACAATGCCCATAGTGTTCAGGGATGTTTAGGGTAGCTGTATTAGTCAGGGGTAATTATAGGATAATAAGGCAGGGGAATGGGTCTTGGTGGGTTGCTCTTTGGAGGGTCAGTGTGGACTTATTGGGCTGAAGGGCTTGTTTCCACACTGTAGGGATTCTATAAATTCTAACATCCTGGTAAATGTCCTCTGCACCCTTTCCAATGCTTCCAAATCCCATAATGCAGCAACCAGAACTGAACGCAATACCCTAAGTGTGGCCGGACCAGAGTTTGATACAGCTGCAACATGACCTCATGGCTCCATATGCCTACTTAACAACCATATCAACCTGAGTGGCAACTTTCAGGGATCTATGCATATGGACACCGAGATCTCTCTGCCCATCCACACTACCAAGAATCTTAACATTAGCCCAGGCATAATTGATGATGAACTGGCTCAGGACTGATAGACTCGCTTTAAACTGTATCTTTCTATTCTTTTCTCTTACTCTTCAAACTATTCAAAATGGTACTGGATTTTGGCAACAGTGGGAAAGCTTTTTGCTGTATTTTATTGCTTTTTTAACTGTAAAATACATGTGAAAATAATTAATTAATTCATAATGTATTGCACTATACACAAAGGACTTCAAATGCACAAAGAAATTAATTTTGATTTTTACAATAACATCAAAGATGAAAGAATTGATTCAATGTACAGAGTTGTAAGGAGAATGGGCCGAAACTGACATTAACAGTCCAGATGAGTTTTACACAAATCTAATTTTCCAACATATATTGTGAGAGCTAAGTAATGCAAAGACTTAATCCTGGAAACAAATTACAGTACAAATTAAAGCTCACAGTATCTATTATGCAGTGTTAATCTCTGAAAGAACAGGATTTACTACCAACAGGAGTCATCTAACAGTTCTTTAAATTCCGACAAATCAGATCTGCAGTTCTTGGAACTCCTTCAAACACTGCTGTGGAAATCTTAGCGTGAAATGCTTAATGCATTTGTGCATAATCTTTTTATTCTCTATTTTAATGGAGGTGTAAATCATATTTTATTGGATCAACTTCTCTAGTAAAACAGCACAAAGTATTCAGGGTGCAAAATTTCACAACCAAAATGAAATAAAGTTGTGGAATAAATTACAAGGAAAAGCCACTGGAATGCACAATGTAAATTGAAACTCAACATACAATTACATGTATTTTTGGAGAAAATGAAAATTAATGGATCAGGCAAGATTTATAGCAGATGGGGGTTGAATTATATAAAATGAGACAGGCTTATAAGTTTTAACAGTCAATTTTACATGTCAATGTAAGAAGGATAGTCACAATTTGTTTTGTGTGAAATTGGTGTTTCAGTTCAGTTTCTCGTTTGAGTTTTATCCTCGTGACTTTGAATGAGGTGGCACATGCATGGCTATTTTTTTTCAAAATTCCCTATATTCAAGAAACGTTCCATCAGATTGGAAAGTAGCAAATATAACCCTTCTATTCAAGAAGGGAGGGAGGCATAAAACAGGAAACAATAAGGTACTTAATAACTGTAAAGGGAAAGTTTAAGGATCGGTCATGAAAGAGGTTATAGTTGGCCACATAGGAAAACTCAAGGTAATCGGGAAGAGTCAGTTTTGTGAAAGGGACATTTTATTAGAGTTTATTAGAGTTATTTGAATTAGTAGCATGCATTGTTGATAAAATGGGAGCCTGCAGATATACAGTATTTGGATTTTCAGAAGGCATTTGATAAGATGCATCAGTTAAGGATATTGTGGAAAATGAAAGCTCTTGCTTCAGGGAGAAAATACTGACCGGGATAGAAGATTGGCTAACTGGCAGAAAACAAAGCATGCAGCAATGAGTCTTTGTCTTGTTGACTGGATGTGGCAAATCCCTTTGGGATATGAGTTGGAGACCCAACCTTTTACAATTTATACCAATGACTTTGATGGAGAAAGTAACGCAGACATAGATAGGAAAATATGTTGGTTGTGTCAACATAAGATGACTGAAGGCAGATACAAATCAATTGAGGAAAATTGTGGCAGATAGAGTATATAATGTGGAGTTGTTCATTTTTGCAAGAAGAATAAAGAAGCAGGGTATTACCTATATGGAGAACATCTGAAGAATTCCAAAGTACCGATGGATCCTGGGGTTCCTGTACAAAAAGTTAGTATGTAGGTGTAGCACCAAATCAAGAAAGCCAATGGGATGCTTTATTACGAGAGGATTACTACGTTAAAGTAACGCTATTTTTTTTTCACTTGTAATGGGCATTGGTGACAGCACATTCTGTGTAGTGTTTGGTCTGCTTGTTTAAGAATAAATGCTTTGGAGGTAGTGCAGAAGTAATTTACCAAATTGATACCTGCAATGTGGATTTGTTTAAGTCAGTAGGTTGGACATGCTGGGCGAATTTTCATTGGAGCTTAGAACAGTGAGGGATGTTGTGGTTCTGTTCGCCGAGCTGGGAATTTGCGTTGCAGACGTTTCGTCCCCTGTCTAGGTGACATCCTCAGTGCTTGGGAGCCTCCTGTGAAGTGCTTCTGTGATCTTTCCTCCGCCATTTGTAGTGGTTTGAATCTGCCACTTCCGGTTGTCAGTTCCAGCTGTCCGTTGCAGTGGTCGGTATATTGGGTCCAGGTCGATGTGCTTATTGATTGAATCTGTGGATGAGTGCCATGCCTCTAGGAATTCCCTGGCTGTTCTCTGTTTGGCTTGTCCTATTATAGTAGTGTTGTTCCAGTCGAACTCATGTTGCTTGTCATCTGCGTGTGTGGCTACTAAGGATAGCTGGTCGTGTCGTTTCGTGGCTAGTTGGTGTTCATGGATGCGGATCGTTAGCTGTCTTCCTGTTTGTCCTATGTAGTGTTTTGTGCAGTCCTTGCATGGGATTTTGTACACTACATTGGTTTTGCTCATGCTGGGTATCGGGTCCTTCGTTCTGGTGAGTTGTTATCTGAGAGTGGCTGTTGGTTTGTGTGCTGTTATAAGTCCTAGTGGTCGCAGTTATCTGGCTGTCAGTTCGGAAATGCTCTTGATGTATGGTAGTGTGGCTAGTCCTTTGGGTTGTGGCATGTCCTCGTTCCGTTATCTTTCCCTTAGGCATCTGTTGATGAAATTGTGCGGGTATCCGTTTTTGGTGAATACATTGTATAGGTGTTCCTCTTCCTCTTTTTGCAGTTCAGGTGTGCTGCAGTGTGTTGTGGCCCTTTTGAATAGTGTCTTGATGCAACATCTTTTGTGTGTGTTGGGGTGGTCACTTTCATAGTTCTACGAAAGCAACCACCCCAACACACACAAAACATCAGGACACTATTCAAAAGGGCCACAACACACTGCAGCACACCAGAACTGCAAAAAGAGGAAGAAGAACACCTATACAATGTATTCACCAAAAATGGATACCCGCGCAATTTCATCAACAGATGCCTAAGGGAAAGTCAACGGAACGAGGACATGCCACAACCCAAAGGACTAGCCACACTACCATACATCAAGACCATTTCTGAACTGACAGCCAGACAACTGCAACCACTAGGACTCATAACAGCACACAAACCAAAAGCCACTCTCAGACCACAACTCACCAGAACGAAGGACCCGATACCCAGCATGAGCAAAACCAATGTAGTGTACAAAATCCCATCAAGGACTGCACAAAACACTACATAGGACAAACAAGAAGACAGCTAACGATCCGCATCCATGAACACCAACTAACCATGAAACGACACGACCAGCTATCCTTAGTAGCCACACCCACAGATGACAAGCAACATGAGTTCGACTGGGACAACACTACTATTATAGGACAAGCCAAACAGAGAACAGCCAGGGAATTCCTGGAGACATGGCACTCATCCACAGATTCAATCAATAAGCACATCGGCCTGGACCCAATATGCCGACCACTGCAACGGACAGCTGGAACTGACAACCGGAAGTGGCAGATTCAAACCACTACAAATGTTGGAGGAAATATCACAGAAGCGCTTCACAGGAGGCTCCCAAGCACTGAGGATGTCACCTAGACAGGGGACGAAACGTCTGCAACACAAATTCCCAGCTCGGTGAACAGAACCACAACAACGAGCACCCAAGCTACAAATCTTCTCACAAACTTTGAATACCTACGACTGAGGGATGACTGATTGAAATGTGTAAGATCATGTTATTAACAAGGCATAGAGAGGTTGCTTTGGCATGGAAAGGATGTTTTCTCTAATTGGTGAGCCCACAATTAGGGGATATTGTTTTGCATTTTTAGAACAGATTTGTCTCAAAGGGTAGTGGAAGAGAATAATTGAATGTTTTTAAAGGCAGAGGTAGGTAGATTCTTGTTAGGCGGGGAATCAAAGGTTATCAGGGGAAGATGGGAATGTGGAATCTGAAACACAAACAGATCAACTACATCTTTATAGAATGGCCAAGCAAGCACTCAAGAGGCTGAAACTGCCCACTTCTGTTCCTGTTTCATATGTTTGCAACCAAGGTCCAGAGTCCAGAATATCACCAAGATTGGAGATATAGAAGGGAAAGTCAGATAACGAAACAATATCTGAGACTGGAACTGAACATGTTGTAGATAACGTGGGTGAACAGAATAATAAATGAGGGAAAGCATTTAACATGTAAGAGATAGTGGGAAAGAATAAACTCAATCGGAAGCTGTAATAATGAACACTAGTTACAGCATAAAGTGAGGCAAGGATCAGGATGCTAGTTTTGCAGCTTAGAAAGAATAAGTAAATAAAGTTTGTGGGATTACTTTCCATAGCAGTATTGATTAAATGGAGTTAGAGTGCATTCAAGTTGAATCTATTCTACCACCAATTAAACCAGGTTCCTAAAAGTCGATAAACATAACCAGTCTCTTCAGGTAATTCTCCAGATGTATTAGCTTCAGCACAGTTACCCATGAGTCACAGTTCATAAGGTTACACCCTCACTTTATGTATTTCATGCAGGCCGTAAGAATTTCCAATCCATGTAGTTCTCGGAGCTCAGTCCTATGCCTGAGTACAGTGAAAGAAACATTTGTCAATTTCAATGAGAACTGTTTCTTGTTAAAATTTAAGATTAAAATCGCATTAATCTCTGGAGGATTTCACTCATTAAGATAATGACTATATTAAAAGTACCAGCACGGGATGGTGCCTGATTCCAGCAATACAGAACCAGTTGGCTCTGCTAGTGCTACCTAACCAGGAAACATTTCTTTACAAACAATCACAGATATGAACATTAACAATGGGACATTTATTGCCTATCCTGTGGGTTTGGTCACATGAATGAAATAGGATATGCTGAGATTCATGTTCTACGTAAACACCAGCATGGCCCCAAGTGACCAATGATCTATTTCCAAGCAGTGAGCCCAATATAATGTTTGTAATGATACAGCTAAACAACTTTAGTCAGTAGTACCCAAAGACTGGCTAAAGATTATTGTTAACAAATGGCACAAGTCATATTGCAAATAATATCAAATTCTAAGCTTATAGAATCATAGAGATGTACAGCACAGAAACAGACCCATTGACCAAACTCATCCATGCCAACCAGATATCCCAACCCAAAGTAATCCCACCTGCCAGCACCTGGCCTTTATCCCTCCAAACTCTTCCTATTAATATACCCATCCAGATGCCTTTTAAATGTTGCAATTGTACTAACCTCCACCACTTCCTCTGGCAGCTCATTCCATACACATAACACCCTCTGAGTGAAAGACTTGGCTCTTGGGTCTCTTTTATATCTTTCCCCTCTCACCCTAAACCCATGCTCTCTAGTTCTAGACTCCCCCACCCCAGGGAAAAGACTTAGCCTATTTATCCTATCAATGCCCCTTATCATGTTATGAACCTTTATAAGGTCACCCCTCAGCCTCCAACGTTCCAGGGAAAACAGTCCCAGCCTATTCAACCTCTCCCTAAGCTCAAATCCTCCAACACTGGCAACATCTTTGTAAATCGTTTCGGAACCCTTTCAAGTTTCACAACATCTTTCCGATAGGAAGGAGACCAGAATTGCATGCAATATTCCAACAGTGGCCTAACTAATGTCCTGTACAGCCGCAACATGACCACCCAACTCCTGTACTCAATACTCTGACTAATAAAGGAAAGCATACCAAACACCTTCTTCACTATCCTATCTATCTGTGACTTCACTTTCAAGGAGCTATGAATCTGCACTCCAAGGTCTCTTTGTTCAGCAATAATCCCTAGGACCTTACCATTAAGTGTATAAGTCCTACGAAGATTTGCTTTCCCAAAATGCAGCATCTCACATTTATCTAAATTAAACTCCATCTGCCACTTCTCAGCCCATTGGCTCATCTGATCAAGATCCCATTGTAATCTGAGATAACCTTCTTCCCTGTCCACTACACCTCCAATTTTGGTGTCATCTGCAAACTTACTAACTACACCTCTTATGCTCACATCCAAGTCATTTATGTAAATGATGAAAAGTAGTGGACCCAGCACTGATCCTTGTGGCACCCCACTGGTCACAGGCCTCCAGTCTGAAGAACAACCCTCCACTACCACCCTGTCTTCTACCTTTGAGCCAGTTCTGTATCCAAATGCCGGGTTCTCCCTGTATTCCATGAGATCTAACCTTCCTAA